>NC_092717.1:212788334-213095079 GCF_047496885.1 Scyliorhinus torazame
TTGAACACCCGGAGGATAGGGAGGTCACCGACGCGGAGGTCAGTGGCGCGCCATCAAGTGAGACCCCCTGCTTGGTTGCGGGTCCTCACAACGAATGTGTGCACAACCCAACCCCCCTCACCCCCCCCCCCCCCCCATGCCCCTCACACCCTCCACACCCCTCACAGTCTCCTCCTGAACGTCATCGGGGCAGATAATGAGATGCACACTGTTCTACCGGGCCGCGCGGCGAGCGCCGCAATTTATTCGATTTAGGGGGTTCGGAAAATCCAAAATCGGCGCGAAACCGCCGTCAAATCCGATTTTGGCGTCGGAGCCGATTCTCCGGCTGATTGCGTTTCGCGATTTCGGCGTGATGTCTCAGAAATTCCAGCACAGGGTTTGATTAGGAGTAGTCAGCACAGCTTTGTGCATGTGAGATCATGACTCAAAAAGTTGTTAGAGTTCTTTGATGAATTGTCCAGGTAGTTTGATGAAGGTCTATATGGACTTTACTGATGCCTTTGATAAAGTTCCACATGGTAGGCTGCTCTGGAAGGTTAGATTACATGGAATCCAGGGAGAGCTGGCAAATTGGCTATACAATTGGCTTGATGGTTGGAAGCAGAGAGTAATGGTGGAAGGATGCTTGTCGGACTGGACGCCTGTGACTAGTGGTGTGCCTCGGGGTGAGTGCTGGGCCCATTGCCGTTTGTTATCTATATCAATGATTTGGATGAGAATGTACAAGGCATGATCAATAAGTTTGCAGATGACACTAAAATAGGTGGTACCGTCGGCAGTGAGGAAGGTTACCAAAAATTACGGCAGGATCTTGATCAGTTGGGGAAGTGGGCCGAGAAATGGCAAACGGAGTTCAATACAGATAAGTGTGAGGTGTTACATTTTGGAAAGTCAAATCAAGGTAGTTCACAGTGAATGGTAGGACCTTATGGAGTATTGTGGAACAGAGGGTCCTTGGAGTTCAGGTGCATGGTTCTCTAAAGGTGAAGTCACAGGTGGATAGGGCAGTGAAGAATGTTTTTGGCATGCTGGCCTTCATCAGTATAGAAGTTGGGAAGTTATGTTGCAGTTGTACAGGACGTTGGTGAGGCCTCACCTGGAGTATTGTGTTCAGCTTTGGTTGCCTTACCAAAGGAAAGATGTTATTTAACTGGAGAGTGCAGAAGAGATTTACAAGGATGTTGCCAGGACTCAAGGGACTGAGTTATAGGTAAAGATTAGACAGGCCAGGATTTCTGTCTTTGGCGTGTAGGAGACTGAGGGGTGATCTTATAGAGGTGTAAGGAGCTTTTCACCATAACTTCATTGCTACTGTATGCCTACTTGTGACAATAAAGATTATTATATTATAAGATCATGAGATGCATGGATAGGGTGAATGCACTCAGCCTTTTTCCCCGGGTTGGGGAATCAAGAACTAGAGGGCATATGTTTAAGTTAAGAAGGGAAAGAACTAATGGCAACCTGAGGAGCAACGTTTTTCCACAGAGGGTGGTACGTATGTGGAATGAGCTGCCGGAGGAAGTGGTTGGGGCAGAGACATTGACAACATTTAAAACATTGGACAGATATATGGTTAGGAAAGGTTTAGAGGGATATGGGCCAAATGCAGACAAATGGGGTTCGCTTCGATGGGGTTTTTGGTTGGCATGCACCAGTTTGGGCGGAGGAACTTGTCTCCGTTGATTCCATGGTTCTATGATTCAGTTGAAAGATGTGGGGACAGAAAAATTTTTTAAACTGTAGAGAGTCTGGAAAACTACAAGTGTAAGGTTAACAAATCTTCACTCTCCTGTATTTCACCTCATTGTCTGAAATTAATTGAATGATATGTGATAAAATAAACTTTTTGACACCCAATTACACCTTGATTGAGGCTCCATGCTAAGACTATCTGATCTTCAATATATTTTAGTAGAAGAGATTTTAATTACTGTTGTTTCAAACTGGAACTTGGTACATTACCATGTGGTAAGCTAAGTGCACAAACCAATCTTACAGCACCATCTACCTGCATGTTCATTTAGTCAACCGTTAGATAAGATGCAAGCTAGACACTTGGATGCGTTTTGTATCCTCTGCAAGTGTTCACTATCTCACCACTCTATCCATAGGACATGAAGCACTTAACATTGATGGAGCAAGTCTGAAGCGGAGAGACACTGTTGCGAGTTTCTTTTAATCTGTCTTTTCCTATGGCTCTGTTCCAATTATGGCAATCAGTGAGTTTGCCCTTCTTTCTTTTGATATCCATGTTCTAATGCTCAGAGTCGCCAGGTATCAAATGATACCACCACAAGGTGCAACCGGCTATCGATCAAAGAGCCAAACACCAGTTAGTTAATCAAGGTCAAGGGTACTTTATTTACACACAATTAGTCATGCAACATAAACACCTACACCTATCGACTAAGACAACCTGTATTTAACTTCGGGCACCCGGCTTAGGTCAGAGAAACAGTGGCCGCTGTTCGCTTCTGGATCTATCGAGTTCGAAGGAGTAACTGCTGCTCAGCTGGGCTCATCCGTCTGGTAGCGAGCGTTGAACTTGGACTTGCTTTTGATGTTGCTGCAATTGGAGATGATCGTGACCGGGAACCAAGTCCAGGAGAGGACGAACATATGGTGAACGCTTCTTCTTATACTTGGAGGTTTTGCGCGCTTTTGGGCGGTCCTTCAGTTTGGGCCCCACTAATTGGGTGATCCCTGATAACTCTGTTCAATTCTTAACCAATAAGTCGGCGGGGATCTGGATGCTGGGCGTGTCCCAAGCGGCCACTGACCCCCGTTGTTAATGCTTCCCCTGAACAGGGAGTGGCGCCGAAATGTCTGGGACTGTACCGGTCTCTCGAGTACCTGTCCTTTGTTCTGGTGGGGATGGGCCATCCAATGCTAATCGGCCCATCAAAATGCTAATTGTTCGGAGTTTCGATACCGTCTGGACTCCTTGGTTGTAAATATACATTTTCAGGCTCTGAGCCTGCCTGAGCCTTGGCTTGTCCATTTTACCCACTAGGCTTTGCGAGTTTCTCTGCCCCTAGTTGTAAGTGGCCATCCCAGATGGCTACATGATTCCCTAGTTTTAGACTAACTATTGCATCAGTTTGAAGAGGCAATACTTTTATAACTTGAGACTGGATGTGCCACACCACCAATCCGGATATTTTCCCTAGCTTCAGGCTGAATCCCAGCCTTTTCCTATTCCTGTTATTCTTTCTCTTCCTTTTCCTTTTACTCACACGCACTTCTTCCAGTAAAACTCACACTATCAGTCAAAAAAACTGAATGATATCTAATATGGGACGGAATATTCCACTCCTGGCAGCAACGGGTTTCATGGCAGCCGAAGTGGAAAATTCGAGTGACGCCAAAAATTGGATTCCAGCGATGGTAAAACAGTTTGGAATTTTTCCCTGACCATTTTCATGGCGGGATGATGGTAGATGGTGTTTCCTGCTGAACCATGTTGGACACGATATTTACATGTCATGAATACTCATTAAAAAAACTACTCGCCGGAATCACCATGACAACCCCTTTCGACGTGAGTATAACATTCATAACCTGTCACAACAGTACTGCTCCGGTTTCTCCCTAATGCCAGTGAGACAAGACACTAGTGGGGATGTGGTGTTGGTCTGCTCACTGGCTCCTCCATGTACTCTGGGAGGGTGTCTTCTGTAGGGCCCAGGAATGAGTGCACTATGAGACAGAGATCAGCACTGTGAGCAGACTGGGGGGGAAGGAAGGCAGACATGGGTACAATTGGCAATGGTGGGGTTGGACAGGGGAGAGAGATGTGGCGAGGGTGTGCAAAGGGCAATCATGAGGTTGGAGAGAGGGGGTAGCTGATGGCAGGCAGAGTATAGATCGAGGATAGGGAAACTGGAGTACAGTATGGGAGACTATGAGGTGGATTCCCCATTGTCCATCGGCGGGAGCAGGTTTTCCAATCCGGCAGAGAATCATGCAATGGCCAGCAAATGGGAATGGAGCTAGGAGCCAATCCTGTTCCGATGGTCTGGTACCCTGCCAGCAGCAACAGCGTGCTACACATCCCGCGCCAGCAGCACCATGCAAATGGGTCATTAGCAATGTAGCGCACACCTGCGCTTTTCCAGAGATGTGACAGATGGGGCGGGATTCTCCTTCTTGCCAGCCCCCACCAGCAGCAGGATTCTCCGTTCCGCAGCCGGCCAATGGCGTTTCCCATTGTGGGCAACCCCACGTCACCGGTAAATGCGCGGGCATTGGTGCACTGCCAGCGGGGCGGAGGATTCCGCCAACAGAGAATCCCACAGATTATATTTGGTACAATTCACGCTCAATGAAGCTAGTTAGGCTGCTAGATTTCTGGTGTTTGTAGCTTCTGCACTGTAAATTCTATGATTCTATCTCAGATTTCTCTCGAAAACAGGGTGCAGTCGATGACACTCATGTGGCATTGAACGCTCCATGGCAGCAGGCCCTGGTGTTCATTAACAGGAAAGAGTTCACTCTCTAAACGTTCAACTGGTGAGTAGTTCATCAGGAGTACATCATGGATGTCTGTGCCAGGGATCCTGGGAGTTCCCATGATCCGTACACCCTGAGGCACAGTCAGGTGTCACACATTCGAAGGGCCTCCGTGAGAAAAAGGCTGCCTGCTTGAGGATAAGAGGTACCTGATAAAAGGATGGCTTGTGACACCTGTCTGTCTGCCTCTGTGTCACTCGGAGGAGAGATACAGTGTGGCGCATAGGTGGACACGATCCATCATCAAGCCACACACTGGCATCCTGAAGATGCACTTCCAACATTTGGACCATACAGATGGGGCTGTGCAGTACTCTCCAAAAAGGGTGTCCTGCATAATCATGGTCTGTTACTCCCTTCAGAACCTGCCGCTTAAAGGGGAGGGGATCCCTTGCCAGGAGGAGACATGGAGGAGGCTAAGAGCTCCTCAAACATTAAAGATAATAAAAGGCTGGATTTGGAGATGAGCGTCTGTTTCCACGTGAGGATGTCGTTGAAGAAACACAATGTAGAAAATGGGTCAGTGCTACAAGGATAGCCACACGATTCCAGGAGGATTAAGGTACAGGCAATGGGACATAGCCATCTTCCCTCTGCCCCTCAAGGCCATGCCAGTGCATGTAAGGCATTTACAACCACAACATTAAGAACAAGTTCAGCATTCCATAAGACCATAAAACATAGGAACAGAATTACGCTATTCAGCCCATGGAGTCTGCTCTGCCATTCAATCACGGCTGATATTTTTCTCATCCACATTCTCCTGCCTTCTCCCCATAACTCCTGAGCCCTTTATTGATCAAGAACCTATCTATCTCTGTCTGACGAATGTGATATAAAATAGTTACTTTAGAGATACTAGTTAATGTAATGTAGAAATAAGCCACTTTGATTCTGGCAGTTAGGGACAAAGGGGTTTGAGACCGCATGGAAAAAGCAGGAAGAGGTGTGTCTATGAGAGTGATGCTGCATTGATAGGGGCCAGAGAAAGGGATTGGAAGTGAGCCAATCAGAATAGATTGAACAGGTCAGGAGGGACATAGGCTGACCTATGTCCGTCGAGTATGTGAAACTTGATACCATTTGAATTGATTTGCAGAGATCCCTTTGTTCCTTTGTTCATTCGCTTTCTGGGATATAGGAAACTGGATGTCTCTTATATTTCTATGAAATGAATCAAGCTTGCAAGCTAAATAAATAACTTCTTTTTACGTGCGAATCCATCTCAACTTTTATTGAGGCCAGACTGACAGAGAAAGAAATTTGGGAGTCAACATTTGGTGCCGAAACCCGGGATTTCTCAGGGCGATCCTGATCCAACTGCGAAATCAGAATTAGACTGATTATGAACAGGAGGATGGGGAACAAAGGGCCCTCAATGTAGAACTGGAAAACGACCGCGCATTGATTGTTCCCCTCTTCTTATCGTCTGATTAGTCTGGTCACTCGCGGTTGGCACAGAAAGACCGACTCGACGAAATCACAGGTCAGTCTGGGGATTAGCACTTTAATTGATGGGATTTCATATTGTTGTTTCGGCTTGGGTTAGGGTTTTGGGCTGATGGGACTTTAGTAATGAAGGTTCAGTCTATTATATGGGTTCAGAGGCTGATGTGACTTCATTAATGAAGGTTCAGTCTATTATATGGGTTCAGGGGCTGATGGGACTTCAATAGATGAAGGTTCAGTCCAGTATAACTGTTTTTAAATCTGAAGATGGTTCAACTCTATGTGTGAATGTTTTAAATATATAGTTGATTAAGCTTAAATTGTCTCCTTGGACTGTAAAGTTCCGAGGTCTAGTTGAGATTGTGAGGAATGCTGCATATTGGTTGAAGCAGAAGTCTCTCAAAGGGTTAACAGCAGCAGGCGAAGTTGAAAACAGACAGGGCTTCTCACTCAGGCTTTGAGATAACAGCAGCAGCCGTAGTGTAATCGGATACCTTTCCTTTGAGTCAGTGAACACCAGCAAAGTTACGTTTTGAATTAATTAAAGGAAACCAGTGGGTTTCTCCACCTCTTTGATAAAAGTTATTATTTTCGAAAGCAATTGATTGAAATTGCCAGAATCTTAAGTTTTACTTACTTGAAATAAGGTTTATCTCATTTTATCTGGAGATTAATAGAAACTTAAAGAAGATCATGGACACCATTTTAAAAAGTGTCAATCTGGAGATGATAGTTGATTTTGCTAATACTTATGTGTATGTAAAAGAAAAAAAACTTGTTAAAAGAAAAATTGTTAAGATAAAGAAATAATTAAGTTGTAAATGTTATACAAGTTTGTGTTAAGCAAATTGTAAATTTAGTTCTGAGTTGAGATCAGAGCTAAGCTTGCAAGTTGCAGTAATTCAATTTGAATTTTCAAACATTTTTAAGTTTTAAAAAAAAAGAGCAAATAGAGAAAAGAAGGACACAGATCTTGAATGCGTTGAATAGCACATTTCAAAGGCCCATAAATCTTTCTGTTATCTTAGACCTAAAACCTAGGAAAACTGAAGAGCCAGGGGAATTTCTGGAGCGTTTTAATGAAATCTACCAGGGGCAGTCAGGCGATTTGCTGTATCAAAATGGTCAGAATTCCCCTCAATACTGTGCTATGTTAATGCATTGCCTACCACCTTCTGTGGTTACTGCTGTGAAATGTAATAACATGAATTGGACAGAGAACGACCCTTCCCAGATGGCAAGGGCAGTCAGATTTTACTGGAAGGAGGGTGTAGGCCAAGAAGGAGGCTCAGTTACAAAGGTTAAGACTGAGTATGTAATGAAAAAGGATGATCTGCGACCCCAACAAGCGGCAGAAATGGTAGTTTACCAGCAGGAGCTCCAATATAGTGACTTTGGGTTGGTGGATCAGCGAAGAGGAGGATGAGACAACAGTGCTATATTTCTATCACCCCCCAGTGGTGGACGTTAGACGTTGAACAGTCACTGCATCACGTTACCCTGGCCTATGACAGAACTGGACGAAACAGGGAGTTGGAGGACAAATACCGGCCATTACTTGAGACCGAATGGCCAGTCAAGGTTACAGCCACAGTCACGGGAAAAGAAGGTACAGCCGATTTTGTTACAATATCACCACATTTATGGCCACAGTCAGCTTCGGTAAGCCCTCATATTACACGTCAGGTCCACGACCAGTACCATGCCAGGGATATGGGGCGAATGGTCAGCATCTTACCGCAGCTCGTCAGAATAGGTATGAGATATACCTTTTGAACAATCCACGTCTGACATTTAAATACTGTACCACTATCAATCCAGCCTGTTTTCTTAGTGGTCCCCCTGTCCATGAAGACGCACCTGGCCACGACTGTTTAGCCTTGATTCAGGAAACTACCACAATAAGGGGCGATTTGAGTGACATTTCGTCAGAACAACCTGACATGATTATGTGTGGTCAAATATCCCACCGGGGTTTAGTTAATGACCTACTGCAGGCCCTCCTTCTGCCAGCGCAGATTTCCGTTATTAAATGCGCTGCCCACACGAATGGTACAACCCCAGTTGACGTTGGTAATGAACGAGCAGATTGTGCAGCGCGAATTCAGCAAGTGATGGTGCCTAAAATGTTAAGTCAGACTAAACGATCTACTATGAATATATCTGCTTCTGACAAGTCAATGCCAACCATCCAAGACGTCATAAGGTTACAGGAGGACGCTCCTGAGAGTGATAAACAAATGTGGAAACGGTTAGGTTGTACATATGATTCTGTTTCCTCTTTCTGGACCACGCCTGCACATCGGACTTGTATGTCTGATGTGCTGGCTTTATGGGTCATTGAATGTGTACACTTTGCAACTCATTGTGGGGCTCAAGGGACTAGTGATTTGTTGCTGGACACTTGGTGGCACCCTAAAATGCAGGGGTTGGCCCAAAGTATCAGTAATCGGTGTTTGATTTGTCAGCAATATAACACCGGAAAAGGTATCCCTTGTGGGAAGGGGCAAACCCCGTTGCCCAGTGGTCCCTTTGAGACGCTCCAAATGGATTACATTGAGTTGGAAAGGTGTCAATGTTACAAATATGTTTTGGTCATTGTGGATGTGTTCAGCAGATGGGTCGAGGCGTATCCGACTATCAATAATAAAGCTGCTACTGTGGTTAAAGTCTTGATGAGGGAAATCATTCCCCGGTACGGTATACCAGCTCAGTTAAGTTCTGATAATGGGCCTCATTTTATTGGACAAATTAACAAGGAGTTTTGCTCCCAGTTGGGCATACGCCAGCAGTTACACTGTGCTGACAGACCGCAGGCGGCCGGGTTGGTTGAGAGACACAATCAGACCCTCAAAACTAAATTGGCTAAATTAAGAGCAGACACGGGACTGACATGGCTTAAGTTGCTCCCCGTTGCCCTCTTCCAGCTGCGGGTTACACCTGAGGGACCGGCCCGGCTCTCTCCCGCCGAGATTCTTTATGGCAGGCCTCTTAGAACTCCTTGGAGCCTGCAGGTTCCCAGACGGGCTCAGTTTCATCAGATGACTGAAGAAATGACCACCTATGTTCTAGCCCTTACGCAAGTGCTCAAGGAACTCCATGGCCAAGTCCGCGCGGCTAACGAGCCATTGCCCCCAGTACCTAGCTCACTTTCAGTCCAGCCCGGTAGTTATGTCATGGTCAAAAATTGGACTAGGAAGGGGTCGGAGCCGCGATGGGACGGGCCCTTCCAAGTTCTCCTTACCACCCCCACAGCAGTTAAAGTGGAGGGGCGAAGTGCTTGGGTCCACCTACATCACTGTAAATTGAGTCCATCTCCACTACTGTAAAAGGTCGGATACTAACCTGCAACCCTTCTCCAGTGCTATTTTACAGGTGTGGAGCATGATGGAGTGGCTACGCATCGTCTGTCTGATATTTGGCCTCACTTCGCTTGGCGTGTTATTGGCGATGGACATGGAAAAGGGGAATATTATGTATCTGTGTAGCCCCAACCAATCTACAAGGATACATCACCTATGCAAAGGTGATGTTCTTCGCTGCCCCCATATACGAGGACATGGTATCGACTCATGGAAGGTCATCAAAGTTAAGGAGAATGCAGGAGTCATGAAGCAGCTGCACCGGTCCCGGCGATGGGAAGGGAACATTATATGGACATTGCCTTGTTTTTGGAATACATGTAAATTTGATTTTGGATGTGTTAAAAGTGGTTCAATAAAGGTAAAATCAGGCTGTCAGAAGAGTGTAGGAAGAGACCATGAGAAAGAGAAAGGGACTAGAGAGAGGACGGGGCGTGTGAGAAGGGAAGTACAGCTAGAACGTAGGTTACCGGGAGATACACTTAAGTTAATTAAAGGCCAAACTGAGGAAATCCCGGGTAGTATGAATCTCTTCTATCAGATTTACCACCGCTTGTATGGCCAGGGACGGGTTGTCTGCTACCCAAACCCCGCAGCGGTGTCTAGGTTATTTTCTGTTTCACCGCTTTGGGGCACTCCCCAAACGGTGGTTCATTGTCAGCATTCCGAGCCATTGCCCGAGCAAGTCACTCTTCCTTACGATCCGGATTCAGCACCACCGGCTATTTGCCTTCCCCTTCCTCGGGATAATTCCCATTCACAGTACGATAGGCTGCGACGGTGGAGGGCGTACATACCTAGCCACTTCACTCCCAATAGGGATTCCCGGTCGTACGAGAATTGCTTCAGCAGTGAAGGATATGGCTGTTTGCTGGTAGAGGTGGACACAAATATAACATGTCTGTTTCCCACCTGTACGGACAGGAGGTGCCATATCACCCAGGAGTCTGGCCAATGCGTTTGTTACAACACCACTTGCGTTCCATTGAACGCCGGCCTCCAGCTCCTCTGTGGCTGGGCGAATGTCTCTCATATCACTGTTGGGACGAGGGCTTTCCGCATTGCTGGGCGGCCCGAATGGCATTTCAAAGTTGGATAAACTGGGAGGTGTGGGGGGTTCCTTGGCTGTTAGTGATCGGAATTATTTTATTTGCGGCCTTACCATCTTGGGAAATGAAACCTTGGGAGCCCTCGGGGCAATAACTAAGGAGTTGTCTCAGCTACGGTTGTTTGCAATGCAGAACCGGTATGCTCTTGACTATCTTCTGGCCTGTGAGGGTGGGGTATGCGCCATAGTACAGGGCAAGTGTATCATGGGGGTTCAGGACTTGACCGCTAACATCACTAAATTTATGGATCACATACGGGATCACTTGGACGGGATGCAGGACCCTGGCTCTTGGGGTAACTGGGGATTTGGAGGATGGAAGGACTAGTTGATAAATATGGCCATGTATCTAGTGGTAGCTATCGGCTGCATCTTTGTGGGCCTGGCCATCCTTAAATATGTGATGGGTAGAATGCGGGGTGCACTAGATCAGATCACCGCCCCAATCACCGGAAAAATTTTTTTTAACTGTTAAAATCCATGAGGGTGAGGCAGATGAAGGGGGGCTAAGACAGGAATTGGAAATGCAGCGACGGATCTTTTTAGATGAGGAACCGTAGCTATGGATTGGATAGTTCGGTTATCATGGAATGATAAAAGGAGGGAATGACGAATGTGATATAAAATAGTTACTTTAGAGATACTAGTTAATGTAATGTAGAAATAAGCCACTTTGATTCTGGCAGTTAGGGACAAAGGGGTTTGAGACCGCATGGAAAAAGCAGGAAGAGGTGTGTCTATGAGAGTGATGCTGCATTGATAGGGGCCAGAGAAAGGGATTGGAAGTGAGCCAATCAGAATAGATCGAACAGGTCAGAAGGGACATAGGCTGACCTATGTCCGTCGAGTATGTGAAACTTGATACCATTTGAATTGATTTGCAGAGATCCCTTTGTTTCTTTGTTCATTCGCTTTCTGGGATATAGGAAACTGGATGTCTCTTATATTTCTATGAAATGAATCAAGCTTGCAAGCTAAATAAATAACTTCTTTTTACGTGCGAATCCATCTCAACTTTTATTGAGGCCAGACTGACAGAGAAAGAAATTTGGGAGTCAACATGTCTTAAAGACATTCAGTGATTTGGCCTCCACAGCCTTCTGCGGCAAAAAGTTCCACAGATTCACCACCCTCTGGCTGAAGAAATTCCTCCTCATCTCTGTTTTAAAAGATCATCCCTTTAGTCTGAGATTGTGTCCTCTGGTTCTAGTTTTTCCTACAAGTGGAAGCATCCTCTCCACGTCCGCTCTGTCCAGGCCTCACAGTATCCTGTAAGTTTCATTAAGATCCCCCCTCATCCTTCTAAACTCCAACGAGTACAGACACAGAGTCCTCAACTGCTCCTCATACGACAAGCTCTTTATTCCAGGGATCACTCTTGTGAACCTCCTCTGGGTCCTTTCGAATGCCAGCTCATCCTTCCTTAGATATGGTGCCCAAAACTGCTCACAATACTCCAAATGGGGTCTGACCAGACCCTTGTACAGCCTCAGAAGTACATCCCTGCTCTTGTATTCTAGCCCTCTCGACATGAATGCTAACATTGCATTGGCCTTCCTAACTGCTGACTGAACCTGAACATCAACCTTAAGAGAATCGTGAACAAAGACTCCCATGTCCCTTTGTGCTTCTGATTTCCTAAGCATCTTCCCATTTAGAAAATAGTCTATGCCTCCATTTCTCCTTCCAAAGTGCATAACCTCACACTTTTCCACATTGTATTCCATCTGCCACTTCTTTGTCCACGCTCCTAGCCTGTCCAAGTCCTTCTGCAACCCGCCTGCTTCCTCAATACTACCTGTCCCTCGACAGATCTTTGTATCATATGCAAACTTAGCAACAGTGCCTTCAGTCCCTTCTTCCAGATCATTAACGTATATTGTGAAAAGTTGTGGTCACAGCACCAATCCCTGAGGTACACCACTAGTCACTGGCTGCCATCCTGAAAAAGACCCCTTTATCCGCACTCTCTGTCTTCTGCCAGGATCTTACCCTAAGCACCATGGGTTCTTAACTTATATAACAGTCTCTTATGCGGCACCCTGTCAAAGGCCTTGTGGAAATCTAATTAAATCACGTCCACTGGTTCTCCTTTGTCTAACTTCCTTGTTACTTCCTCAAAGAACTCCAACAGATTTGTCAGACTCGTGCTGACTCAGTCCTATTTTATCATGCACTTCCAAGTACTCCGCAATCTCATTTTTAATAACAGACTCTAAAATCTTACCAATGACCGAAGTCAGGCTAACCGGCCTATAATTTCCTGTCCTCTGCCTCCCTCCCTTCTGAAACAGGGGTGTTACATTAACTACTTTCCAGTCCTCTGGGACCCTTCCTGCCTCCAGTGATTCCTGAAAGATCATCACCAATGCCTCCACAATCTCCTGAGCTATCTTCGTAGAATTTACAGTGCAGGAGAAGGCAATTCGGCCCATCGAGTCTGCACCGGCCCTTAGGAAAGAGCACTCCACTTAAGCCCACACCTTCACCCTATCCCTGTAACCCACCAACCCCATTGACATTAAGGGCAATTCATCATCGCCAATCCACTTAACCTGCACATCTTTGGACTGTGGGAGGAAACCAGAGCACCAGGAGTAAACCCACGCAGACACAGGGAGAATGTGCAGGCTCTGCACAGACAGTGACCCAAGCCGGAATCGAACTTGGGACCCTGGAGCTGTGAAGCAACTGTGCTAACCACTGTGCTACCATGTAGCCCTGTCTCTTTTAGAACTCTAGGGTGTAGTCCATCCGGTCTAGGTGATTTACCCACCTTCAGACCTTTCAGTTTCCCCAGAACCTTCTCCCTTAGTAATGGTCACTGCACTCACCTCTATCCCCTGGTTCTCCTGGAGCTCTGGCATCCCACTGGTGTCATCCACCGTGAAGACTGATGCAAAGTAACTATTCAGTTCGTCTGCCATTTCTTTGTTTCCTATTATGCCTTCTTAAGCCACATTTTCTAGTGGTCCAATGTCTATTTTTGCCTCTCTCTTACCTTTTATATTTGAAAAAATCTCTTCCTATCTTCCTTTATATTCCTAGCTAGCTTGCACTCATACTTCACCTTCTCCCCCCTTATTGCTTTTTTAGTTGTTCGCTGCTTGCTTTTAAAGGCTTCCCAATTCTCTGGCTTCCCACTAATCCTTGCCACTTTGTATGCTTTTTCTTTAGCTTTTATGCTATCCTTGACTTCCTCGTCTGCCATGGATGCCTTTTCCTCCCCTGAACATGTATCCTCCATCTTGGGATGAATTTCTGTTGTGCCTCCAGAATAACCTCCAAAAACTCCTGCCATTGCTGTTCCACTGTCTTCTCTGACAGCTTACTTTTCCAAACAACTCTGGCCAGCTCCTCCCTCATGTCTTTGTAGTTAACCTTATTTAATTGTAATACCGGTACACCTGATTTCAGCTTCTCCGTCTCAAACTGCAGGGTAAATTCTATCATATTGTGGTCACTGCTCCCTAAGGGTTCCATCACCCTAAGTTCGCTAATCAAGTCTGCCCCTTTACGCATCACCAAATCCAGAATTGCCTGTTACCTAGTTTGCTCTGCCACAAGCTGCTCCAAAAATCCATCTCTTAGACATTCCACAAGTTCCTTTTCTTGGGATCCACTACCAACCTGATTTTCCCAGTCCACCTGTGTGGTCTTATAGGTATTACGGTTCCCGATAGGCTGAAGCACCATTGGTGGAAACTGTATGCTTTCTATTGGTTAGGATGTATGGTAGCTCCGTCCTGCTAGGCGGGGTATAAGAACCCATGCCGCCCCAGCAGCCTTCATTCTGTACCTGAGCTGCTGGGGGGAAACATCTAGCTTATTAAAGCCTTCAGCTGGACTACAACCTCGCTTTAGTGGTCATTGATCGTGCATAAATTTAATAAGCTAGTTTTTTTAAGAAGAAAGGATGGAGCTCCGAATCAAGTCGGAGTGCCTGCAACTTGGCCCCCACGTGGCGAACTCAGCGGCAATCTTCAAGCACTGGGTGGCGTGCTTTAAAGAGTATCTCGGGACGGCCGAAAACACACCCACGGGAGAGCAGAAACTGTAAGTCCTGCACTCAAGGATGAGCCCGGAGATTTACAACCTCATCGAGGAAGCGGAAGACTTCGATGCAGCAATAGAGCTGCTAAAAGGACACTATATTCGCCCGGTAAACCAGGTCTACGCCCAGCACATGCTTGCAACAAGGCGACAAACTTCTGGGGAATCGCTGGAAGAATTTTACCGTGCACTCCTGGTGTTGGGGAGAAGCTGCAGCTGCCCGCAGGTTTCGGGTCTCAAGGAAGCACGGGCCCTTACAGGCTCCCTGGATGTGGCCTCCAGGAACGCCCGCGCTTACGTTCCCGAACGTGCGGCAGCCCCCTGGGCAGCATGTAACCCCTCCGCGGCCGACCCCGAGACTTACCCCATCCCCCCACAGGCCTGCGCTGCAAGGCGGCCTGGCAACCCCAGGGGGCCCCGCTGCTACTTTTGCGGGCAGGCCAAGCACCCCCGCCAGCGCTGCCCGGCCCGCGCATCCACCTGCAAGGGATGCTGCAAAAAGGGCCATTCCGTGGGGGTATGTCAGGCCCGTGTGTTTGCCATAGGTCTCCGGCGGCGAAGGCGGACCGCAACCACAAACGTACCACGGTCCCCTTGCAGCCAGCGGTCGCTGCCATCTTCATATTCCAGGGCCACGTGCGAACCCCGGGTACCGCCATCTTGTCCCGTGGACGCCACGTTGGAGACGCGGCCATTTTGTGCACCCCCAGCCATGTGCAACCAATGGGAGCCGCCATCTTGGATGAACCCCAGGACCCCAGCACGGCTGACCACGCACTGCCCGAAGAGAACTCTCAACTGCTGCGATTAGCCTCGGTGACCCTGGATCAGTCTCGGCCTCAAACACTCTCAACTGCTACAACAACAGTTCTAATCAACGGGCATGAGACGTCCTGCCTAATCGACTCTGCGAGCACGGAGAGCTTCATACACCCTGACACGGTAAGTCGTTGTTCTCTCCTCATCCACCCCGTTAATCAAAAAATCTCCCTGGTCTCCGGTTCACACTCAGTGGAGATAAAGGGGTTTTGTGTAGCAAACCTCACAGTCCAGGGAAGGGAGTTCAAAAATTTCCATCTCTACGTCCTTCCCCACCTCTGCGCAGCTACACTCCTGGGATTAGACTTCCAGTGTAACCTCCAAAGTCTAACCTTCAAATTCGGCGGCCCTATAACCCCCTTACTGTCTGCGGCCTCGCGACCCTTAAGGTCGACCCGCCTTCCCTCTTTGCGAACCTCACCCCGGATTGCAAACGCGTCGCCACCAGGAGCAGACGGTACAGTGCCCAGGACCGGACCTTCATCAGGTCAGAGGTCCAAAGGCGACTGAGGGAAGGGGTCATTGAAGCCAGTAACAGCCCCTGGAGAGTTCAAGTAGTGGTGGTAAAGACCAGGGAGAAGCATAGAATGGTCATTGACTACAGTCAGACCATCAACAGGTTTACGCAGCTGGACGCGTACCCTCTCCCCCGCATATCCGACCTGGTGAACAGGATCGCGCATTACAAGGTCTTCTCCACGGTGGGTCTCAAGTCCACCTACCACCAGCTCCCCATCCGCACTAGTGACCACAAATACACTGCCTTCGAGGCAGATGGGCGGCTCTGTCACTTCTTAAGGCCCAGTGGGTCCCCAACAATGCGGACAAGGCAGGTCCCCTGATCCAATCCACAGCTTTCCAACTGTCGATAGAGGCCCGCCAGGCCTTCAGCCGCATCAAAGCAGACATTGCAAAGGCCACGATGCATGCTATCGACGAGTCCCTCCCCTTCCAGGTCGAGAGCGATGCGTCCGAAGTCTGGCGGCCACCCTCATCCAAGCGGGCAGACCGGGGGCCTTCTTCTCTCGTACCCTCCATGCTTCCAAAATCCGCCACGCCTGAGTCGAAAAGGAGGACCAGACCATAGTAGAAGCTGTGCAACATTGGAGGCATTACATGGCCGGCAGGAGATTCACTCTCCTCACGGACCAATGGTCGGTTGCTTTCATGTTTGATAATGCACAGCGGGGCAAGATAAAAAACAACAAGATCTTGCGGTGGAGGATCGAACTCTCCACCTCCAACTATGAGATCTTGTATCGTCCCGGGAAGCTAAATGAGCCTCCTGGCGCCCTGTCCTGCGGCACATGTGCCACCGTAGAAGTGGACCGCCTCCGAGCCCTCCACGAGGACCTCTGCCACCCGGGGGTTACTCGCTTTTTCCATTTTGTCAAGACCCGCAACCTCCCCTACTCCATCGAGGAGGTCAGGACAGCCACCAGGAATTGCCGAATCTGCGCGGAGTGCAAACGCACTTCTACTGACCAGAGAAAGCGCACCTGATAAAGGCTTCCCGTCCCTTTGAACGCCTCAGCATGGACTTCAAAGGCCCCCTCCCCTCCACCGATCGCAACACGTACTTCCTGAATGTGATTGACGAGTACTCCCGGTTCCCATTCGCCACCCCCTGCCCCGACATGACCGCAACCACCGTCATCAAGGCCCTCCATAGCATCTTTGCACTGTTCGGGTTCCCCGCTTACATACATAGTGATAGGGGGTCCTCCTTTATGAGCGACGAACTGCGTCAATTCCTGCTCAGCAAGGGCATCGCCTTAAGCAGGACGACCAGTTACAACCCCCGGGGTAACGGACAGGTAGAGAGGGAGAACAGAATTGTCTGGAAGACCGTCCGACTGGCGTAGGGGTCCAGTAACCTCCCAGTCTCCCGCTGGCAGGAAGTCCTCCCCAATGCCCTCCACTCCATCCGGTCACTGCTTTGTACCACAACCAACCAGACACCTCACGAACGTCTCCTTGTCGTCCCCAGGATGTCCTCCTCTGGGACCTCGTTCCCGACCTGGCTGGCAGCACCCGGACCCATCCTGCTCCGAAAACACGTGCGGGCGCACAAGTCGGACCCGTTGGTCAAGTGGGTCCATCTGCTCCATGCTAACCCCCAGTACGCCTACGTGGCGTACCCCGACGGCCGACAAGATACGGTCTCCCTACGGGACCTGGCACCCGCCGGAACCCCACGCACACCCCAGCCACCAGTCCCACCCTCCCCTCCACCGCAGCACCTTACAGGAGGATCGGTCCTTCCACCGGCCCCGTCTAGGCCCCCCCACCCACCGACGCTCCCCACAGGCTCTCCCTTCCCAGGTCAACCGTTTTCCCCACCAGCGCCGTCTAGGGGTGCCGAAGCTGCCATGGAGATCGAAGCCACGCTCCCGGAGTCACAGATGCCCATGCCTCCACCGGAGTCACCGCCGAAGCTCTGACGATCACAGAGGACGACAAGGACCCCCGATCGACTGACTGCTTCGTTGTAAACTGTAAACTGTAAATGTAAACCATCAAATGTATAGCTTTCAGAATTGTAAATAGTTACAAAACACTGTACGGAGGTATTGCGGTACCTCCATAACTAATTCTACCACGTTGCCATGCTTTGTATTTTTGAGGCCACCACCTCCGCTGGACTCTTTTTTAACAGGGGGTGAATGTGGTATTATAGGTATTACGGTACCTGATAGGCTGAAGCACCATTGGTGGAAACTGTATGATTTCTATTGGTTAGGATGTATGGTAGCTCCGCCCTGCTAGGCGGGGTATAAGATCCCGTGCCGCCCCAGCAGCCTTCATTCTGTACCTGAGCTGCTGGGGGAAACATCTAGCTTATTAAAGCCCTCAGTTGGACGACAACCTCGCTTTAGTTGTCATTGATCGTGCATCAACCTGCACATTGAAGTCCCCCATTTTTATTGTAATATCGCCTTTTTTACATGCCTTTTCTATCTCCTGATTCATTTTCTGCCCCCCATCCTGACTACTGCGAGGGTGCCTATACATAACTCCCATCAGGGTCTTTTTATCTTTGCGATTCCTCAACTCTACCCACAGAGATTCTATGTCTTCTGATCCAATATCGCTACTTGCTATCAATTTAACCTCATTCCTTACTAACAATGCAATCCCGCCCCCTTTGCCCATCAGCCTGTCGTTTTGATAGGATACATATCCTTGGATAATTAGATCCCAGCCCTGCTCCCCTTGCAGCCACATCTCTGTGATGCCCACAACATCGTACCGGCCAATTTCAATTTGCACAACAAGCTCATTTACCTTCTTCCGTAATCTGCGTGCATTTAGGTTCAACACCCTCAATCCTGCATTGACCACCTCCCTTTTCACACTTGTCACCTTTTTTGCTCTACCTGAGGGTGATGTTGTTCTTTTATTTTGGTTCTCTATTTCCCCTTCAGTTATTACACCTTCTAAGCTCACATTCTGGTTCCCAGCCCCCTGCCATACTAGTTTAAATCCTCCCGAGTGAATCTAACAAACCTTCCATCCAGGATATCAGTGCCCTTCCAGTTTAGATGCAACCCGTCCTTCTTGTACAGGTCCCATCTGCCCTGGAAGAGATTCCAATGGTCCAAAAATCTGAAACCATCCCTCCTACACCACCAGTTTAGCCACGTGTTTAGCTGCACTATCCTCCTATTTCTAGCCTGGCACAGGGAGTAATCCTGAGATTACAACCATAGAGGTCCTGCTTTTTAGCTTACTGTATAACTCCCTGAACTCCTTCTGCAGGACCTCGTCACTCTTCCTGCCTATATCGTTAGTACCTATGTTTACTATGACCTCTGGCTGTTTACCTTCCCTCTTCAGGATGTCTTGTGTTCGTTCAGAGACATCCTTGACCCTGGCACCAGGGAGGCAACATACCATCCTGGAGTCTCTTTCATGTCTACAGAAGTGCCTATCTGTGCCCCTTACTGTAGAGTCCATTATAAATTTCGCTCTCCTGCACTTTGCCCTCCCCTGCTGAGCAACAGAACCAGTTGTGGTGCCACTGTTCTGGTTGCTGTTGTTTTCCCCTGATAGGCTATCCCCTCAACAGTATCCAAACATTATACCTGTTAGAGAGGGCGAAGCTCCAGAGGATTCCTGTGCTGACTGCCTGCCCTGTCTAGCGGTCACCCATCTGTCTGCCTGCACCTTGGGTGTGACCACGTCCCGAGAACTCCTATCTATGCTGCTTTCTGTCACCTGCATGCTCCTAAGTGCATCCAACTGCTGCTCCACTCGAACCACATGGTCTGTGAGGAGCTGCCATTGGTTACACTTACTGCAGACGTAGTCGACCGGAACACTGGAAGCATCACGGATCTGCCACATCTCACAGTTGGAGCCCTGCACCCCGCTGAGTGTCTTTTAAGCACTAGTTAATTAATTTAAGATAAATACTTGAATTATTGTTGGATTGAGTTACAATTAACTATATGGCCCTGACGCTAGATTTTTACTGTAAAATTAAATGTTAAACACCGATCCCTGCCCTCAGATTTAGTCACACCTCTAGCTAGTTTATTGATAACTTTTAAACAGTTTTTTTGAAATGTTTTTTTTTTCAAATTTAATAGATTTCCTAGCAGCCAATCAGATCACAGCTTTACTGTGATTTCACTTCAGTTTTTCCCCCCTCACAATTTGAAAAGGTATTTGTGTCACTTACCTTCCCAGGATGCATTCTGGATCTCTCCCTGCAGATTAAGTTGCAAAGCCAGAAGAAAGAAAACAAAACAAAAAGGGAAAACGCACCTCCTCTCACTCTGCACCAAATTACCACACTTCTGCAAATTACCAAGTTCCAGTTCCCACTCTGGCTGTCTCTCACTCAGGAGGTCTCAACTTCACCGTGCGCAAAGCTCGCTCAGCTTATTCAGCCTTTACCTTCAACCCTCATGATTCACCTAATCTTTGGACAGGTCAGTGGTAAACCTTGTCGCTGTGCAACTTGGGAGGAAATAATTGCCACAACTGAATAAACACTGCATCAAAGGACTGAGGCTCTTTAGCACAGGGCTAAATCGTTGGCTTTGAAAGCAGACCAAGGCAGGCCAGCAGCACGGTTCGATTCCCGCAACAGCCTCCCCGAACAGGCGCCAGAATGTGGCGACTAGGGGCTTTTCACAGTAACTTCATTTGAAGCCCACTTGTGACAATAAGCGATTTTCATTTCATTGACATGGTTCTCACCACCTTTATGAGTAACCTTTAGCAGACACTGAGATGCGTATATGGTTGGAGAGACTAACATGACTGCAGGTCTTGTGCCTTGGCACTACCAATGAAGGCAACCTCCTCATTTGGAGAGACAATTACAGCTAACCATCGAAGACGAGTGAAGCCGCCCAACTCCCAGCTGACTTGTAAAGAATATGGTTGCAAATGCATTTTGCAGACACTTCTAGTGAAGAGTTTGACTCATCTCCCTGACATAACAAAGGGCAGTGTAACTATCACAAGTCAGCTACACATCATATAATGTGAGGCTCACAAAGGGAGGTGCTCACTGAGTGGGGGTATGGCTCACCCTCCCAATAAGTGGGCATATAGACGCATATGCACGATGCCTTCAAATTACGAGACCATCTTCATGAATGTATTTCATGTATTTAACAAGGGTGTATACTATTAACAATGATTGAACACCCTTAATCCAAAAGAGATATCAAAGCTTTTTTAATTTTTCTGACACAATTGCTATGTCTAAATGTGTCCTCGAGAAGGTGAAGGCAGCCTGCTGACTGCGTTACATCAGTCCAGGGTGATGGGCTTCTGTTGCCACTATCTGCGGGTCAATATACAAAGCAGAAGGGTGATGATAACCCGATGTGAGCTTGTGAGCTGAACTCTGGTGCTCCACAACCTATGCCACAGTCTGACTCCTGTCTGTCTACTGACAGGGCGCTCAAACCCATCACCTGTACTTGGTCTGCCGCGGGGCGGGGGGGGGGGTGAACCAGATCTAGGGCCACGGTGCCCCGGAGCCTGGGGCTGGGAACAGGGGAATGCGGAGAGCAATGGGTGGTGGGGGGTGCAGACCCGCCCGCAGTGCGGAATAACGTGACAGAGGCTTCACATCTCTCAGGTGCAACGTGTTTCAACAGTGAACAATTGTGACCCCAACTGTCCCCAGCTGCCGTTGATGCAGCCCCCCATCCCCCCCTGCCCCACAGTACCCTCTCAGTGATCCAGTATCTGCTTAGCTCTCCATGCTCTGCCTCTGCATCCAGAATGCGTATTGGAAGTGGAGGAAGCCTGCTGCTTATCGTGCCTTATGGCTTTTGATACCCCCGGTGGATATCCATTGGGGGCCCTGGGACTATGTGTGGGGGGACGAATCGTCTACCCAACCTCTGGGCTGCATACGTTGGACCGTCTAACAGTGCCATTGTTTGTGTTCACCCCCCCACCCCCCCCAGCCCAGGAGAAGGCCCGCGCACTGTCCGCCGGGAATGGGAGAAGACCGGAGGGCGACCAACAGACCTGCGGTCCCTCACCGTGCCCGAGCAGAGGACACTGGATGTGGTCGGCGGTCCGGAGGAAAGGGAGGTCACTGACGCAAGTGTTGGCGGCGGAAGAGCAAGTGAGACCCTGCTTAGTTGCGGATCCCCATGACCCGTGTAGACCCCGCCCCCACACCTGGCCCCTCACCCCCTCAACCCGCACTCCCTCACCCCCCTCATCCCACCTCCCCTCCCCCCCACCCTTCACCCCCCCCCCCAAACCCCCCAGAGCAGGCGATGGTCTGGATGGTCAGAGGGCAGGCCAGCCCCAGGAACCAGCTGCCGTCCAGACGGGTCCTGGGCTTCTGGAACACCCAGTCCCAGCCACAGTGAAGGTGCAGTCAGAGACCCAGAGACCACAAGAGGGGATGACGGCCGGCTTCCAGCACCTGCAGGCGCAGATGGAGGAGCCCATCTGCATGCAGGAGCAGAGGGTGGTGCCGATCATGTGTGCCACCCAGACTGACACCTCACGGGTGGTGTCCACGGTGGAGGAAATGGGGGTGACGGTGTCGGATATGGGTCAATTTGTGCAAGGCCTGGGGGCATTCTGTGCAGGCGGCCGCCGAGGCCCAGGACAGGGCTGCCCTCTCACAGGTGGCCATGTGCCAGAGCCACCTGGACATTGCAGCGGTGCTCCTCAGCGTGGCCCAGTCACAGCAGGACATGGCTCAGAACATTTGCGGCAATGCCCAATCGCTGTCCAGAGTGGTGAAACACTGGGCGTGGTGGCCGAGTCAAAGAGGGATGTGGCCCAGTCCCACAGGGCGGTGGCCCAGACCCAGAGGGATGTGGCCCAGTCCCAGAGGGACATGGCCCAGACCCAGAGTGACGTGGCCCTGTCGCAGAGGGACATGGCCCAGTCCCACAGGGAGGTGGCCCAGACCCAGAGGGGCATGGCCCAGTCCCAGAGGGACGTGGCCCCGTCACAGAGGGACGTGGCCCAGACCCAGAGTGACGTGGCCCTGTCGCAGAGGGACATAGCCCAGTCCCAGAGGGAGGTGTCCCAGACCCAGAGTGACGTGGCCATGTCGCAGAGGGACGTGGCCCAGTCCCAGAGGAAGGTGTGCCAGACCCAAAGGGACGTGGCCCGGTCACTGGCTGATGTGGCACAGACCCTCATGGTGGTGGCACAGTCCCAGACAGAGATGGCCCACACTATGTGCTCCATGGCTGCTAACGTGCAGACTCTGGTCGAGACCAGAGAGGGCCTCCAGGACTGGCAGCGCCAGGTGGCGGGGGCAGGGGGGGGCACCGCTCACACCTTCGTCTCATGGAGTAGCCCGGGGGCCATCGGGCACCCCAAGGGAGGAGGAGGTGCTGGGGCCCAAGCCGGTGACCCCCGCAAGGGAAGTGCCGGAACAGCGCGCATCGGACTTCCCCCCCCTCCTGTCCCCGGTGCTTCTCGTGGGCAGTGGGCAGAACTGGTTGGCACCACGCCACTGGGACGCCCAAGCAGCAGCCGGGTACATCCAGACTGGATCGCCCCAGGTGACGTGCGCCTACGGGGATCCTTGTCGCAGGGCAGGAGTTGCAGCAGGCCGCCTCCACTCCTGCTGTACATGTCTGGGGAACCACCTAGGTGGAGTGTTAGGTCCCGTAAGGCCAGAACGTTAAACGCCAGTTAAGTTGGCATGGGTGCAAGGCACAGCTTAGTTATAGGGGCTAGGGCACGGACTGCATATATTTGTGGGGGACCAGTGCAGGCCCTGTGTGTGGACCGTTCTCCCCCGCATCCCCCCCTCCCCCCCCGTTATCCGACCTTCCCCTGCACCCCCATCCCAAGGATTCGACGGGACCGTGTGATGGACTGGCCAGCTCGCATGCAGGGATCACAATTGTGATGCACCTGTGCGCTGATGTCTGTGAAATCCAGGACAGGTCCCCACTCGCCGACTGGAACAACCCCATCGTGTAGAAGTTCAGCGTGACTATCACCTTGACGGTCAATGGGACCGGGTGTCCTCCCCATACCCCTGCATGCCAAGTGTGTCATCATCTAGCAGATGTGTCGCACTGTCCCTCTGCTCATCAGTAGTCTCCATCTGCATGCCCGGTCCAGAAGGTCCTCAAATGAGAGGTGGTTGCGGTACACGCGGGGCCTCATGGAGTGCCCCCTTGGCACCTCCTCGGCTTATTGGGCGGCCGGCCGTCCAGTCTGTGCGGCTGCCACTTGCCCCTCTGCAGCCCGCTCCTCTGCTGTAACCTCCGTCTCCTCTCTGAGCGGCCCCTGCTCACACTGCTGCAGGTCACCTTGCAGAGCTGCGGCCATCACCACAGCGGCCAGCATCGCAGGTTGATGTCCGAAAGCCATTCTCTGCAGGGGGTGAAAGGCCAACATGTTAGCATGGCATATACTCCCGTGCCCATCCAGGTTCCATGGGCTACACGGTGGCCCCGGTTAGCACTGCTTGTCCCACCCATGCATGCCCCCCGCCCACCGCGCACCCCACAACCCACACCCCCGGTCCTGGTGCAGGTCCCTGGTGCCAGGGGCACGGTTGGCTGGTACTACCCTCACTGGAGGTTGCCGTGGGTGTGGCCCTGGGTGGTCCCCTGGCTGGTAGCTGCCGGTTGGATGGGGTGATCGGGGGTGGGGGGGGTCACGCTGTGGCAGGGGGTGGGGGCGGGAGTGGGTGCACCCATGTGGCCAGTGTCACTGTATAGAATCAGGGACCGGGGTGAGTGGTCAGCAAGATGGTCGCTGTAATGGGCACCCCCCCCAGTCGGCTTCGGAAGCTATTCTCCACCTAGTCGAGTTTCACGATTTTGCCGTTGGCAAACGGAGAATCCAGCCCAGAGTATAAAGGTAAAACCTTGTGCAAATTAGATCCAGGCAGTTTCTTCCCTCATTCTAATTTAATTTCTTTCAAATATAAAACTTAATGCATAAATTAACTTTCTTAGACATCGAATATATCTGATCACATTATTCCATGAATGAGTTAAACAATATGTACAATACATAGTTACAAAGCTCATTGAAGAACTTTTCTAATTATTTTTGTTCTATTAAAAACATTTCAAAAGACTTGACATCAATCCTTCTTTAATTAGGGTACCAATCACAATTTTTTAAGTGTTAAATGTAGATGTAATCAAAATTATTTTCCTTTTATTCATTAACTTTATCTGGAGACTTAAGCCTCCTTTCTCCGTAAAATACGAACATCAAAGGAATCTCTATGAGTTCTGCTCAATTTAACATGTCGCTCCGCCAAATTATATGGTGCAAGATGGAAACGAAAAGGCTTATCTGATCTGCTTTGAAATTTCAACAAAAATTAAAAAACAAATTAAAAAGCAAGCAATTCCGCAAATTAACATCCAACCCTTTGGGCACCCAGAGATGCCATCACCTCTTGAAGCACATTCCTATATGCTTTTAGATAAGGACATGGGAGAAAAGGAAGCCTTTGTATTTAATATGAAACAGAAGTGGAGGCTTGTGGAGAATAGAATTTTAATTCAAATTATTATCTCTGTTTGGTTAGAGCTAATTTTTATTCTCTTCCCCCGACGTGTCGTTGCATGATGTGATTGTTCAGGCTGTACTCAGACTCTGACATTGAGCTATTAACTGCTGAGCATTGCTTACGTTGTTTAAATATCTTTAATATGGAACAAGCGAGTGAAGCCACAGGCAGTGCGGGGCATGACAAACATTTACAATGAAATGCTCATCCACTGAAATTGCATGCTGCTACTGCCGTTTTAAGGTCAAGGTTATTTCCAAAAACAATGTTCTTGAATCAAAAAACAAAACAGTGAGAAACTCGCGCATAAGATGCTTGAGATCTAATTTACCTTTTTCCACAGGCCTGCGAGGGATTCTGGTGTGAGAGGACTGGTTTAGCTCACTTGTCTAGGGAGCTGGTTAGTGATGCAGAACTAATCTCAACAACAGAGGTTCAAATCCTGTACTGGCTGAGGCTATTCACAAAAGCTCCACCTTCTCAACTTTGCCTGAGGTATGAGGATCCTCAGGTTAAACAACCACCAGTCAGCTCTCCCCCCTTAGTCACTGTCATGATATCCAGATCAGCATATCATGGTGCAATCACACACACACTGATGGACAGGCATTTGGACCAACCAGCACACACACAACATCGCAGCCAATCACTAGTAAGAGCACACGCACTATAAAAGGGGGAACACGAGAGTTCCCGCTCATTCTGGTAGGAGACAGCTCGGGACACAAAGCTTGCAGCGTGACACTCAGACATAGATCATGTGCTGAGTGCCTCACCAACATTAGTGATAGGGCTAGGTCCATAGGTTAGCTGGTAGCGAACGTACCCAAGTCTATAGTTAGTTGCATCTGTTAGTTAACATAATAAAATCAAGTTGTACCATCTACAGCCATGTTGGCTCATTTGCGTATCAGGACATCCAACACGACAGTCACCTGGGACTTTACCTTTTTACTCGTGTGAAATAAGAGCTATAAGTGAGAAAAATTACTCGCGATTGTGAAGGAAGGTTGAATGTGGTAGTGATGTGAACCATGTTAAAAACGTGATTTGATTGGTCAAATTAATTACAGAAACATTGAAAATAGGAGTATGCCATTCGGCCCTTCGAGCCTGCTCCGCCATTCCACATGATCAAGGCTGATCATCCAACTCAGTAACCTGTTCCCGCTTTCCCGCCATCAAGGGCTAAATTTAACTGCTTCTTAAAGTTAAAAGGCGGAATTATTGGATCTCGTCCATGGCCACCACTGCAAGTGGGAACAAAGAATTTGGCGTTCCAGCGAAACTTCCATTCACTTTCAACAGCACCAGAGAATCTCAGCTGTGAACAAGGACAAAGGTTTTTGATGACAACCTTTTAGCCTCAAATGCTTTCAGTGGAAGCAAATTCCACTGATTCACCACTGTCTGGGTGAAGAAATTTCTCCTCAACATTGTCCTAAATGATCCACCCTGTGATCTCAGAATGTGACCCATGGCTTTGGTATCCCCCGTCATTGGAACGTCCTTGCTGCATCTACCCTGTCCAGTCCTGCTGTAATTCTATAGGTTTCTATGTAAAATTCTAGAATTGTCCTCATTGTTCTAAACTCCAGCGAATACAATATAACCGATTCAATCGCTCCTCATATTGGTGGTGATCTTTCAGAAATCACTGGAGACAGGGAGGGTCCCAAAGGACTGGAAAGTCAATAATGTAACACCCCTGTTTAAGAAGGGAGGGAGATAGAAGATAGGAAATTATAGGCCGGTTAGCCTAACTTCGGTCATTGGTAAGATTTTGGAGTCCATTATTAAAGATGAGATCGTGGAGTACTTGGAAGTGAATGATAAAATAGGACTGTCAGCACAGCTTTGTCAAAGGGAGGTCATGTCTGACAAATATGTTAGTGTTCTTTCAAGAGGTAGCAAGGAAGTTAGACAAAGGAGAACCAGCGGACGTGATTTATTTAGATTTCCATCAGGCATTTGACAAGGTGCCACATAGGAGACTGTTAGATAAGTTAAGAGCCCATGGTGTTAAGGGTAAGATCCTGGCATGGATAGAGGATTGACTAACTGGCACAAGTGTCGGGTTAAAGGGGTCAAAGGGGTATTTTTCACGATGGCAGCCAGTGGCTAGTGGTGTACCTCAGGGGTCTGTGCTGGGACCACAACTTTTCACAACATACATTCATGGTCTGGAAGGGGGAACTGAAGGCCCTGTTGCTTAGTTTGTGATGCTCGATCAATAACTCCAGAAGCGAGATTGGAGACAATTGAAGGCTTTATTACACTAGATGTTTCCCCCAGCAGTGCAGGTACAGAAGGCAGCTGCTGGGGAGACACGGGCTCTTATACTCTGCCTTACTGGGCGGAACCAGCAGGCAGGCTCAACCAATGAAAACAGTACCTCCTACACCAATGGTCTTACAGCATTACAGGGTACCGTAATACCTCTAATACCGACTACCACATTCACCCCGTGTTTAAAAAAAAGTCCGGCGAGGGTGGTGGCCTCGCATTACACAGTGGTAGAGGTTAAGGTTATACAGGTACCTGGTATACATCAGTACAGTGGTTTTCCCTCGTTACATTGCAACTATTTCCAAAATTTATTTACAGTTCAGAATGAAGCAATTAGTCGATCGGGGGCCCTGGTCGTCCTCTGCGATCGTCATAGCTTCGGTGGTGATGCAGGCGCCGGCTCGGGCATCCGGGAGCGTAGCTTCGGCTTCTTCGGCAGCTTCATCACCCCGAGACGGGACCGGTGAGAGGACCGATCCACCTGGGGAGGGGGCGGCTGTGGGGTACGCCGGTGGGAGGGAGGGTGGGATTGGTGGTGGAGGTGTGTGTGGGAATCCAGCGGACGCCAGGTCCCGTAGAGAGACCGTATCCTGTCGGCCTTCGGGGTACGCCACATAGGCGTATTGAGGGTTAGCGTGAAGGAGATGGACCCTCTCGACCAATGGGTCTGACTTGTGCCCCCGCACGTGTTTGCGGAGCAGGATGAGTCCAGGAGCTGCTAGCCAGGTTGTGAGCGAAGTCCCGGAGGAGGACTTCCTAGGGAAGACAAGGAGACATTTGTGAGGTGTTTGGTTGGTTGTGGTACACAGCAGTGACCGGATGGAGTGGAGGGCATCCGGGAGGACCTCCTGCCAGCGGGAGACTGGGAGATCCCTGGACCGTAGGGCCAGTAGGACGGTCTTCCAGACCGTTCCGTTCTCCCTCTCTACCTGTCCGCTTCCCCGGGGTTGGAACTGGTCATCCTGCTCAAGGCAATGCCCTTGCTGAGCAGGAACTGATGCATTTCGTCGCTCATAAAGGAGGACCCCCTATTGCTGTGTATGTAAGTGGGGAAACCGAACAGCGTAAAGATACTGTGGAGGGCTTTTATGACGGTAGTTGCGGTCATGTCGGGACAGGGAATGGCGAATGGGAACCGGGAGTACTCGTCAATCACGTTCAGGAAGTAGGTGTTGCGGTCGGTGGAGGGGAGGGGCCCTTTGAAGTCCATACTGAGGCATTCAAAGGGACGGGAAGACTTTATCAGGTGCGCTTTCTCTGGCCTGTAGAAGTGCGGTTTGCACTCCACGCAGATGTGGTAGTTCCTGGTGGCTATCCTGACCTCCTCGATGGAGTAGGGCAGGTTGCGGGTTTTAATGAAATGGAAGAATCGAGTGACCCCCGGGTGGCAGAGGTACACTTGTGCGTTGGCACATGTGCCGCGGGATAGGGCATCAGGAGGCTCGTTTAGCTTCCCGGGACGATATAAGATCTCGTAGTTGTAGGTGGAGAGTTCGACCCTCCACCATAAGATCTTGTCGTTCTTTATCTTGCCCCGCTGTGCTTTATTAAGCATGAAGGCCACCGACCCTTGGTCAGTGAGGAGAGTGAATCTCCTGCCGGCCAGGTAATGCCGCACAGCTTCTACTATGGCCTGGGCCTCCTATTCAACTGAGGAATGGCGGATTTCTGAAGCGTGGAGGGTGCGTGAGAAGAAGGCCACGGGTCTGCCCGCTTGGTTGAGGGTAGCCGCCAGAGCTACATCGGATGTGTCACTCTTGACTTGGAAGGGGAGGGACTCGTCGATGGCGTGCATCGTGGCCTTTGTGATGCCTGCTTTGATGCGGCTGTAGGCCTGGCGGGCCTCTGTCGACAGGGGAAAAACCGTGGATTGGATTAGCGGGCGGGCCTTGTCCGCATAGTTGGGGACCCACTGGGCATAATAAGAGAAATATCCCAGGCAGCGTTTCAGGGCCTTGGAGCATTGAGGGAGGGAGAACTCCATGAGGGGGCGCATGCATTCAGAGTCTGGGCCTATAACTCCATTATGCACTACGTAGCTGAGGATGGCTAGTCAGTCGGTGCTGAACACGCATTTCTCCTTGTTATATGTGAGATTAAGGATTTTTGCGGTATGGAGGAATTTTCGGAGGTTGGTGTCATGGTCCTGCTGGTCGTGGCTGCAGATGGTGATACTATCGAGGTACGGAATCATGGCCCACAAACCGTACCGGTCAACCATTCGGTCCATCTCGCATTGGAAGACCGAGACTCCATTAGTGACACCGAAGGGAACCCTTAGGAAGTGGTAGAGCCGCCCATCTGCTTCAAAAGCAGTGTATTTGCGGTCGCTAGGGCGGATGGGGAGCTGGAGGTAGGCAGACCTTAGATCCACCGTGGAAAAGACCTTGTATTGTGCGATCCATTTGACCAGATCGGATATGCGGGGGAGAGGGTACGCATCGAGCTGCGTATACCTGTTGATGGTCTGACTATAATCGATGACCATCCTATGCTTCTCCCCGGTCTTTACAATCACTACTTGAGCTCTCCAGGAACTGTTGCTAGCCTCAATGACACCTTCCCTCAGTAATCGCTGGACCTCCGACCTAATAAAGGTCCGGTCCTGGGCACTGTACCGTCTTCTCCTGGTGGCGACGGGTTTGCAATCCAGGGTGAGGTTCGCAAACAGGGACGGCGGATCGACCTTGAGGGTCGCAAGGCTGCAGACAGTGAGGGGGGGTATAGGGCCGCCGAATTTAAAGGTTAAGCTTTGGAGGTTGCATTGAACATCTAACCCGAGGAGTGTGGCAGCACAGAGGTGGGGAAGGACGTAGAGCCGGTAATTTTTAAACTCCCTTCCCTGGACCGTGATGTTCGCTATGCAGAACCCCTTGATCTCCACTGAATGAGACCCGGAGGCCATGGAGATTTTTTGGTTAACTGGGTGAACGGGGAGAGAACAGCGCCTTACTGTGTTGGGGTGTATGAAGCTCTCCATGCTCCCAGAGTCGATCAGACAGTATGTTTCATGCCCATTCATGAGCACTGTCATCGTTGCAGTCGAGAATGTTCGGGGCCGAGACTGGTCCAGGGTCACCGAGGCTAGTCGTGGCAGAAGTTGCATGTTCTCCTCGGGCAGTGTGTGGTCATCCGAGCCGGGGTCCTGAGAGTCCAGCCAAGATGGCGGCGGCCACTGGTCGCACATGGCTGGGGGTGCACAAGATGGCGGCACCCATCCATCACACGTGGTGTCCAAGAGACAAGTTGGCGGTGCCCGGAGGCCACACGTGGCCCTGAAGGAGGAAGATGGCGGCGCCCGCTGGCCAGGCGTGGCCCGTGGAGAGGGTTGTGGTGGCGGTCCCGATTCACCTCCGGAGACCGCAGCGACCGCCCGGGCCTGGCATACCGCCACGAAGTGGCCCTTTTTGCCGCATCCTTTGCAGAGGGATGAGCGGGCCGGACAACGCTGCCGGGCTTGCCCGCAAAAATAGCAGCGGGGCCCCCTGGGGTTGCCAGGCAGTTTCACAGCACAAGCTTGTGGGGAGATGGGGGATGCATCGGAGTCGGTTGCGGGTGGTTCCACGCTGCTCAAGGGGGTGCCGCGCGGTCGGGACGTAAGCGTGGGCATTTCGGGAGGCCACATCCAGGGAGCTAGTAAGGGCCCGTGCCTCCTTGAGGCCTAGTGTCTCTTTCTCCAGCAATCGCTGGCGGAGTTGGAAGGACAGCATACCTGCAACAAATGCATCCCGGATCAAAAGTTCTGTGTGGTCGCTGGCCGAAACTTGCGGGCAGCTGCAGTTCCTCTCCAACACCAGGAGCGCACGGTAGAACTCCTCCAGCATTTCCCCAGGGATTTGTCGCCTCATCGCTAATAGATGTCGGGCGTAGACCTGGTTTACAGGGCAAATATAGTGTCCTTTCAGCAGATTCATTGCGGCCTCAAAATCGTCCGCGTTCTCGAAAGAGTGTAGATCTCTGGACTCACCCTCGAGTGCAGAACTTGCATTTTCTGGTCCTCTGTGGGTGCAATTGTGGCTGTCCTGAGATATCCAGTGAAACACACCAGCCAGTGCTTGAAGGTTCCCGCTGAGTTTGCCGCGCGGGGGATGAGTTGCAGACACTCCGGCTTGATTCGAGCTCCATTCTTTTTTAAATTTAGTGTAATGAATTGATGCTCGATCAATAACTCCAGAAGCGAGATTGGAGACAATTGAAGGCTTTATTACACTAGATGTTTCCCCCAGCAGCGCAGGTACAGAAGGCAGCTGCTGGGCAGACACGGGCTCTTATACTCCGCCTTACTGGGCGGAAGCAGCAGGCAGCCTCAACCAATGAAAACAGTACCTCCTACGCCAATGGTCTTACAGCATTACAGGGTACCGTAATACCTCTAATACCGACTACCACAGTTTGCAGATGATACAAAGATCTGTAAAGGTAGAGGTAGTATTGAGGAAGTGGGGGGGCTGCAGAAGGACATTGACAGGCTCGGAGAGTGGGCAAAGAAGTGGCAGATGGAATACAATGTGGAAAAGTGTCAGGTTATGCACTTTGGAAGGAGGAATGGAATCATAGACAATTTTCTAAATGGGGAAATGCTTAGGAAATCAGAAGCACAAAGGGACTTGGGAGTGCTTGTTCATGATTCTCTTAAGGTTAATGTGCAGATGCAGTTGGCAGTTAGAAAGGCAAATGCAATGTTAGTATTCATGTTGAGAGGGCTAGAATACAAGAGCAGGGATGTACTTCTGAGACTGTGTAAGGCTCTGGTCAGACCCCATTTGGAGTATTGTGAGCAGTTTTGTGCCCCTTATCTAAAGAAGGTTGTACTGGCCTTGGAAAGGGTCTAGAGCATGTTCACAAGAACGATCCCGGGAATGAAGAGCTTGTCGTATGAGGAACGGTGGAAGACTCTGGCCGGGATTCTCCGACTCCCGCCGGGTGGAGAATCCCCTGGGGGAAGCGCGAATCCCGCCCCGCTGCCCTGACGCCAGCTGCCCTATTCTTTGGCACCGTTTTTTGGTCGGCGGTGGGATTCCCAACACGTTGGTGGGGAGCCATTGACAGCGCCCCCGGCGATTCTCCGGTCCCCGATGGGCCGAACGGCTGTCCAGTTTTGACCAGTCCCGCCTGCGTGAATTACTCAGGTCACGAACGGCAGGACCTGGCAGGTAAGTGTGTGGGGGCGGTCCTCAGGGGGGCGCGGGGGGATCTGACCCCGGTGGGCCCCCACGGTGGCCTGGCCCGTGATCGGGGCCTACTGATCTGCAGGCAGGCTTGTTCCGTGGGGGGACTGCTTTCCTCCGCACCGGGCCCTGTAAGACTCCGCCTTATTGCCCAGGGCCAGACGTGGAGAAGAGAACCCCCGCACATGCCCGGAAATATGCAGGCCGGTCTGCACATGCACGGAAATACGCCGGCTGGTCCGCGCATGCGCGAGATCACGGCAGCCGTTCCACGCATGCGCAAACCCTTCGCCGCCTGCTGGAGCGGCGCCAACCCCTCCGGCATCCATGTAGCCCCTGAATATTCGGAGAATTCCTCACTTTCGGGGGCTGTTGACGCTAAAGTGGTTGGCGCCGGTTTTCCCGCCGGCGTAGGGACTTAGCCCCCAGAAGGGAGAATCCCGCCCTCTGGATCTGTACTCATTGGAGTTTAGAAGGAAGTGGGGGGGATCTCATTGAAACTTACAAGATACTGCGAGGCCTGGATAGAGTGGACGTGGAGAGGCTGTTTCCACTTGTAGGAAAAACTAGAACCAGAGGACACCATCTCAGACTAAAGGTACGATCTTTTAAAACCGGGACGAGGAGGAATTTCTTTGGCCAGAAGGTGGTGAATCTGTGGAACTCTTTGCCGCAGAAGGCTGTGGAGGCAAACCACTTGAGTGTCTTTAATGCAGAGATAGATAGGTTCTTGATTAATAAGGGGCTCAGGGGTTATGAAAAGAAGGCAGGAGAATGGGGATGAGAAAAATATCAGCCATGATTGAGTGGTGGAGCAGACTCGATGGGCCGAATGACCTAATTCTGCTCCTTTGTCTTATGGTCATACATCAGTCCCGCAATCCCTTAAATCATTCTGGTAAACCTTTGCTGCACTCCCTTTAGAACAAGAACATCCTTCCTCAGATAAGGCAACCAAAACTGCACACAATATTCCAGTTGTGGTCTCACCAAGACCCTGTGTAATTGTAGCAAGACATTGCTGCTCCTGTACTTGAATCCTCTCGCAATGAAGGCCACATACCATTTGCCTCCTTTACTACCTACTGTACCTGCATGCTTACCTTCAGTGACTGGTGTACGAGGACACCCAGGTCTCGTTTCTCACACTGTAGCCATTCAGATAATAATTTGCCTTCCTGTTTTTGCAACCGAAGTGGATGACCTCACATTCATCCTTATTATACTATAACTGCCATGCATTTGCCCACTCTCTTAACATGTCCAAATCACACTGAAACATCTCTGCATCCTCCTCACAGCTCACCCTCCCATCCAACCTGATGTCATCTGCAAATTATGAGATATTACATTTAGTTCCCTCATCTAAATCATGAATATATATTGTGTATAGCTGGAGTCCCAGCACTAATCCCTGCCATATCCCACTAGTCACTGCCTGCTATTTGTAAAAAAAATCCCATTTATTCCTAGTCTTCATTTCCTGTCTGCCAACCTGTTTCTATCCATTTTAATACATTACCTCCAATCCCATGCACTTAATTTTACATGCTTATCTCTTATGTGGGACTTTATAAGAGGGATGTGATAGCACTTAAAAGAGTGCAAAGCAGATTTATCAGGATGTTGCCTGGGCTGGAGAGTTTTAGTTGCGAAGAGAGATTGGATAGACTGGGGTTATTTTCCTTGGCGCAGAGGAGACTGAGGGGGGACATGATTGAGATGCATAAAATTATGAGGAGCATAGATAGAATGGACAGGAAGTATCATGTCCCCTTGGCGGAGGGAGCAATGACCAGGGTGCATAGATTTAAGGTCAGCGGCAGGAGGTTTAGAAGGGTTGTGAGGAAAAACATTTTCACGCAGATGGTGTGGGTCTCTGGAACTCATTGCCTGAAAGATTACTGGAGGCAAACACCCTCAGAACAAATTAAGAAGTTTTAGATGTGCACTTGCAATGCGAAAGCATAGGAGGCTATAGGCCAAGTGCTGGAAAATGGGATTAAATAGTTAGGTGGTTGTTTTGACCCGTGCAGACGCGATGAACCAAAATACCTTTAGACCTCTATGACTCTCTATGAGTTCTGAAATTCCAAATAAACCATACCCACTGGCTCCTCCTCGTCAACTCTACTAGTTACATCGTCGAAGAATTACACTAAATTTGCCAAGCATGATTTCCATTTCGTAAATTCATGCTGACTCTGTCCAATCCTGCCACTGTTTTCCAAGTTCTCTACTATTCACTGTTGCTACACAGCGCCAGGAGCCCGGGTTTGATTCCCGGCTTGGGTCACCGTCTGTGCGGAGTCTGTACGTTCTCCCCGTGTGTTCGTGGGTTTCCTGCGAGTGCTCCGATTTCCTCCCACAAGACCCCAACGACGTGCTTGTACATTCTGAATTCTCCTTCAGTGTACCCGAGCAGGCGTCGGAGGGCGGCGATTAGGGGACTTTAACAGTAACTTCATTGCAATGTTAATGAAAGTCTACTTGTAACACTTGTTGCCTTCTTTACTTTGGGGTGAACCACAAGCTGTTTCTTAAATCGACCAAATACCACACAACCAATATGTTAGCTCAAAAACACAGTTTATTAATAGCCCAAGATTTGCATCTCTATGTAATAACACACGCGGCTCCGTACTAAACTACACCTAATGACTAAGATGACCTTTACTTAACTTCGAGTGACCGGCACTGTGCGAGATAAGGGCTTTATCCGGGTCCACGTGGTAGGTTTGGAAGTTGTTGGGTTCGTCTCAGCTGGGCTCGTCCTTCAGGAATGGGCCCGGGTCCTTGAACTTGGATGTTCTGCTGCAGTTGGTCGCACACAGGCTGGTCCCAAAAGAGATCGATCTCTAGTGAGCAGGGCTTTTTATCCTTCGTCTCTTTTGCGCTCTTTTGGGCGGTCCTTACTCCGGGTCCAATGGATCGATAGGGTGTTCAATCACCCTCATCGATCTCAGCCAATTAGGGGGCGGATACAATGATAACTGGGCGGGTCCCAGGCACTTAGGCCTTTCCAACTAAGGGGGGCTGGCGCCGGTTAGTCTGCTACTGATGTAACTCCTTGATTGAAACTCTGTTGTCCTGGGGGAAATGGTGATCGACTCTTAATGAATACAAGTTTTAGCCAAGTCTGGTTTCGTTGTGCAATACACAATGGCTGTGTACCTGTCTATGTCCCGAATTGACCACATTTCCCATGGTCCTTTGCAGGTGGCCATTTTACATGGATACATTCCGTCCTCTTGATCCTGAACGCGAAGCGTGGTGGATCACAGTCTTGAACCCGTAGTCTACCTTATCAAGCCGGTACTGGTCAGTCAGTTCAGGTCCTACTCAACTCTGCCCTAAATTCATTGTACAATTTTACCTAATTCATTAATATTACATACATTCATTAAAACAATTCCTAATAATAACCATTTCATTCCTAAAATCGGATCCATATAAAACATTTTAATTTAAATTAACATATAAAACAGTTGGTTTATAACTAAACTTTCTAAACTACACTCATGCTGCTGGTTTTACCTAAAGAAACACAAAATCCACAAACTTAAACAGCAGCACCACATTCTTTCGTCTTATCACATTTCATCGGTACAGAGGTATAAAGGATCTATTTAGCAGCGGTTATCACAGTTTTGTAAGTTGTACATTCTTAGTAGAGTTCTATTGGATTCCAAAGAGGGGGGCTCGAACTGCGTATATAGGGGGCTGGGAGGCTTTTGATTACTGCAATCAGGAGGAGGGTCTCTGTTATGTATGAGAGTGGGTTCCATTTTGCAACGCCTTCCCAGCAGGTGGGGGTTTCGGTCTCTATCTCTAACAGTTGTGTGGTATCCTGACTGGAGGTGGTCTGTGGGGTGGTGTCGCTCGGGGCTGGCTTAGGTCCTACTCTAATTGTGTGTACTGCCTAATTACCTTTAGTGGGTGTCCCGGGGCAATTTTGTCCGACCCTTATTGTATTCCCTGCAACTTTATTTAAACATCCAATTTCGGGGCACCCTTCATTAGTAAGCTCCCACCAATCTTCTGTTCCGATTGTGCTAATGTAACATTCTGATATGGTCGCATTGGTCTTTCTGTAAATTGTCCGTTGGTTATTGCACCCAAATATGGCGCTTGTGTTCTTACGCACCCATAGGGTGCCACTCTCACATTCCCTTGCATCTGGGGGACGGTACCACAGACCGCCGGGCTGTGGAAAGTCTTGGGTGCTGGGTTCATCCTGCGGTGTCTGGTTTCCATGTAATCCTAGGGAATCAAGCATAGTATCATGTCAGTGTCGTTGGTTAATATCTGTGTGTGTTAGTCTCTCTTAGTTCCAATTTCCCTTTATGATTGTCACCATGTGTGACTTCCCCATTTTGTTTTTAAAAAAGATTTGGAGAGGTACTAATCCAAGTGTCTCAATTCAAGTATTCAAGTATCTCACAGCTTGTGTGGTTGATGTAAGGAGTGGGCGGATGCTTTCTTCGACCATTCTCCATCATTACTAGCAACCAAGGAGGTTGAGGCTTTGCTTAACCAGACGAATATCAGGGTGGCCAGTTTTATAGAGTTTCGTCCCAGGGGCTCAGAGGTAGCAACAGTGATCAGCAACCATTGTGTTTTTACATGTAAATAGCATTTTGAGGTGACCCGAAGGGGCCTGGAAGAACAGTGGAAGAAAGAAGGGTTTAGATTTGGAGCGGGGAGGAAGATTCAAAACCTGCCCAAAGCAGCAAAAGGGTGTAGTAAACCATTCCAGAGAGCATAATGTGAAATGTGGGGTGCGTGTGGGCCGCTGTGGGACAAGAATGGGGATAAGAATCCCCGGGTAGGACGGGGTTCAGTGCCGTTACTCCACTACCTGAGCGTGATTGACTGGTAAATTTTGGGGCCCTCAGCTAGGGCTGGGATTAATGCCGTGACTCCCTACATGGGTGACTGTGATGAACAGGAAGAATTTGTAGTCATATTGTAGTGCCTTCAACTGCCATCGGTCAGTAGACCGTGTCTGACGGTTGAATCAGAGGAGTAATTACGAATGCATAACTGAGTGTCGGGCCGACATAGATTAAAACCATGTGTTGGAGAGAAGAGGAGGTTAAAACAAAAAGTCGGGCAGGCTCCATCAGAAATTTGGACACCTTAATTCTTAGTGTCCGTTTCTCATCATCTGGACACCTCAAATATTTCCGTGCATCGGTTCCGTTAAATCATTTCCCAAAAGGGGCTCATCGCTTAAATCATCACCATCTCCTGGTTGCCAGACTCGTGTCTGCAGATTTCGGGCGGTAGCCGCGTAGGCCTGTGGGTGGTCCGATTCGTCATGTCTTACCAACCTGTAGGAATTGTCACGCTGCCAAAAGGGAGTATCGGGGTTGTCGTGTGACGGAGGGTAGTCGGGAACTGGTGTACTGGAAGAGGAAGCAACGTTGTTGGGAGCGGGCTTAGGTAGAGTCGTTAGGGGGTGACGGTCGTACAAGGGGTTGAGAAAAACCAAGGCGTTGTTCCGGGGGCTAGGATAGCTGATGGTGGGGAGGTCGCTAGGGATGGTAGTCAGATCCGGGAGGCTCTCATCATAGTCAAGTTCAAGGTTGAAACCTGTGTGTATGGGCGGAGTCGAATGGAGAGTGTCGTCCTGAGGGGGAGGGTTGGTGCGGGCATCGGGCTGTATCATCAGTGGGCAGAGCATCATCCCCTCCCATTACCAAGGCTAAGTGGTGGGCGTGGCTACGTTGTGATCCGTAGAGTTTGAGTTGGTTGATGTGGAACCAACCAGGCTTACCGTTGGGGTACGTTATCTTGTACACAGAGGGGCTTACATTGTCAGAGCTGGAGTAGGGGCCTGCAAATTTAGGGGCTAGAAGGAGCTGGGGTTGTACAACGAGATCATAACTTGCTGGCCGACTGTATACTCTATGGGGTGAACCTTTTTGTCAAAGCTGGCTTTACTCTGCTTTTTTCCGAGTGCCTAGTCAGACAGCAGCAGCTAGTTGTGCCGCTTTAATGTTTTCTGTGACCTGTTGGACTGTTTGATCGTGGGTGAACGCGGTTACTGCGGGATTTGCCAAATCGAGCCCTAATAAATATTCAATGCCTTTCATGGGCCTCCCTGTCATAAGGTTGTGGAGGTGAAACCTGTGGCACTGGAAACTGCGTTCCTGATAATCATGAGAGCAAAAGGTAGTACCGTGTCCCAAGTGGAATTGCTCTGCTGTACCGTCTTCCGAATGGTCATTTTTAAAGTGCGGTTTGTGCGCTCTACTATTCCACTGGACTGGGGGTGGTAGGCTATGTGGAATTTTTGTTTGATATCGAAAATGGTCATAACATTTTGCATTACTCTGCCGGTGAAGTGGGAACCTTGATCTGACTCAATGCTGCGTGGAAGACCGCAGTGTGTAAAGATTTGTTGGGTCAAAATTTTAGCAGTGGCCTTTGCCATGTTTGAACGTGTGGGGAATGCTTCGACCCATTTTGTAAATGTGTCTATAATGACTGACAGGCACTTGAAACCATTTCTGCAGGGGGGTAGGGGACCAATGTAATCAATTTGCAGATTTGTCCAGGGGCCTTCTACAGGTCGGGTGCGTCTTAATTGTCCCTTCTTTGCATAATGTTCCGGATTGCTCTGGGCGCAAATGAGGCAATTGTCTACATAATGTGTGACATCGCTTTTTAATTCGGGCCACCAGCACAAGGGTCTTAAATGGGCAATGGTTGTATCGATTCCCTGATGTCCGTGTCCGTCATGAAATTGTTAGATTAACTGGTTTCTGCCTTGGGTGGGGACCACATAAATTCTGTCCTTTAACACTATTCCGTCCTGTATTGTGAGTGTGTCCTTCCATTTATCATAAGGGGCTGGGTAGGTGTGGTTCAGTACCTGTTTAAGGGAGTCGTCTGCTTTCTGTGCCTGAGTTAAATCCTCAATATTGGTTTGGGAGACCTGGATTGAATGTATCCGTTCACACGTTGCCAGAAGTGACCAGTGCTTGATCCAGCTTTAGCTAAGGCGTCGGCCTTGCGATTCCCGGGGAGGAGGTGTGGTGATGGCTCTTTACTTTAATGATGCCGTATGTACTGCCTGTGGCTTTCTTAAGAATATGTTTCAGGAGAGGGGCGGCTGGTAGGGGTTTTCCGTCGGCGAATACAAAACCTCAAGATTCCCACAGGGGAAGGAATTCTGTTAGACTGTTGCAGACATACAAGATGTCGGAGTGTATGTCCGCAGGCTTTGGAAAGGAGTCTGGATGATCAATTACATAATGGCTGCCAGTTCGGCTACCTGCGAACCCAAGTGGCCGGGTAATTTTAAAGATACCTCTTCTAGTGGGCGTCCCTGTGAGTCCTCCATGTAAATCCCACATCCTGTGATTCTTACTCCATCCTCAACAGTGGAGGAGCCATCTACATAGATCCTTACTGTGTCCCCTGGGTTTTGGGAACTTTGCGTCTCACCGTTTACACGTGGTTATAACGATTTGGGAACAAAGGGTCCTGTGGGGTGTGTGGCTGCAATTATCTGGCATTCGTGTGGGGTCTCTGCGTATTGTAAATTGTCTGCTAAGAATGTGTGGGTCTTGGTGCATTTCACAGAAATATCCCTGCCTTGCAATAAGAGTGTCCAGCGAGCTGCTCTGGTCTGGCTAACTGAACCATCCTTTAGTTTGCCTTCTAACAACAGTTGAGTGGGGGTGTGCTTGGTTAATATCGTGACTGGGCTGAGGCCTGTAATGTAGGCAAAGTACTGAACTGCCCAAAAGACTGCAAGCAAGAGTCATTCACAGGCAGAAAATCTTGTTCTACGGGGTCTAAAACTCTAGAGGCATAGGCTACCGGGCCTAATCAGTCGTGGCGTTCCTGTAGGAGCACTGCTGAGAGGGTTCGGTCAGTGGTTACTACTTCTATGGCGTAGGCAACGCGGGGTCGGGAACTTGTAAAGTGGGAGCTGTACCTGGGGCAAGTTTTAAATCGTCTATGGTGTCTTGTGTGCTGGGGAAGCCAATTCCATGGGGTGTTCCTTTTCAGAAGCTCTGAGAGCGGGGCTGCCTTGGTGGCAAAACCATCTCTATAATTTCTGCAGTATCCCACTGATACGACCATCAATTCACTCAAAGACACGAGTAGAAGTGAACCGTGGTTTTAATCAGCTTAGAACAGTGCCTGCCTGCGACTGGTACAATACTGTGAACCACCTACAGGTCTACTGCTCTTTATACTTCCTTTCAAGGGGAGTAGCCATGGGCGGAGCCCGTACATGCCCCAACATATCCCCCTGTGGGTAAATCCACACAATGGCCCATTGGTGGAGCCCACACGGTCAACAACATAACATAGCTGTAACACCATGGCAGAACATGATACTAATACACTGGTGAATTACTAGTACTATACATTCACCACACCCACTAAACCTAAAAATGAGCGGAGTGCACTTACATTATGGGACAGGGGCAAGTTCACAATGGAGTCAATGCGTTTTTGTTCAATTTCACGTTTGCTGTGTGTAATAGTGGTGCCTAAATAAAGTATCTTTTCCCTCAATATCTGTGCCTTTTTGGGGTTTACCTTACATCCGATGGACTGGAGCAGGGTGAGTAATTCGGCCAATAGAGCCACTGCTCTTCTCTGGTGTCGGTTTGCAGGAGCAGGTCGTCTACATACTGAATTAGGCATTCGGGGCAGGAGAATTTGGAAAGACCAGCAGTGAGCTGTCTGTGGAAAATGGAGGGGGAATTATGGAAGCCTTGGGGGAGACACGTCCACATGTACTGTTGTCCTTGAAAAGTGAATGCAAATTTATACTGGCAAGCCCGATCTAGGGGGATGGATCAAAACCCATTGCTGATATCCAGCACGGTGAAATACTTTGCTTGCACTCCCTGCTTAAGCATGGTCACGGGACTCGTGGCAATGGTGGGTGCTGTTAAAGAGGTAACTTTGTTTAGTTCGTGGTAGTCAATGGTGAGTCGCCATGAACCGTCTGGTTTCTTTACGGGCCAAATCGGGGCATTGTTAGTGGAAGCTACGGGTCGAATCACTCCTTGTTTTAACAGACTGTTAATTACCTTTAAAATTTCTCCCTCAGCCTGCTGTGGAAATCCATACTGTTTCTGTGGTTTGCGGTCGGGACCTGAGGTCATAATTGTACCTGGTATGTGCCCGCAGTCGTGCTTGTGTTGGGCAAATGCACCTTTGTGTGTGGCTAATACCGGTCTAATGGTGTCATCTGTGCAAATTGGCAAGGGTTAAACCAGTAGTCCCCTACTGAGCAAATCCTGTTTTCGTAATCTCCTACTGAGAGTGTGGCGGGGGCTCTAGCTGTCTTGGACATTCGCCAGATAAGCTTGTTTACGGGGTCGAAGGAGAGGTTATGTGAGTTCATAAAGTCTATGCCTAGGATGTGTTCGGCAGTCCGGGGGTAGGTCTACTAGAGCAATGGGGTGGGTAGTGGCTACGCTTCCTATTTAGACGGATATAGGGGCTGTGATGTATCCCTCTTGCATTTGGCCTGTGAATCCACTGAGTGTGATGGTATCTGTGGTGGGCCAGGGTGTTTTTTGGAATAGGTTTGCGGAGTTTAGTGTGGTTCGGGATCCTCCTGTGTCCCAAAGAAAATCAACTGCTTGTCTCCGGGCTGTTCCTGTGACTACCGGTCTTCCTCGTTGTCCCAGCATGTGTCACAGAATCATGTTGGAGACTCTGGACACCGTCAATCTGAGGAGTTATAAGCGAGGTTGTCTGATCGGGCGTTTACATTATGCATGGGGCGAGAGTTGCCTTCCAGCTGTCGCGGTTGGCGACCGTGGTCTGGCCTATTGTTTCTGGGTGGGGGGTTGGGCTGTTGGGGTTGTTGGTGGTGTGGGAGGTTTTGTCTGCAATCACGGGGAAATTGTCCTACTTGTCCACAAGTGTAACATGGACTGCGTGGTGTGTGGGCTGGGACTTGTGCTCTGGGGTACTGTTCTCGGGGGAAATGTTCCTCTCTTTTGCCATCATTTATCCATGCGGGTCCCTGGCTAATTCTGACTGGGTACATTGTGGCTTCTACTGCGTTCTGGTCCTTCTGATCCTGAAGTGACTGTTCCTATGCCCTGGATAGGCGTCTAAGTACCCAAATCTCATTATGCGTGGTATCTGCTACGTCATAATTCGCGCAAGCCTTTTTACCTGCTTCAGTGGCATGTGAAACTAATGTACGGGACCATTTAGTGGTATCTTCCTCATCGAGGTGAGCGCGGTCAAAGTTTCCATGGACTGCCTTGAAATGTATCCAGAGGCGACCGGCAAAGGCAGTCGGATGTTCCCCTTTCTTTTGCCTGCATTTGTTCAAACCCTCTACTGGATCCCCTTTGTTGTATCCGATAGCACCTAATATTGCGGCCTTCATTTCCTCTAGGGTTCCACCTCCTACGTTTTGGGGGTCTGGCAAAGCTGACCTTACCGACTGGCTGAGGCTCATCACTATCAATTTCACTTCCTCCCTCTCATCTAATCCGTACATAACCTTTTGTTGGCGCACCTCCTCAAAGAAGCTATGCGGGTCTGCGGTGGGCTGGAATGGAGTAATTTTACTGCAAGCGCCCCTCAACTGAGTTACCGAAAGTGGGGTGATGTAGGTGATATCTGGACCTGCCTGATCCCTTATCCCTCTTTCCGTGGTGACCGGATTCATGGGTGTCGGGGCAGCTGTGGGGGTTGGTGCGACCTGTGTAGCCGGTGCTGCCGGTGCCTTTCTTTTTGTGATGCGTGGCGGCTGCTTTTGACTTTCCATTCCTTTAACGTACATAATGCGCGCTTTCAGTTAACTCTTCCCAGTCTGCCACCTCTTCCTCATCTGTCTCATCTCCCGAAGACACACATAAAACCATTCTGAACTGAAAGTAACGACTGGACCTTATCTATCTCCCGCTGGCATTTAACGTGGTCAACGGTGCTCTGTCTTTGTTCTTTAGTGGGCTGGTGGAGCGCTCTTAAAGCTGCCTGTAAATCGGCGCATTTCTTTGTTAGCTGGGTGACCTCTTATCTCCTCTCTTATCAAGACTGCGCACTGTGTATCTTGATAGGCCTTGTCGTTCTGGGTCTGAAAGCTGTTCAGGTGTACTATGCAAGACTGGTGGGCGCGTTTAACGTCGGCGATTTCCCTGTCTTTAGCGGCTAACTTCTCCCGGAGTTCCTCAATAATGTTCTTACTTTCTTTACTGTTTCTCTCATTCTCTTCTTCCTTCTCTACTAACTGTCTGCGGAGCGTCTCAACAACCTCCTCGGTGCCTCGCAACTGTGCCAAGCAGCACACTATTGCCATTGGCTTTCTGAACTTTGCTGCGCTTTTCTTATATATCTCACAAAGATTCTCCTACCAAGTCTGTCCTATCTTTCCTGGACCTGTCTCGGTGTTTGTACAGAAATTCAACCAAAGGGGCCATCCTGTCCCCTTTAAATACTTTCTCAACACATCCTCCCATATGGGGCACTGCTCTGATTTATCAACTACTGTAACCTCGGATTGCTGCTGTGGGTTCATCAACTTCTCTGTCATCTGCGCTGCCATCTCTTCTCTACTTAAAATTTGGAACGGGAGGAATAAGGAGTCAATCGAATAACGGGTATGGCTTATGGCTATATTCCGGTTCACAATCCATCCAGATTTGCATGCAAGTCTGACGAGTTTACCTTGCCTTCCCTGTTAGTTCCGCATGCGGTTAGTGCACACTTCCGAAAATCGGTTATTTGGCCGATATGAAACTCACTCTTGTGGTTCGTTCTCTTTCCCAATTTAATTCAAAGTTGTGGCATCCCTCAGAGTAACAAAGTCACTTCTAATCGAGATCCTGCCAGAGTCGCCAATAAATGTTGCCTTCTTTACTTTGGGGTGAACCACAAGCTGTTTCTTATATCGACCAATTGAGCACACAAGCAATATGTTAGCTCAAAAACACAGTTTATTAATAGCACAAGATTTGCATCTCTATGTAATAACACACGCGGCTCCGTATTAAACTACACCTAACGACTAAGATGACCTGTACTTAACTTCGAGTGACTGGCACTGTGCGAGATAAGGCCTTTATCCGGGTCCACTTGGTCGGTTTGGAAGTTATTGGGTTCGTCTCAGCTGGGCTCGTCCTTCAGGAATGATCACTGATCCTTGAACTTGGTTGTTCTGCTGCAGTTGGTCGCACACTGGCCAGTCCCAAAAGAGGCAGATCTCTAGTGCGCAGGGCTTTTTATCCTTCGTCTCTTCTGCACCCTTTTGGGCGGTCCTTACACCAGGTCAAATGGATCAATAGGGTTTTCGATCACCCTCATCGATCTCAGCCAATTAGGGGGCGGATACCTCGATAGCTGGGGAGGTCTATCATTGTCAGGACTTTCCAAATAAGGGGGGGGGGGGGCGGGTGGTGGCGCCAGTTAGTCTGCTTCTGTTGTAACTCCTTGATTCAAACTCTATTGTCCTGGGGGAAATGGTGATCGACACTTAATGGATACAAATTTCAGCCAAGTCTAGTTTCTTTCCGCAATGCACAGAGGCTGTGTACCTGTCTGTGTCCCACATTGACCACAATTCCCATGGTCCTTTGCAGGTGGCCACTTTACATGGCTACACACTAATAAAGATTAGTATTATTATTAAATCGTTTATAAAGTGTTCTAGAATTTTCCCCCACTACCAACATCAGGCTGACTGGTCTATAATTCCTTATTTTATCTCTACCTCCCTTTTTAAATAGTGAGGTTACATTAGCTACCCTGCAATCTGTAGGAACTGTCCCAGAGTCTATAGAATGAAGAAAACCACCAATGCATCCACTATTTCTACGGCCACTTCCTTTAGTATTCTGAGATATAAATTATCGTGCACTGGGGATTTATCAGCCTTCAATCCCTCCAATTTGACAACACCATTTTCCTACTAATACTGATTTTATTCAGTCCCTCCAGCTCACTAAACATTGCGTTCTCCAACATTTCTGGTACGTTGTTTGTGACCTCCTTTGTGAAGACAGAACCAAAGTATGTATGTAGTTGGTCAACCATTTCTTTGCTCCCCATTATAAATTCCCTTTTTCTCACTGGAAGGGATGTACATTTGTCTTCACCAGTCTTTTTCTCTTCACATGCCTCTAGAAATTATTTCAGTGAATTAGTTCATTCCCGGCAAGCTGACTCTCATTTTATTTTCCGTTTCTTAATCAACCCCTTTGTCCTGCTTTGCTAAATTCTAAACTGCTCCAAATCCTCATGTCTGCTGTTTTTCCTGACCAATTTGTAAGCCTCCTCCTTGGGTCCAATATTATCTCTAATTTCCCTTGGAAGCCATGGTTTAGCTGCTTTTCCCGTGCTATTTTTGCACCAGACAGGAATGAACAAATATTGCAGTTCACCCATGTGCTCTTTGAATGTTTTCCATCCCTTATCCACCATCATCCTTCTAAGTAACATAATTATGTGAAAAATTGTTGAATGTGTATGGGGAAATCAAACAAATATAGCCAAAACCAGTTTGTTCAAAACAAAAAAATACTGTTATTTTCTTTATTCCATTCAAAAGAAGTTTGATTAGAAAGATGAATATGTCAAACTTTGCTTTCAGTGTTTGAACCATTAGTTTTACATACTAATTATAAAATATAAAGAGGTAATGAATATCTTATATCAATACTGCAGAGTTCCATTTCCACCCATGAATTGATATTCCACCAACTTGGATTAGATTATACAATGAGTGTAGATATGTAACCCTTTATTTACCTGCACACAGCCCCAACTGAATGGAAATTTCTGAAGGAAGGGGCAGATATTTCTTGGTAGATATGAGTTAATTCACAGATTTAACCAGACACTATGAAGTAAAATAATGGAAAATGTGTTCCAAGAAACTAAACTCATTTTGCTAATGACCTACAAGGTGAAGGAGTGTTCTTTTGTCACTGGGAATTTCAAGAGCGTTAATGACAGAACGTTTCAGCAAATGGAGTTATATTTGAATATTAAGGCTGCACTTTCTTCCTTTCGAAATAATTATTGAAGATAATTGACACTTTGCTCTCAACTGGCTGAGGTTCTACGTCTTAGGTTTCCTGCTGCTGGGTTGAGTTTGATATTCTCACCCAGCAGAGACTGTATCCCCATTAGTGAAGGCCAGTTTCATATTCCTGCAACCCACTGTCTGACAAGTTGTTAAATCTAATGTTTTAGCCATATCGAAGTTATAAGTGTATTAATGACAGTGAATTCTTATCCCAGGTTTCTGCTTGCGACAGGAAAGCCAAGTGCCCTGGACGTTGGAAATCTGAAATAAAAAACGAAAATGCTGGAAATGTTCGGTCGAGCTGTCAACATCTGTGAAGAAAGAAACATAGATTTAAGCGGCAGAGTTTAATCTCCCCCAGTCTCGGGCCTGACGATGGGAGACATATTATTTGACATGAGGGTGGAATTGGGTGCCGGGATCCCGCTGACCTCATGCCTCCACCTGACAGGAAGGTTCGTGGATGCATGGCCTTTCCAAACGAACACTAATTGGGGGGGAAACAAGTATAACGTTTCATGTCAGGGAGCTGAAGAAAGGTCTGTTCATTATATGGCATCCTTTCACATTCTCAGAATGTCTCAAAGCAAGTTACAGCCAAGTATTTTTGATATGCAATCAGCCAATTGACACACAACAAAGGACCACAAACAGAAATGATGGGCGTGATTCAATGGAAATGAAACAGAGTCCCATCTTTGGCTTTTTAGTGGGGTGTTTCCCGATGTTTGCAGCTCTTTGCTTCTTTTTCAGGCCTAGAGGAGGAACGCCCCGCCGAGGCTGCACTGAGACTCATTTCCTGCACTAACGAACACAGCTTGCCAGTGCAGGAAGAGATCGGGGTGCCATTTTTAAATGGCAGCCTGACTTCTCGGCACCACCTGAACCCTCCACCACGCCTCCTGAACCCCCCAACTTACTAATTAGGGAGTCTTTGATCCCCCTGCACCCTACCTCATAAAGGCAGGGCAACCCCAGGCGTGATCCCCAGCACAAGAAAGATGCCAGCAGGGCACCACCAGCCTGACAGTGCCACCTGGGCATCCTGACATTACCATGCTTACACCTGGGTGGGCTGCCAGGATGCCTGGATGGCATCGGAAGTGCCAAGGTACCACCCTGACCAGAGCCCGACCACCCTGGGCCCTCGATCACTGGGAGCCCCCCCCCCTCACCTCCCCACCCTTCAAGTGCCATTGCCCCTTGTCCACATTTGTAGATAACAGTACTAAATGGCACCATGGGGGTGTCTCCGAGGCGAGACCGATCCTGTGCCTTGGGTAACTCCGGCGTCGACAACTACTCACTTGAACATACAAATCCGGATCATGTCTACTGAGGGTGAGATCCAGCATTGTAAAATTTACCGGCATTGTCAAGTCCCGAGTCAGGTGTGACCAGGACGATAGATCGCGATCGATATAACTGGCTGGATCATCAGTTCAGCTTCAGTGATTTTTTAAAAAATATTTAGGTTAGGTCAGCATTTATTGCCCATCCCTATTTGCTTTTCAGAAGGTGGGGTGATTTGCCTTCTTGAACCACTGCAGTACTTGAGCTGCAGGCACACCCAGTGTGCAGTTAGGGAGGGAGTTCCAGTAGGTTGAGGAATAAATATTGTCCGGGGCCCAAGGACAGCTTCATTGCCCTTCTTCAAAATGTACCGGGGAAATATTTTCCCATCTGAGTAGCAGTGGTTTAATCTTTAACAAGAATATATGGAACGGGTTTGATGCACAATGTATGGAAGAGTGCTTGTAGAGAATGTGAGTAGTGTCATGGATTTATTGAGCCCAGTGTCCTGTTACTGGGCTTCAATCTAAAAGGCAGTACGCTCAATAATGCGATGTTTCTTCAGTCAAATCCGATACCTTTCATTTTGTAACTCATGGAACCTCAACCATATCAAAAGGAGGAAGAAAACTATTATTAAAATAAATAAGTGATCATTCACAATTAGGAAACCAAAAATATCTTGCAGAAATCGAACATCTGAAATTGAATTGTTGAATAAGTTGATAAAATGATTATTAAAATTCTGTGTCACCCTGGTTCTGTTGATAACACCCTCACCTCTGAATCACTTGGGTTCCATTCCAACTCCAACACCTCAGCATTGGTGATACACAAATGCAGTGCTGAGGGAGTGGAAAGGGGAGAGTCCACTTGTCGTGGTGCATTTAGGTACCAACGACTTTGGTAAAATGAGGGTGCGCTGGGACTAATGTTGGGTCTTTGTTCCACACGTTGCTTCGACAATGGTTGAGATTTCCCCCTTAGCTTTTTGAACCCTTTCTCCATTGTTCGTCAGGGTGTAGCCACCTAAATTGGCCAACTCCCGATTTAAAATGGCGAACGGCAAAGGCTGAAGGAAAATTCAGCCAACACAGGCAGAAACCAACAGGTGCAGGTTTACTGTGTATTTAACTCTGCAAAACCCAGACAGCATAGATACCAGCGACCATCAGCATAATAATGTAGCAGCCATCTACATACTAATGCGCAATCCCCGGGAACAATAGCAACATTTGGGACACACAAAACTAAGCCAGACTCACCGGCGCCAGCAGGAGCCAACACAAAAGAGGTTAACGAACACCTCAAGACCGCCCATCGATCAGGGAACCGCTCCAGTGTTGGAGAAATCGAACCAAGCGATTGGAACAAAGTCCAATCACCTGGAACCAGGTACAGGGTCCGCCCCGAAAGGCGGGAAGCCCCTCGGGACTATAAAGTTAAGCCCACAAGTTCAACTCGTCTCTTCTTCCTGCCCGGGTCACCCAGCAACGTGAACCAACCTTGACCGTGACCGGTGCAGTGACCGCCGAAAGAAGTAAGTCTCAAGTCAATGCTCGCTACGAGATAGACGCTCCTAGCTACCAATCCATACCAACTTCGAATCCCGCAGACTCAGAACCCGAACGAAAGGCCATTTGTTCCCCTGACCTGGTGGGCAGTCCGCAGTTAAGTATAGGCCTGTTCATTGTAGAAGTAGCTTAGACGTAGAATTTGTGCATGAGTAGCGAATACTATGTATAATAAATGTGCTTTGATTTGAATCTTACTAATCGGTGTATTGAGTTATTGATCATTACTTGGACTTGAACCTCGTGGCGGTATCATAAAGATACTTGGCGACTCGAGCGCAAAGGGAATAAAACAGAGCAATTGAACCAACCAAAAAGTTAGCAACAAGGGCCTCACGCAGCTGGGCGAAAGAGAACATGTTGCTGTGAGTGACCCCTGATTTCGCCAGCCTGTTCTGCTGGGAGATGCTGCTCTCTGCATTTGGCACATTGTGCCTGCACCAATCCTCTGAAACAGCACCGTATCTAGGCCCACTCCCCCGCCCCATCGCCATAACCTCATGCATTGATCATGGACAATTCACCTAACCTGCACATTTGTGGACCACCGAAAGAAACCGGAGCACCCGCAGGAAACCCACATAGACACGGAAAGCATGCAAACTCCACACAGATTGTCACCCAAGGCCCGAGTCAAACCCGGGTCCCTGTCACTGTGAGGCAGTAGTGCTAAGCACTGTGCCACCATGTCGTCCACTCTGGGGCAGCTTCTTCATGGCTGACTTGTGTTGCTGTGGCATGGGGAACAGTGCAGGGAATAAGGGAAGGAAGAGAACCCTAGGGCACGAGCAAAAGTGCAGATGGGGTGGGGTTGCATATGAAGAAAACAGCCAGGAAAATGGTACAATATGTCAAAGGTGATCATTGCTTTGCAGCTGATATTATTTAGCTTGAACGTAATTGGCATGCTTGGAGTCAGGTTAATCAAGAAATTGCGCCCACTCAAGCAGCACTAATGGCTGAGAGTGCCAGTGATTTCTGTTCTACATTTAACCCCTCTCATGCAGACTTCCAAATCCAAAAGTACAATTGTTCACCAGAACCATTGGGCGACAGGGAAAGCTTGAGGATCCGGTAAGAAATGTGGCCATAGAACTCTGATTGAAGGGTGCGCTACAAATCTCATGCTTTATATTACAGTACACATTGATTTATTATTCCTTGTGTCTGAATAAAGCTCGTAGTCTTACAGTTGAAGTATATGCTTTATTTCAATGAGTTTGTTCTCTCTCCAGCGCTTATACTATGTTACATCTGAGCTGCCTGTCTGTGTCCTCACCAGTTGCCATTCCTGTGGAGAGTCTGCTGACTTCCTGTTTGTCTATGTATACACACATTTCTGGTGCTCCCTCTAGTGGTTACTTAATTGTAGTGTACTTACATTAACCTCTTGTATATATACAGTGATGCATGTCACGACAATTGGCAAGTACACTCATGGTCCAACTAAAGCGTCAAGCCTTGGAGTGCATGTTAGGATAATGCTTGGTTCTGATATCAATGCTGAGAATGCAGTTGAGTGGCCAAAGCTGCCGCCACATGGTCATGTGGTTGGATACATAGATACATAGAAGGTGGGAGCAGGAGGAGGCCTTTTGGCACTTCGAGCCTGCTCCACCATTCATCACGATCATGGCTGATCATCCAACTCAATAGCGTAATCCTGCTTTCTCCCCATATCCTTTGATCCCATTCTCCCCAAGTGCTATATCCAGCCGCCTCTTGAATATATTCAAAGTTTTAACTACTTCCTGTGGTAATGAATTCCACAGGCTCACCACTCTTTGTGTGAAGAAATGTCTCCTTATCTCAGTCCGAAATGGTTCACCCTGAATCATCAGACTGTGACCTCTGGTTTTGGACACACTCATCATTGGTAACATCTTCCCTGCATCTAACCTGCCTACTCCCGTTAAAACTTTATAAGTCTCTATAAGATCCCCCTCATTCTCCAGAACGCCAGCGAGAACAATCCCATCCTAGTCAATCTCTCCTCATATGACACCCGCCATCCCTGGAATCAGTCTGGTAAACCTTTGCTGCACTCCTCGAGAACAAGAACAAGGTCACGGAGACACAGCCGGAGTGAGACACATCCAGAGTGGGAATTGGAACTTGGTGATTCAGTGCAGAGTGGGAGAAGGTGCTTTTTCCCTACCGTTTTGTTCTCTTTCTTCTGGCCTGTAACTTTTAATCTGTAGGGAGAGAACCAGAGAGCATCCTGGGAAGGCAAGTGATTTTTATTTTTTATTTTTATTTTTATTACCTTTTCAAATTGTGTGGGGGGGGGAAAACTGAAATGACATTACAGTAAAGATGTGACCCGATTGGCTCGCTGGGAATCTACACTAAATTTAAAAATTAAACATTGTTAAACTAATTAAACATAATTACTTAATTACATAATTATAATTTAGAGGGGTATCTAAGCCAGAGATCTGAGAGTACGGTATTTAGCTTTCACATTTATTGTAGAAATCTAGTGCTAGGAAACATATAGTTAACAGTAACTTTTGTTTTTAAAAAATTAATTAACACAATGTCAATTAGAGGGGTGCAGTGCTCTGACTGTGAGATGTGGCAGGTCCGGGAGGCTTCCAGCGACGCGGATGGCTTCATCTGCAGAAACTGCACCTAACTAGAGCTCCTCACAGACCGCATGGTTCGGTTGGAGCAGTAGTTGGATGCACTTAGGATAGCAGTTATATAAATGTGGTCACACCCAAGGTGCAGGCAGAGAAATGGGTGACCACCAGAAGGGGCAGGCAGACAGTGCAGGAATCCCCTGTGGTTGTCCCCCTCTTGAACAGGTATACGTGGTTGTCCCCCTCTTGAACAGGTATACCCCTTTGGATACGGTTGGGGGGGATAGCCTATCAGGGGAAAAGAGCAGCAGCCAGAGCAGTGGCACCATGGCTGGCTCTGATGTTCAGCAGGGAGGGTTAAAGCGCAGAAGAGCAATAGTCATAGGGGACTCTATAGTCAGGGGCACAGATAGGCACTTCTGTGGACGTGAAAGAGACTCCAGAATGGGTAGTGGGCATCCTGAAGGGGGAAGGCAAACAGGCAGCGGTTGTTATATATATTGGTACGAGCGACATAGCCAGGAAGGGGCATGAGGTCTTGTAGCAGGAGTTCAGGGAGCTAGGCAGAAAGTTAAAAGACAGGACCTCTAGGGTTGTAATGTCAGGATTACTCCTTGTGCCACGTGCCAGTGAGGCTAGAAATAGGAAGATAGAGCAGCTAAACACGTGGCTAAACAGCTGAAGATAGAGCAGCTAAACACGTGGCTAAACAGCTGGTGTAGGAGGGAGCACTGGGAGCTCTTCTGGGGCAGGTGTGACCTGTGTAAGAAGGACGGGTTGCATCTAAACCGGATAGCCATAAATATCCTGCCCGCGAGGTTTGCTAGTGTCACACGGGAGGGTTTAAACTAGTATGGCAGGGGGATGGGTACCGGAGCAATAGGTCAGAAGGTGAAAGCATTGAGGGAGAACTAGGGAATAGGGCCAGTATGGCTCTGAGGAAGAGCAGACAGGGAGATGTTGCTGAAAACAGCGGGTCTGGTGGCCTGAAGTGCATATGTTTTAATGCAAGAAGTATTGCGGGTAAGGCAGATGAACTTAGAGCTTGGATCAGTACTTGGAACTATGATGTTGTTGCCTTTACAGAGACCTGGTTGAGGGAAGGTCAGAATTGGCAGCTAAACGTTCCAGGATTTAGATATTTCAGGCAGGATAGAAGGGGATGTAAAAGGGGTGGCGGAGTTGCGCTACTGGTTGGGGAGAATATCGCAGCTGTACTACGGAAGGACACCTCAGAGGTCAGCGAGGCTATATGGGTAGAGATCAGGAATAAGACGGGTGCAGTCACAATGTTTGGTGTTTACTACAGGCCTCCCAACAGCCAGCGGGAGATAGAGGAGCAGATAGGTAGACAGATTTTGGAAACAAGTAAAAACAACAGGGTTGTTGTGATGGGAAACTTCAACTTCCCCAATATTGACTGGGACTCAGTGCTAGGGGCTTAGAAGGGGCAGAGTTTGTGAGGAGCATCCTGGAGGGCTTCTTAAAACAATATGTAGATAGTCCAACTAGGAAGGGGCTGTATTGGACCTGGTATTGGGGAATGAGCCCGGCCAGGTGGTAGAAGTTTCAGTCGGGGAGCATTTCAGGAACAGTGACCACAACTCAGTAAGATTTAAAGTGCTGGTGGACAAGGATAAGAGTGGACCTCGGATGAATGTGCTAAATTGGGGGAAGGCTAATTATAACAATATTAGGCGCGAACTGAAGAACCTAGATTGGGGGCGGATGTTTGAGGGTAAATCAACATCTGACATGTGGGAGACTTTCAAATGTCAGTTGAAAGGAATTCAGGACCAGCATGTTCCTGTGCGGAAGAAGGATAAATATGGCAAATTTCGGGAACCTTGGACAACGAGAGATATGATAGGCCTTGTCAAAAAGAAAAAGGAGGCATTTTTCAGGGCTAGAAGGCTGGGAACAGACAAAGCCTGTGTGGAATATAAGGAAAGTAGGAAGGAAGCAAGGAGTCAGGAGGGCTAGAAGGGGTCACGAAAAGTCATTGGCAAATAGGGTTAAGGAAAATCCCAAGGCTTTCTACACGTACATAAAAAGCAAGAGGGTAGCCAGGGAAAGGGTTGGCCCACTGAAGGATAGGCAAGGGAGCCAGAGGAAATGGGTGAGATACTAAATGAATACTTTGAGTCAGTATTCACCAAAGAGAAGGAATTGGTGGATGTTGAGTCTGGAGAAGGGTGTGTAGATAGCCTGGGTCACATTGAAATCCAAAAAGACGAGGTGTTGGGCGTCTTGAAAAATATTAAGGTAGATAAGTCCCCAGGGCCTGATGGGATCTACCCCAGAATACTGAAGGAAATCTTTGGATCCTCACTGTCTTCAGGTGATGTCCCGGTGGACTGGAGAATAGCCATTGTTGTTCCTTTGTTTAAGAAGGGTAGCAAGGATAATCCAGGGAACTACAGGCCGGTGAGCCTTACGTCAGTGGTAGGGAAATTACTGGAGAGAATTCTTCGAGACAGGATCTACTCCCATTTAGAAGCAAACGGATGTGTTAGTGAGTGGCAGCATGGTTTTCTGAAGTGGAGGTCGTGTCTCACTAACTTAATAGAGTTTTTCGAAGAAGTCACAAAGACGATTGATGCAGATAGGGCATGGATGTTGTCTTTATGGACTTCAGTAAGGCCTTTGACAAGGTCCCTCATGGTAGACTGGTACAAAAGGTGAAGTCACATGGGATCAGGGGTGAGCTGGCAAGATGGATACAGAACTGGCTAGGTCATAGAAGGCAGAGAGTAGCAATGGAAGGGTGCTTTTCTAATTGGAGGGCTGTGATTAGTGGTGTTTCGCAGGGATCAGTGCTGGAACCTTTGCTGTTCATAGTATATATAAATGATTTGGAGGAAAATGTAACTGATCTGATTAGCAAATTTGCAGATGACACAAAGTTTGGTGGAATTGCGGATAGCGATGAGGACTGTCACAGGATACAGCAGGATTTAGATCATTTGGAGACTTGGGCGGAGAGATGGCAGATGGAGTTTAATCCGGACAAATGTGAGGTAATGCATTTTGGAAGGTCTAATGCAGGGAGGGAATATACAGTGAATGGTAGAACCCTCAAGAGTATTGAAAGTCAGGGAGATCTAGGTGTACAGGTCCACAAGTCACTGAAAGGGGCAACACAGGTGGAGAAGGTAGTCAAGAAGGCATACGGCATGCTTGCCTTCATTGGCCAGGGGATTGAGTATAAGAATTGGCAAGTCATGTTGCAGCTGTATAGGGCCTTAGTTAGGCCACACTTGGAGTATAGTGCTCAATTCTGGTCGCCACACTACCAGAAGGATGTGAAGGCTTTAGAGAGGGTGCAGAAGAGATTTACCAGGATGTTGCCTGGTATGGAGGGCATTAGCTATGAGGAGCGGTTGAATAAACTCGGTTTGTTCTCACTGGAACGACGGAGGTTGAGGGGTGACCTGATAGAGGTCTACAAAATTATGAGGGGCATAGACGGAGTGGATAATCAGAGGCTTTTTCCCGGGGTAGAGGGGTCAATTACTAGGGGGCATAAGGTGCGAGGGGCAAGATTTAGAGGAGATGTACGAGGCAGGTTTTTTACACAGAGGTTAGTGGGTGCCTGGAATTCGCTGCCGGAGGAGGTGATGGAAGCAGGGACAATAGTGACCTTTAAGGGGCATCTTGACAAATGCATGATTAGGATGGGAATAGAGAACTACGGACCCAGGAAGTGTGGAAGATTTTAGTTTAGACACCAGCATAGTCGGCGCAGGCTTGGAGGGCCGAAGGGCCTGTTCTTGTGCTGTACGTTTCTTTGTTCTTTGTATCCTTCCTCAGAGAAGGAGACTAAAACTACACACAATACACCAGGTGTGGCATCACCAAGGCCTTGTATAATTGCAGCAACACATCCCTGCTTCTATACTCAAAACCTCTCGCAATGAAGACCAACATATCATTAGCCTTCTTTACCGCCTGCTGCACCTTTAGCGACTGGTGCACAAGGACACCCCTCTCCCAATTTATAACCATTCAGGTAGTAAACTGTCTTCCTGTTTTTGCTTCCAAAGTGAATAACCTCACACTTATCCAAATTATACTGCATCTGCCATTGATTTGCCCACTCGCCCAACCTGTCCAGATCATGCTGTAGGATCCCTGCATCTATGTTACAATTCACCCTCCCAACTAACTTCGTATCATCTGCAAACTTTGAGATGTTACAATTTGTTCCCTCATCCAAATCATTAATATATATTGTGAATAGCTGGGGTCCCATTACCGATCCCTGTGGTACCCCACTAGTTACTGCCTGCCAATTTGAAAAGGACCCATCAATTCCTACTCTTTGTTTCCTCTCTGCCTACCAGTTTTCTATCCACCTCAATACATTTCCCCCAATCCCATGCGCTTTAATTTTGCACAAATTGTTGTATGAGGAGGTTGGTCAACCATCATGGACCCCAAACACCGGGCATCCATGTGGTGGCAAAGACTGTATGGCATGCATAAAGCAGCCTTGAATGGCAGTGACAGGCAATGTTTTGAAAAAGGATGATCCTTAGAAGACAAACCTTGCCTGCTGTGCCCTACACAACTTGGTGCTACAACAGGAGGAGAAGCTGCCTGAGGAGTAGCTAGAAGAGCTCTGATGAGGAGACTGTCAACTGAGATCAGGGTGAGGACGTCTTTGAAGGCAAGAATGATGACGATGAGACCACCGTGACATCCAGATGAGGCAGGCATGCTCAGGACGCCTTCATTGCTGCTTGATTCATGGAGGATGATGATGACATGCAGTGAGGACACTCTATATCTCCTGTTGCATCAGTGATCATTTGACACACATCTGACTGGTAGAAGCACACATACCCTCTGTGATAAGGCTCCTGTCATGAAGACACACAGATGCCCATATGCCCAGATGCCCATGTCCCTGTATTCCTGGAGGATAATGATGACTTGCAGTGGGGACAGTCCATAGATCCTCATGCAGCTTCTGTGAATGTCTGACACCTGTCTGGTTGATGGCAGCTCACTTTGCTTTCAATGAACAGGGTCATGGAGCTGCAGCAGGGAAACTGATATTCCTCCTGACCTTATGGCATCCTTTGTGAGCTGAACTCTTCAGGTTCACAGTGTCACTGGAGTCAGAAGCTGATAGGACGGGGGGCCAGCCACGCATCAAATGCAGAGAGCACACAGGAGGATTGAGGATGAACATCGAGGGACAATTGATACACTGGGCATAGTGAGTGAATAGAGGTTGATAAGATATGGGAAGAAAGTTTAGAATTGCATAAAGGTAAAGGCGTCATCGTTCCAGATGACGATAGGCTTCCCCCTTTGAGGGGGAGAGCTGGCTGGTGGTGATTTAACCTGAGGTTCACCGCACCTCAGGCGAGTGGCAAGGTTGAGAAGGCGGGGCCTTCATGGATAACCTCAGCCAGGATGGGAATTGAACCCACACTGCTGGCTTTGCTCTGCATCACACACCAGCTGTCTAGCCCACTGAGTTAAACTGGCTGCCCACGGGTACAGGTATGGGCATGGGCACCACTCGGGCAACCCAGTCAGTGAAATGAATGACAGATAATGCTCAATATCTCTAAGCAGTCTAGTCTGGCATTCACCTTCACCATTCCAACTGCAGCTTAGGATGCAGCCAATGGAGTTTTACATTTCTAGTTCATACAAATGAGAAAGAAGTTGGAAGTTGTCCTTCGGAAGAGGTTACAGAGATAATGATGGGAGAAACCAAATAGGGACATATAGAAGAGGACACACATCATGGTGAGGGCAGGAGATATTGATAGGTGCGAAGATTTAGGTGACAGAGTCTTGGAGCAGTAATACAGTGCAGGGTATATTCCTTGATTCCATGTATCCAATGTAGAGTCATATATGAAAAGAGCACAAACCAACAAATTGGCACGACAATGTTGTAGCCTAGGGCGGAATTCTCCGCAATCGGCGCGATGTCCGCCGACCGGCGCCAGAAAGGGCGCAAATCAGTCTGACATCGCACCGCCCCAAGGTGCGGAAGTCTCCGCATCTTGAGCGGCCGAGCCCTAACCTTGAGGGGCTAGGCCCGCGCCGGAGTGATTTCCGCCCCGCCAGCTGGCGGAAAAGGCCTTTGGTGCCCCGCCAGCTGGCGCGAAACTGACTTTGCCGGGCGGCGCATGCGTGGGAGCGTCAGCGGCCGCTCACGGCATCCCCACGCATGCGCAGTGGAGGGGGTCTCTTCCGCCTCCGCCATGGTGGAGACCATGGTGAAGGTGGAAGGAAAAGAGTGCCCCCATGGCACAGGCCCACCTGCGGATCGGTGGGCCCCAATCACGGGCCAGGCCACCGTGGGGGCACCCCCCGGGGCCAGATTGCCCCGCGCCCCCTCCAGGACCTCGGAGCCCGCCCGCGGCGCCTTGTCCCGCCGGTAAGAGAGGTGGTTTAATCCACGCCGACGGGACAGGCATTCCAGCAGTGGGACTTCGGCCCATCCAGGCTGGAGAATCGCCGGGGGGGGGGACCCGCCAACCGGCGAAGCGCGATTCCCGCACCCGCCAAATATCCGGTGCCGGAGATTCACGCCAGCCCCTGGCGATTCTCCGACCCGGCAGGGGGTCGGAGAATCCCGCCCCTGGAGTTTTTAATCAGAGAGTAATAGATGTAAATTACGCCAAAATATGTAATTGTAAAAAAAACACAAAGCAATAATCTACAGTAATAGACAGAACAAAATCTATTTTTAAAAATGAATTTACGGGATGTGGGCATCGCTGGTTGGGCCAGCAGTTATTGCCCATCCCTAGTTGCCCTTCAAAAGGCGGTGATGAGTTTCTTTCTTGAACTGCTGCAGTCCTTGAGGTGTAAGTACACCCCTATGCTGTTCGGGAGGAGTTCCAGGATTTTGCCCCAGCGACAGTGAAGGAACTGTGTTACAGGGTGGTGACCTAATATCAACTTAATAAGAAGTTAATATCAACTTAATCATGCAGTTGATGATGTATCAGTTGCACCTTCAACACAAGCTGCTGAATGTCTGGCTAGAAATAGCATTCACGTGTGTCAGGATGAGATCAGCAGCGGCAGAAGTTGTGTGTTTCCTGAGCGCCAGGGACAATGGAAATGTCATAGTTGGCAACAGGTCAAAGATGAATAGTTAAAGATATGGATTACTTTACAGACCATTTTGCTTGATTTACCTTTGAGGACAGGAAGAAAATCTGCAGCATGGAGCTGTGACTCTTAGGCTGTGAGATTAGACCCCAAAGCACTGCACAGCGGCGGCACGGTGGGACAGTGGCTGGCGGAGGCACGGTGAGACAGTGGCTGGCGGAGGCACGGTGGGACAGTGGCTGGCGGAGGCACGGTGGGACAGTGGCTGGCGGCAGCACGGTGGGACAGTGGCTGGCGGAGGCACGGTGGGACAGTGGCTGGCGGAGGCACGGTGGGACAGTGGCTGGCGGAGGCACGGTGGGACAGTGGCTGGCGGCGGCACGGTGGGACAGTGGCTGGCGGCGGCACGGTGGGACAGTGGCTGGCGGAGGCACGGAGGGACAGTGGCTGGCGGAGGCACGGTGGGACACTGCACAGCGGCGGCACGGTGGGACAGTGGCTGGCGGCGGCACGGTGGGACAGTGGCTGGCGGCGGCACGGTGGGACAGTGGCTGGCGGAGGCACGGAGGGACAGTGGCTGGCGGAGGCACGGTGGGACACTGCACAGCGGCGGCACGGTGGGACAGTGGCTGGCGGAGGCACGGTGGGACAGTGGCTGGCTGAGGCATGGTGGGACACTGCACAGCGGCGGCACGGTGGGACAGTGGCTGGCGGAGGCACGGTGGGACAGTGGCTGGCGGCGGCACGGTGGGACAGTGGCTGGCGGTGGCACGGTGGGACAGTGGCTGGCGGAGGCACGGTGGGACAGTGGCTGGCGGAGGCACGGTGGGACAGTGGCTGGCGGAGGCACGGTGGGACAGTGGCTGGCGGAGGCACGGTGGGACAGTGGCTGGCGGAGGCACGGTGGGACAGTGGCTGGCGGAGGCACGGTGGGACAGTGGCTGGCGGCAGCACGGTGGGACAGTGGCTGGCGGAGGCACGGTGGGACAGTGGCTGGCGGAGGCACGGTGGGACAGTGGCTGGCGGAGGCATGGTGGGACACTGCACAGCGGCGGCACGGTGGGACAGTGGCTGGCGGAGGCACGGTGGGACAGTGGCTGGCGGCGGCACGGTGAGACAGTGGCTGGCGGAGGCATGGTGGGACACTGCACAGCGGCGGCACGGTGGGACAGTGGCTGGCGGCGGCACGGTGGGACAGTGGCTGGCGGAGGCACGGTGGGACAGTGGCTGGCGGAGGCACGGTGGGACAGTGGCTGGCGGAGGCATGGTGGGACACTGCACAGCGGCGGCACGGTGGGACAGTGGCTGGCGGCGGCACGGTGGGACAGTGGCTGGCGGCGGCACGGTGGGACAGTGGCTGGCGGAGGCACGGTGGGACAGTGGCTGGCGGCGGCACGGTGGGACAGTGGCTGGCGGAGGCACGGTGGGACAGTGGCTGGCGGAGGCACGGTGGGACAGTGGCTGGCGGAGGAACGGTGGGACCGTGGCTGGCGGCGGCACGGTGGGACAGTGGCTGGCGGAGGCACGGTGGGACAGTGGCTGGCGGAGGCACGGTGGGACAGTGGCTGGCGGAGGCACGGTGAGACAGTGGCTGGCGGAGGCACGGTGGGACAGTGGCTGGCGGAGGCACGGTGGGACAGTGGCTGGCGGAGGCACGGTGGGACCATGGCTGGCGGCGGCACGGTGGGACAGTGGCTGGCGGAGGCATGGTGGGACAGTGGCTGGCGGAGGCACGGTGGGACAGTGGCTGGCGGAGGCACGGTGGGACAGTGGCTGGCGGAGGCACGGTGAGACAGTGGCTGGCGGAGGCACGGTGGGACAGTGGCTGGCGGAGGCACGGTGGGACAGTGGCTGGCGGAGGCACGGTGGGACCATGGCTGGCGGCGGCACGGTGGGACAGTGGCTGGCGGCGGCACGGTGGGACAGTGGCTGGCGGAGGCACGGTGGGACAGTGGCTGGCGGAGGCACGGTGGGACAGTGGCTGGCGGAGGAACGGTGGGACCGTGGCTGGCGGCGGCACGGTGGGACAGTGGCTGGCGGAGGCACGGTGGGACAGTGGCTGGCGGCGGCACGGTGGGACAGTGGCTGGCGGAGGCACGGTGGGACAGTGGCTGGCGGAGGCACGGTGGGACAGTGGCTGGCGGCGGCACGGTGGGACAGTGGCTGGCGGCGGCACGGTGGGACAGTGGCTGGCGGAGGCACGGTGGGACAGTGGCTGGCGGCGGCACGGTGGGACAGTGGCTGGCGGCGGCACGGTGGGACAGTGGCTGGCGGCGGCACGGTGGGACAGTGGCTGGCGGAGGCACGGTGGGACAGTGGCTGGCGGAGGCACGGTGGGACAGTGGCTGGCGGAGGCACGGTGGGACAGTGGCTGGCGGCGGCACGGTGGGACAGTGGCTGGCGGAGGCACGGTGGGACATTGCCTGGCATTGCACCTCTCAGCGCCAGGGACACGGGTTCAATTCTGGTCTCGGGTAACTGACGGTGTGGAGTTTGCACGTTCTCCCCATGTCTCCCCAGTGGGCTTCCTCCGGGTGCTCCGGTTTTCTCCCACAGTCCAAAGATGTGCAGATTAGTTGGATTGGCCATGCTAAATTGCCCTTCAGTGTTCAAAATGTTAGGTGAGGTGATGGGGATAGGGTGGGGTGCAGGCCTAGGAAAGGTGCTTTTTTCAAGGACCGGTGCAGACTCAATGGGCCGAATAGCCTCCTTCTGCACTGTAGGGATTCCAGGACACATTTTGCCTCCATAAAGGCTTGCACATTTGTGCACATTTCCAATGCTAGCCGCACGGGATACCATTTTAATGCTGCTCAAACTGTGAAGATCATAAGAGTGCTTAAGCAATGTTTCCGCTGCCTGGAGGGGCCCCTCTGGATAGGCTCTCTGCAATACCTAACAGAGTATGTGTCCAGAATCGGGATAGTGTTCTGCATGCAGCACAACCTCACCACCATGAGGGGAGAGCTATATGGTGGCAAGCTGAGGAAGGTGAGAAGCAAGGGAAAGAGGAGGAGAAAGAGGACGAGGAAGAGAGAAGGGAGGAGGCGTTCAGTACGGCACCTTTCTGACTGAGCTACCTGATATTAACCCAGCTGACTGAGCAGTAAACACAACCCCAATTCCCCCTTCACCGCAGTCCCATACCTTACCATGGTCAGCCAAGTGATAAGGTGATCAAATCCAGGGGTAAAAATAATCCCGGCCTCTCGCTGGCAGTTATGTGAGTTTATTACTCACGCCTTCAATTCCTTGTGCTGTCACTCAGGCCTTGAGTGAAAATCAAGATTGATGTTTATATTTTGTAATGAAGGTAAGTAACACTATTCGCGAATCTTCAATCAACATGAGCAAATATTGTGTGAAAATTATAAGGCAGGCTGGGCGATGGGGTGGTGATGAAAATGTCAAATTATGTAAAGTCTGCTTTTGGGTGTGTTTGGTGGGCTGTTTCTATACGGCTGCAGCACCAAGAATCACTCTGCTACTCAACGGCACTTTGCCGTTCTTTTTGGTGTTGGGTCTTTCTCCCTGTGAAGGCCACATTCAGAGAGATTTCCTGATGGTGAGCTGATCTCACCAAAGAACAAAGAACAAAGAAAAGTACAGAACAGGGACAGGCCCATCGGCCCTCCAAGCCTGTGCCGACCATGCTGCCTGTCTAAACTAAAATCTTCTACACTTCCGGGTTCCGTATCCCTCTATTCCCATCCTATTCATGTATTTGTCAAGATGGCCCTTAAACATCACTACCGTCCCTGCTTCCACCACCTCCTCCGGCAGCGGGTTCCAGGCACCCACTACCGTCTGTGTAAAAAACTTGCCTCGTACATCTCCTCTAAACCTTGCCCCTCGCACCTTAAGCTATGCCCCCTAGCAATTGACCACTCTACCCTGGGAAACAACCTCCGACTAGCCACTCTGTCTATGCCCTTCATAATTTTGTAGACCTCTATCAGGTCGCCCCTCAACCTCCGTCGTTCCAGTGAGAACAAACCAAGTTTATTCAACTGGAATGATTCCGGGCAGTTCGGGTGCCATTTTGAACGGCTGCCCATCTCTCCCCCCCCCCCCACCCCCACCACCACACTTTCAGACCCCCTCTGCTTTATGGACCGACCCATTTACCCCCCCCTCCCCCACCAACCTTGTCGAGGACCTTGGGAAATCCCTCTCCAATGGGCAAGGCACCCTCGGGCCCAGACTCATGCAGTGCCAACCAAGCGCCCAAGCACACCGGCACCCTGGCACTGTTAGCCTGTCAGGCTGGCAGTGGTAAGGTGCCTTTGCTCCAGGATAAGTGCGAGGGTACTACCTTGCCCTCACCCTGACCACCCAGGTCTGCCAAACCCTGCCCGAAAAAATCCGAAAGCTAGTGACATCGAAACAAACCTGTTGGGCTTTAACCTGGTGTTGTAAGACTTCGTACTTTTGTAATCTGACATCCTCCTCAATATAGGTTACTCTGGATATCGCCTCTTCCCTTGCTTTCAGAAATTTCTACATAACTCCTTTCACTGATCACGTCTTCAGTTTCCTCACATGATCACCCATCCTCTTTATTTTCCATTCTTTTATATATTTTCTTCTCTGTATGGACAATATTGTTTCTTGCTCTTTAATGTAAAGCACTTAGAGATCTTTTCTTGCATAAGGGATGATGTAAAAGGTGTAGTCTCAATCCAAATGTCTATAGGGAAGCTGGTGTGCATAATGGAAGAATGTTGTATGTACAGAGCATACTTCCAAAGTTGTGAGACAGGTAGATTCTTAGGGCACTGTGAAGGGAATGTTACTTTGCACCTAATCCTGTAGTACATGTCCTCAGAGTGCTTGTGTCAACATTGGGGAAGTGTTCCATTAATCAGAAAGAACACACAACTAGCACACACAAAAAGCAATCTCTCTGGAGATATACCTTATGCATCAGCTTCTACAGCAGGACAAATATCCATCAACGTCCATAGCCTTGCCGATGAGTAAAAAACAAAATCTGAAACCTCTTACCAGCGATTCCACCAAGAAGCATAATATCACATTGGAAAAATTAGAGTTTTCCTTAGGATTAAACTTCCCAGCCAAGTTGTAACTAAAGCAACTTTATTTCATGGTAATTAGTGCTCCTCAGGTTTTGCTTGCAGCATCATAACAAAAGCCCCTGTCACTTATTGCTATTCATTCCTGAGTGTATAGGACTTGACTTCTTCCTGATTGTCCCAGTGAAGCCAAGCATAGCCAATCATGGACACTCATTCACAATGGAGATGGTCATGAATAAATCAATACATCGCAGCAACTTGCCTCAAGTGCTGCCTGGGGGAACTCTTGAATTGTTGCCCTGTGTGAGAATCAATTCTAATGGAAGAGCTTTGACTGCTTGGCCATCGTGCCTTTGTGAAATCTTCAACATTCTCTAAAGCCATAAAAACAAGATCTAATGTTAATGTTTCTCCTGCTGGCGGCCCTGACAGTTAATGGGGATGATTTAAATTTGCGCCTTTAATGATTACCGGAGCACAATTCAATCCATGTCCCTGGAATGATCGGGGTTCTGCGGGTCCAAAATAATTGACTTCTCTGCCATTACGTACCGTGGGCCCTGGATCTTTCAACTGTCCACTGGTTGGAAACCCAACTTCAGAGTTAGTTTCAGCCAATGAATCATCAAGTTTCCAGGTGTGGAAATATTAGTTTAAATTGGGTGAAACTTAAATGACCGAGGAAGCCAATGGTACGAAACAAAGATTTATTTTAACTATTTAAAATACTCTGCGCCCCAGCTGGGTGGTCTACCTTGGAATCTCGTATTCCACAAGCCCCATGGGGAGATTAATAATGGTTTCCGTGTGGACCTTGTGGGGGTTATGGTAGAAACAAAAATGGAACTTAAATATTAAAAGAGCAGTGGGTTGATTGTAGAATTTGGCATTCTCTTGCTTGGAATGATGGTTGAGGAGAGTACATTTTGGGAAACCCTGGAAATGCAACGTACAACTTTTCCATCTATTTCCAGATGAGGAAAGACCGGCAGTGAGGTACTGTTACAATCCCAGTTAATGTTACGACTGGACAGTCAGATCCCAGAGCGGAACCCTGGCTCGGTAAATCGTATTGTTTATTTTTTGTTCAGAGACGTGGATAAACAGAGTCACAGGACTTCCGATCAGCTTTTAACAGAAGAATAAAGCATTTATTTAATAAGAAAAGATTATGTCACTCCTTCACTCAGCTATACCTTTAGTGATCTATCCAGATTTATAAGGGTTACACAAATTGCAAAATACGTCTTATCTTCTAATTGTATCAGTAAGTACACAATCCATGTGCGCTAACAAGCCAACTGTGCACCACACTCTGAATCCAAGTGACAATTGCCACCCAAAACAACTTCTCATCACATCCCCCAGATGCTTTTCACATTATGAGTCATTTGGTCTCACTGGAACTCTGATTTTCACATGAATGTTTCCAAATTTCACTCTCAAAAAATACACACCTGAGAATTTTCTTGGCTGCAATGATTGCATGTGGGGAGTGAAGGGTATATATATGGCTGCAGTTTGTCAGCCTCCTGAGTGTCAATCCCGAACCCGGAAAATCCGGCACCACTTCTGCTTGGAATCGATCATGTTCCACGTGGTGCCGGTGCCAGCCCCTTAACGGTCGGTGAATTGGTCCAGGTGCGGCGCCAGTTATGCTGCCATGTAAGCCCCGGCGCCAACGCTTAGTCTCAGGATGGAGAATTTAGCTCTGTATGTTTTCAAGAAGCAGTCAGATAGGGCAAAGGGGATCAAAGGATATGGGGGGAAAGCAGGATTAGGCTTTTGAGTTGGATCATTAGCCATGGTCATAATGAATGGCGGAGCAGACTCGAAGGGTCGAATACCCTCCTCCTGCTCCTATTTTCTATGTTTCTAAGTTTCTGTGAGTCTATACCATTTACGGGATGTACTCCAGGAACTCACTGAGGCTCCATAGACAGCACATTCCAAAACTACTGCCACCTATAAGGACAAGAGCAGCAGATACCTGGGAACACCACCACCTGGAGGTTCCCCTCCAAGGTACTCACCATCCTGATTTGGAAATATATCATAGATTTTATAGTGATGGAGGCCATTCGGCCCATCGAGTCTGCACCGACCCTTGGAAAGGGCACTCTACCCGAACCCACACCTCCACCCTGTCCCCATAACCCAGTGACCCCACCCCACCCCTTTGGACACTAAGGGTAATTCAGCATAGCCAATCCACCTAACCTGCACATCTTTGGGCTGTGTGAGGAAACGGGAGCACCCGGAGGAAACACACGCAGACGCGGGGAGAACATACAGATTCCGCACAAACAGTGACCCAAGCCAGGTATCGAACCTGGGACCCAGGAGCTGTGAAATAACTGTGCTGACCACTGTGCTACCGTGCTGTCGGTATTGCTGGAAAAAGACACTCTAGGCCTCAAGGAGGCGCGGGCCCTTGCAGGCTCCCTGGACGTGGCCTCAAGGAACGCCCGCGCTTACGTTCCCGACCGCGCGGCTGCCCCCTGGGCAGCGTGGAACCCCTCCGCAGCCGACCCCGAGACATCCCCCGTCCCCCCACAAGCTTGTGCTGCAAGGCGGCCTGGCAACCCCGGGGGGCCCCGCTGCTACTTTTGCGGGAAGGCCAAGCACCTCCGGCAGCGCTGCCCGGCCCGCGCATCCACCTGCAATGGATGCGGTAAAAAGGGCCACTTCGTGGTGGTATACCAGGCCCGTGCGGCCGTCGCAACCTCCGGCGGCGAATGCGGACCGCCACCACAAGCCTCTCCACGGTTCCCCGTGCGGCCAGCAGGAGCCGCCATCTTCCTACTCCAGGGCCACATACGGCTCCCGGGCGCCACCATCTTGTCCCGCGGACGCCACGCTCGATGGATGGGCGCCGCCATTTTGTGCACCCCCAGCCATGTGCGACCAATTGGAGCCGCCATTTTGGATGGACTCCCAGGATGATCCCAGGAATGGTAGGCCTAACATACGATTAACGTCTGAGGATCCTGGGATTATATTCATTGGAGTTTAGGAGGTTGAGGGGAGATCTAATAGAAACTTACAAGATAATGAATGGCTTAGATAGGGTGGACGTAGGGAAGTTGTTTCCATTAGCAGGGGAGACTAGGACCCGGGGGCACAGCCTTAGAATAAAAGGGAGTCACTTTAGAACAGAGATGAGGAGAAATTTCTTCAGCCAGAGAGTGGTGGGTCTGTGGAATTCATTGCCACAGAGGGCGGTGGAGGCCTCTTGAGTGTCTTTAAGACAGAAGTTGATAAATTCTTGATTTCTCAAGGAATTAAGGGTGATGGAGAGAGCGGTAAATGGAGTTGAAATCAGCCATGATTGAATGATGGAGTGGACTCGATGGGCCGAATGGCCTTACTTCCGCTCCTATGTCTTATGGTCTCATGGTCTTATGCCAGGAAATGGGCATCTATGATGAGAGAATCTAACCATCTCCTCTTGACATTCAATCTCATTACCATAGCTGAATCCCTGACTATCAACAATCTAGGGGTTACCATTGACCAGAAACTGATTTGGACCAGTCATTAAAATACTGTGGTTACAAGAGCAGGTGAGAGGCTGCGGATTCTGCTGAGAGTAACTCACCTCCTGACCTGCTAAGGTCTATCCATCATCTACACGGCACAAGTCAGGGGTTTGGTGGAATACTCCCCACTTGCCTGGATAAGTGCAACTCTAACAACACGAATAAAGCTCAACATCATCCTGGACAAAGCAGCCCACTTGATTGGTATCCCCTCCACCATAATAAACATTCACTTCCTCCACCACCAATGCACACTGGATGCAGTGTATATCGTCTACAATGTGGTTTGCAGCAACTCACCAACACTTCTTCAACAACACCTTCCAAACCCACAAACTCCAACAACTTGAAGGCAGCAGATACATGGCAGCATCACCACCTGGAAGTTGCCCTTCAGGCCACACATCATCCTGACTTGAAAATATATCGCTGTTGCCTCACTGCCACTGGGTCAAAAACCTGGATCTCCCTAACAGCACTGTGGGTGCACCTACAACACATGGACTGCAGCGCCACCACCTTCTCCAGGACAATTAGGGATGGGCAATAAATGCTTGTCTGCGAGTGACATCCACATACCGTGGACGAATATTTTTTAAAAATTAACCCATGGGTACTTTGTGCAACCCCCCCCCCACCCCCATGACCGACTGCCCTTTTCCCAAAAACACTCAATGCCATCTTGTGAAGTATCCACCATGGGCACTGAGATAAGGGGCAAATTATCTCCCTCTCAAAGGCCGGCTACCTCTCCCAAAGGACACCTGACTCCCCCAAACGTGTCCTAGTGATATATCCAAAAGGGTACCCTGCATCTACACACACCCATCTAAATAGCTCTGAAAAGTTTAGACCTGTACCTACCACGTCTACACTGCACATGTCATGTTTCACACCCCTGATTAACAAAAATCAGGCATGATTGGAGGCAGCTATGGATGCATAATTTGAAACCCGCCCCATTCCGTTCCCCACAGCGAAAATGGTGGGGGCCATGTTGGTGAAAATGTTGCGAGGCTCTCATTTGTTGCAAAAAATGAAGTCTTAATTTAACTTTTTGGTTCCCGTGTCCAATATCTGCACTAGGAGATATTTTTCCTCAATGTTTTTCCTAACAGAGCGCAAGTTTAAAGTTCATCCATTGAAAAACCAGATTCAGCAGACAGACACATTGCAATCAGGTCAATCCTTTGATGGCAAGCTTGGAATAGTAAATAATTTTGATGACTTTAAAATCAGAAAGGGGTTGGAAATACTCAGCATGTCCTGATGGTCAAAGCGAAATAGAGTTAACATTTCAGTTTGCTACTAACAAGCCAGGCAGGGTTGGGAGCCAACCAGCAAAGAAGCTGGTGTGAAATAATTGTATTATAAAAACTCCAATAAATTGGTCGAAAACAGAGATATGTAGAGAGTTTCTCCTGGAGGAAGAGGCTACGATAACGGCTCATTAGAGTGGGAAAGTGATGGATTATGGTAAATGTTCCTCTCAGTTTGTCAGAAATTGCAATAACAAGTGAAAAGTGACAGCAGGGTTTCACTCCAATATTCATGTCGCTCCCTTTAGAGAAACATTAAAGCTAACTCAGATTGGAATTAAATAGCTTTGCAATATATGTCAGTCACCTTTTGCAGCGACTGCTACAGCAGTATAGTGGAGCCTTTGATTAGATGGTCCATGTAAATGTAACTATGACCATTCGGTTCTTAACTGACAATATACGTTTTTAATAATTGGAAGGAGTTGCAAACTACCAGGGCAGAGCAGGATGATTGGAACCAAGCTGGTCTGTCACATGAAAGAGAACAGTCAGAGGACCTAACTGAATGTGAGGGAAGCATTTGTGAGATTGGTTGAATAAAATGTTTGTTCTTTCTCTTGGTTCGATGGATGAGAGCTACGGTCGGGAATGTTTTCATCGCTTTGGTCAACCTCTGAGCACAATAGCATTGATGTGTGATCAATGGGTCTTCATTCAATCAAGAACCCAGCAAGGTCACGAAGAGGAGGAGAGGATGCGTTGAAGGACAGCTTCTGCTGACTAAGGGAGAGAGGAATGGAGGGAGGGAGGTGATAACTCCACGATCTCTCCTGAAGGACAAGAAGGAAGATATTGTATCATGCAGGATACATCAATGACAGAAGGCCATCAGTTCAGAATGATTGTGGGGTGCAAGAGTCTTACTAGGAATGTTATTCCAAAGTCCTGAGACATGAGGGTAACTTTTAGAAGTTCGACCATGTGCAAGGCTTAAGCAACCTCAGGTTAAGGGTACAACTGTGCTGGGGAGAAGCTTGAATGTCCCTGATAGCTGGTCGTGACCGATAAGGAGGTGGCTGGTGATGTGTTAAGTAAGTTGGTTCAACGTTGACTGCAAGTGGATGCAGTGAAACTAGAAACAGGCTTCTGACACAGGAGATGGTCCAACACTGTTTTATTGAACTTCCTGATTGCTGTACATAGTCTGCTGTGAGTTGATACTCTATCAATCTAACTGATAACCTCCTACTGGCTTGACCAGACTAACTCTCTACCTCATGGATCCCTTTCATAATATCCACGCATGTATATAATGAGATGCAGACAGGCAGTGATTGACACACAGGATGACCAGTAAGCACACAGCACAGTGCAGCCAATCACCAGACAGGACACTACCACTAGAAAGCCAGAGGGCACTAGGTTTCCCGCTCTCTCTGGACCCAGCCACTGAGACAGTCAGAGTCTATGAGCTAGCACAGTGCAAACACCATGCGGTAGCTAGTAAGTCTGGTCAGGCTAGTACAAGGTCTCCAGTCAGTTCAGTATAGTGTCGACCCACAGTTAAATATGTGTGTTAGTTCTATCGTTTAATAAAACCGTGTTGGATCTTCTACATTGTTGGAGGTCTGTTTCTCGCATCGCTGCATCAAGTGCAGTCCACACCGAACCGACCTGCCTAACACATCATGGTACCATGGAGTGATACTGAAAATTGACAGACCTACCACGAGTGAATCAGCATTGACCAGCAAGCAGCCATCCGGTGACATGGAAAACATCCAGCCTCCTCCACAGCTATGCATTTCCGGCAACCTCGGCGCAAATTGGAAGCTTTTCAAGCAAAGGTTCCTCTGGTACATCGAGGCCTCTGACCTCGAAGCAGCATTGGATGCCAGGAAGATCGCGCCATTTCTCTCCACCACTCGGGGACCATGCCATCCACATCTACAACTCCCTCATGTTCGCCGATGGTGAAGACAAAACAAATTCAAAACTGTCCTGCTGAAGTTTGACAGCCACTGCGACATTGAGGTGAATGAGAGCTTTGAACGGTACATTTTCCAGCAGAGGCTTCAGGGTAAGGATGAACCTTTTCAGTCCTTCATCACCCATCTCCGCATCCTAGCGCAGTCATGTAACTATGACTTGACGGCTGACTCCATGATCCGGGATCAGATCGTTTTCAGGGCCCACTCCGACTCCCTGAAAGTCAAACAGTTGACCCTTTCTGTCGCTATCGAGACATGCGTTGTCCATGAGCATGCTAAGAATCGTTAGTCCCACATCAGGGCGGCAGAAACTGCGAAGCTGGCCTCCCACGAGGCGGAATGGGTGCAGGCCTTTGCACAAATGCAGGGCCTGAGCATTGAGGAGAGTGGCCGTTTCGCGTGCTTTTCCCGGGTCCCTGCGCGTGCGCGCCACGACCGAGTGGACGACGAGCCCGGCTACCCGACTGCGCAGGTGCGTACGTCGACCGACCGCACTGCGCATGCATATTGGCGCATGGAACGCGCTGACGACGGCGTCATGACGTGTCTGAATTGTGGCTCCGCCCACTTGAAGCGGCAATGTCTGACAAAAGGACGCCGGTGTCTACAGTGTGGCAAGCTTGGCCACTACCCAGCCCATTGCAGATCTGCTCCACCGCTCAGCAGCCAGCGATCCCAGCTGCAGCGCAGAAGTGTCCGCTCAATACAACAAGGCATGCCAGAGTACGATCCCGACAGCCCAACGGACCCTGATAACTACACATGCGCTGCCTTCCACCACACCTACACAATGCCTCTCGATCCTCAGTGTGGATCCCGACGACGAGTGGTCTGCTGTCCTCACAATGAACAAGGCCCACATCCGGTTCAAACTGGACACTGGCGCATCGGTGAACCTCATCTCGAAATCCGACCTCGACACCATCCGCGCCAAACCAAGCATTCTTCCACCGGCCTGCCAGCTCCGTGACTACAACAGCAACGCCAAAGCTGCCAGTGGCTCATGTCAACTGGGGGTATCCAATAAGGCGATCAAGGCGACGCTGCAGTTTGAAATCGTCGGACCTGACAGAGCATCTCTGCTCGGTGTTCGTGCCTGCAAGCTCCTGAACCTTGTTCAACGTGTCCACACGATGCCACCATCACCGGCGACGGCCTCGCCCGATGGAAACTTGCAAGCCGACATAGATGACATCATCACGCAGTACCACAGCGTGTTCGACAGAATGGGCACGCTCCCAGACCGATACAAAATCCTGCTCAAGCCAAACGCCACCGCTGTAAACGCCACCTCGCCGGGTGTCGGCGCCCATCAAGGATCATCTGAAGAAGCAATTACAGGACCCCCAAGACCAGGGCATCATATCAAAGGTTACAGAGCGCAAAGACTCTGCATCAAGAAGCCATCAGGGGAGCTTCGCATTTGCATTGACCCAAGAATGTAAACCGCAACATCATGCGAGAGCATTACCCGATACCAAAACGAGAAGAGTTGACCAGTGAGATGGCTCATGCCAAATTCTTTACTAAGCTCAATGCCACCAAGGGTTTTTGGCAAATAGAACTGGACGCGTCCAGTCGCAAGTTGTGCATGTTCAACACCCCGTTTGGTCGTTACTGCTACAACCGGATGCCTTTTGGCATCATATCTGCCTCCGAAGTATTTCATCGCATCATGGAACAGATGATAGAGGGCATCGAGGGGGTGCGAGTGTACGTTGACAATGTCGTTATCTGGTCCACAACGCCCCAGGAACACATCGCACGCCTCGAGAAGGTATTCCAAAGAATCCATGAACATGGTCTTCAGCTCAACAGGGCCAAGTGCTCATTTGGTCAATCGGCGATCAAATTCCTTGGTGACCACATCTCGCAGCAGGGCGTACGGCCAGACGTCGACAAGGTCTCAGCGATCAACGCCATAAAGACCCTGGAGGACAAAAAGGCAGTCCTCCGCTTTCTCGAAATGGTCAACTTCCTCGGGAAATTCATTCCCAATATGGCATCCCACACCACGGCCCGCCGCCATCTCGTCAAAAAGTCGACGGAATTCCAGTGGCTGCCCACGCATGAAGAGGAATGGCGCGAGCTGAAAGCAAGCTCACCACAGCCCCGGTCCTAGCGTTCTTCGACTCAACCAAGGAAACCAAGATCTCAACTGATGCAAGCCAGGACGGCAATGGGGCGGTGCTCCTTCAGCAGGATGACTCCGCGTCCTGGGCTCCAGTGGTGTATGCCTCCAGGGCCATGACGCCCACTGAGTAACGGTACGCTCAAATTGAGAAGGAGTGTCTGGGCCTCCTAACAGGGATAGTCAAGTTCCACGACTATGTTTATGGCCTGCCGAAATTCACGGTAGAGACGGACCACAGGCCTCTAGTCCACATAATCCAGAAGGATTTAAACAACATGACACCTCGGTTACAGCGTATTCTTCTAAAGCTACGCCGCTACGACTTCGAACTGGTCTACATGCCAGGCAAAGAGCTGATCGTTGCAGATGCCCTGTCCAGATCCATTACCACACCGCATGAACAAAGTGACTTCATCTGCCACATAGAAGCCCAAGTGCAGTTGTGTGCCTCGAACTTTCCGGCCTCCGACGAACGGGTGGTCCAAATTCATGAGGAGACAGCCAAGGATCCTCTGCTGCAGCGTGTGATGCAGCACCTCAGCAATGGCTGGCAGAAGGGACAATGTCCCCAGTTCTATAACATAAAAGATGACCTGACAGTGGTGGAGGGAATCCTTCTGAAACTCGACAGAATCGTAATTCCTCAGAGTATGCGTGCTATGGTGCTGGGCCAACTCCATAAGGGTCACCTCGGGGTCGAGAAATGCCGACGCAGAGCTCGGGAGGCGGTTTATTGGCCGGGCATCAGCCAGGACATTGCCGACACAGTCCTCAACTGCCCGACCTGTCAGAATTTTCAGCCAGCTCAACCCAAAGAAACGTTGCAGCAACACGAGATTGTGACCTCTCCGTGGTCCAAAGTCGGTGCAGACCTTTTCCATGCCAAGGGGCGTGACTACGTACTCCTGGTCGACTATTTCTCCAGTTACCCAGATGTAGTGAAACTGTCCGACCTCACGTCGAAGGCGGTAATCAAAGCCTGCAAAGAAACGTTCGCCAGGAATGGGATACCGCTCAAGGTAATGAGCGACAATGGTCCTTGCTTTTACAGCCAAGAATGGTCTGACTTCGCACAGTCCTACAACTTCCGTCACATTACCTCCAGTCCCCACTACCCACAGTCAAACGGGAAGGACGAAAAAGGGGTCCACATTGTTAAGCAGTTGCTGTGCAAAGCTGCAGATTCAGGCTCCGATTTTAACCTGGCGATGCTGGCATACAGGGCGACCCCACTGTCCACTGGATTGTCTCCAGCGCAGATGCTCATGAATCGCACTCTGAGGACCACAGTTCCAGCCATCCATGTTCCCGACCTTGACCATCTCACGGTCCTACAGAAAATGCAGCAGTCACGGGCCCAACAGAAAGCCACGTACGATGCCCATGCCACGGATCTGCCCGAGCTGGCCCCAACTGATCATGTTCGTGTCCAGTTGCCTGAGGGCGGCTGGTCAGCCACAGCTGTTGTGCTCAAACAAGTGGCCCCAAGATCACTCCTTCTCCGCATGGCTGATGGCTCCCTGCTACGGCGCAATAGATGGGCACTGCGAAGAGTTCCACGCCCACTACCTGACCGGCGTGCCCCGCCGCCTGCAATGCCTCCTCCAGACGTACCCTACCACGAGGCCACCGATCTACCAGCAATCCTGCCGGTCCACGCGCCCACCGCGATGAACATAGAACATAGAACATTACAGCGCAGTACAGGCCCTTCGGCCCTCGATGTTGCGCCGACCTGTGAAACCACTCTAAAGCCAATCTTCACTATTCCCTTATCGTCCATAAGTCTATCCAATGACCATTTGAATGCCCTTAGTGTTGGCGAGTCCACTACTGCTGCAGGCAGGGCATTCCACGCCCTTACTACTCTCTGAGTAAAGAACCTACCTCTGACATCTGTCTTATATCTATCTCCCCTCAATTTAAACCTATGTCCCCTCATGCTAGGCATCACCATCCGAGGAAAAAGGGTCTCACTATCCACCATATCCAATCCTCTGATCATCTTGTATGCCTCAATTAAGTCACCTCTTAACCTTCTTCTCTCTAACGAAAACAGCCTCAAGTCCTTCAGCCGTTCCTCATAAGATCTTCCCTCCACACCAGGCAACATTCTGGTAAATCTCCTCTGCACCCTTTCCAATGCTTCCACATCCTTCCGATAATGCGGCAACCAGAATTGCACGCAATACTCCAAATGTGGCCGCACCAGAGTTTTGTACAGCTGCAACATGACCTCATGGCTCCGAAACTCAATCCCTCTACCAATAAAAGCAAACACACCGTACGCCTTCTTAACAACCCTCTCAACCTGGGTGGCAACTTTCAGGGATCTATGTACATGGACACCGAGATCTCTCTGCTCATCCACACTGCCAAGAACAGTATTGCACAACAATGCAGTGAGTCCAATGTGCAAACAGGCTCATAAGTCCAGTCTATTAGGTGGGCGATGTATTTGGGTTGACCGCCTCAAGGGTGGGTCAGGATCCACCGGCTGAGGAATGGGCCTGGCCACGGGCGAGAGAGGAATAGGCAGAGTGGCAGGAAGCTCCACGAAGTCGACATCAGGAACAACAGGAGGGCATGGCACTGGTGCATGATCATGTAGCGAGCGCGGAAGCAGCCGAAGGGCCCGCCGATTATGCCGGCGAATGGAGACACCAGGCATGCGAACCAGGAACGAACGGGGAGCCACGCGGCGCAGAACCTCGGCGGTTGCTGACCAGCCACCCTCTGGTAGGTGGATGCGGATGTTGTCTCCAGGCGCCAGGGCAGGAAGATCAGTTGCCCAAGCGTCATGTGCCACCTTCTGCTGAGCATGCTGCTGTCGCATCCTTTGCAGTACTGGAGCATGGTCGGGTTGAGGAACATGAATGGACGGCACAGTGGTCCTGAGGGTGCGACCCATCAACAGCTGGGCTGGCGAGAGGCCTGTGGACAGTGGGGCCGAGCGATAGGCCAGCAGGGCAAAACAGAAGTCAGATCCGGCATCAGCAGCCTTGCAGAGGAGCCGCTTCACGATATGGACGCCCTTTTCCGCCTTGCCATTTGACTGGGGATGCAAAGGGCTGGACGTCACGTGTGTGAAGCCGTATGAAGCGGCAAAAGAAGACCATTCTTGGCTCACAAAACAGGGCCTGTTGTCGGACATGACGGTAAGCGGAATTCCATGGCGAGCGAAGGTCTCTTTACATGCTCTGATGACAGCTGATGATGTCAAGTCGTGCAGACGTATGACTTCCGGATAATTGGAAAAATAATCAATTATGATGACGTAGTCCCTGCCGAGCGCATGAAAGAGGTCCACACCCACCTTTGCCCAGGGGGACGTGACCAACTCATGGGGCTTAAGTGTCTCAGGGGGTTGTGCCGGCTGAAACCTTTGGCAGGTGGGGCCATTGAGCACTATGTTGGCGATGTTGTCGCTGATGCCCGGCCAGTACACAGCTTCTCGGGCCCTCCGCCTGCACTTTTCAACCCCGAGATGGCCTTCGTGCAATTGCTCGAGGACAAGCCGGTGCATGCTGTGTGGGATCACAGTCCGGTCCAACTTTAGGAGGACACCATCAATGACGGCCAAGTCGTCTCGGACATTGTAGAATTCTGGGCACTGCCCCTTGAGCCACCCTTCCATCATGTGGCGCATCACACGTTGAAGAAGGGGGTCAGCTGCAGTCTCATGGCGAATGTGGGGCAGACGTGCATCAGTAGCCGGCAGATTGGCCGATGTGAAGGCTACTTGTGCGTCGACCTGACAAACAAACCCCTCCGATTCGGGTGGTGTGCTCACTGCTCCGGACAGGGCATCCGCGATGATGAGGTCCTTTCCTGGGGTGTAGACAAGTTAGAAGTCGTACCTCCGGAGCTTGAACAGAACGCGCTGGAGGCGAGGTGTCATCTCGTTGAGGTCCTTCTGAATGATGCCGACCAGGGGGCGATCGTCGGTCTCCACAGTGAACTGCGGAAGACCATACACATAATCGTGGAATTTGTCGATTCCAGTCAACAAACCCAGGCACTCCTTTTCAATCTGCGCATAGCGCTGTTCTGTGGGGGTCATGGCCCGCGAGGCATAGGCGACCGGGGCCCATGATGCAGTGTCGTCCCGTTGCAGGAGTATCGCCCCAATGCCGGACTGGCTGGCATCAGTCGAGATCTTTGTGTCCCGAGTAGTGTCGAAGAACGCCAATACCGGGGCGGTGGTGAGCTGGATCTTGAGCTCTTCCCATTCCTTCTGGTGTGCGGGCAGCCACTGGAATTCCGTTGTCTTCTTGACCAGGTGGCGAAGAGCCGTTTTGTGCGAGGCAAGCTTGGGAATAATCTACCCCAGGTAGTTGACCACTCCGAGAAAGCGTAGCACTGCCTTCTTGCCTGCCGGCTGCGGCATGGCATGGATGGCTGCCACTTTGTCGGCATCCGGACGCACCCCTGACCGGGATATGTGGTCCCCCAGAAACTTTAACTCAGTTTGGCCAAAAGAGCACTTGGCTCGGTTGAGGCACAGGCCCTGATCTCGTATCCGTGCAAAGACACGCTGGAGACGACTGATGTGCTCCTGTGGTGTGGTGGACCAGATGATGACATCATCAACATATACTCGTGTGGTAATACCAGATATTGCAGTACCTGAGAGGTGAATGACCATTGGCTAGACCGCGGGGTCTACCATTGGGTAATGCACATAGCCCCGCCCTGAGAGGCGGGGTATAAGAACCGGTGCCGTCCCAGCAGCCTTCACTTCTGTAACATCACTGCTGGGTACAGTTCTATATGATTAAAGCTGAATCGATATGACTCCGCCTGGTCTCAAGAGTATTGATTGTGCATCAATTTAATCAGATAAGTACTTTGAAGGATGGATCTCCGTATCAAGCCGACGTGCCTTCAGCTCAGCCCTCACGCAGAAAACTCCGCCGCGATTTTTAAGCATTGGCTGGCGTGCTTTCAGAGCTACCTCGATACGGCTGCCGACACCCCCACGGAAAGGCAGAAAATACACCTCCTACGCTCGCGGGTCAGCCCGGCGATCTACCCCCTGATCGAAGGGGCAGCGAACTATGATAAAGCCATGGAGCTGCTGGAAGGACATTACATTCGTCCGCTGAACCAGGTCTACGCCCGTCACCTGCTGGCAATGAGACGGCAGAGCCCAGATGAGACACTCAAAGACTTCTACCAGGCACTGATAGTGCTGGGCCAAAACTGCGGCTGCCCAGCGGTGACGGGGAACGAGCACACTGAACTTATAATCCGAGACGCTTTCGTGGCAGGTATGGTTTCCCCCGACATCCGCCGAAGGCTCCTCGAAATGGACACGCTGGGCCTCACCGAGGCCCGGGCCCTGGCAGGGTCCATGGACATGGCGTACAAAAACGCCCTTCCGTACGCCCCCGCGCGCACCGCGCTCCCCTGGGCTGCGTGGCACCCCACCGCGGCAGCCCCCCAGACTTACCCGCTTAGCCCACAGACTTACCCGCTAACTCCGCAGGCCTGCGTGACAAGGCGCCCCGCTATCGCCGCCGGCCAACGCTGCTTCTTCTGCGGCCAGACGAATCACCCGCGCGCACGCTGCCCGGCCCGCACCGTCACCTGCAAAGGGTGTGGCAAGAAAGGCCACTATGCCGTGGTCTGCCTAGCCTGCGCGGTGGCCGCGGTATCCAGCGAGTACCCACAGCCATTTTTCCAGGCCCCTGCTGTTCAACCACAGCCATTTTTTCAAGTCCCGACTGTCCAAGGCCCACCGCACTCCTTTTTCCCAGCCCCGCCGGCCCAACGTGCACCGCAGCCTTTGTCCCTCCAGGCAGCGTCACAGCCGCGGCCATTTGGCCCCCCGGCAACCACGCTGGAGGAGTGCACGCCGCCATTTTGACCCTGCCGGTCCAATCTTCGGAGTCCCCGTCCCCGGACTCCATGTGCGATCCATGGCCGGCGCCATCTTGGATGGGGCCTCAAGCCCCCAGAACAGCTGGCTACGCGCTCCCCGACCAAAACTCCTTGCTGCAGCTGGCCTCCGCCACGCTGGAGCAGTGCGCGCCGCCATTTTGTTCCTCACCACCGCCATTCTGTTCCTCCCCCCCCCCGCCATCTTCGGAGTCCCCGTCCCCGGACTCCATGTGCGATCCATGGCCGGCGCCATCTTGGATGGGGCCTCAAGCCCCCAGCATGGCTGTCTACGCACTGCCCGACCTAAACTCCTTGCTGCAGCTGGCCTCCGTTACCCTGGACCAGAGTCGGCCCCGAACGCTAGCGAAGGCCACCACTACGATCGCCATCAACGGCCACGTGACGTTGTGCCTCATCGACTCCGGGAGCACGGAGAGCTTCGTCCACCCCGACACGGTAAGGCGCTGTTCTCTGGTCACCTATCCCATCCAACAAAGGATCTCCCTGGCCTCCAGGTCACACGCGGTGCAGATAAAAGGGTTCTGCCTCGCGAACCTCACCGTTCAAGGCAGGGAATTCCTCAATTTCCGCCTGTATGTGCTGTCGCATCTCTGTCGCAGCCACCCTTTTGGGACTGGATTTCCAGTGCCACCTACAAAGCCTGACCCTTAAATATGGTGGCCCTATACCCCCCCTTACTGTTTGCGGCCTCGCGACCCTTAAGGTCGACAACTGGACGCGTACCCTCTCCCCCGTATTGCCGACCTGGTAAACAGGATTGCGCAATACAAGGTCTTCTCCACAGTGGATCTCAAGTCTGCCTACCACCAGCTACCCCTCCGTAATAGTGACCGCCAGTACACTGCCTTCGAAGCAGATGGGCGGCTCTACCACTTTTTAAGGGTTCCCTTTGGTGTCACAAACGGCGTCTCGGTCTTCCAGCGTGAGATGGACTGAATGGTTGACTGGTACGGCTTTCACGCAACGTTCCCGTATCTTGACAACGTCACCATCAGCGGCCATGACCAGCAGGACCACGATACCAACCTCCGTAAATTTCTCCAGACCGCGCACCTCCTAAATCTGACCTACAATAAGGAGAAGTGCGTGTTTAGCACCGACCGTCTAGCCATCCTAGGCTACGTAGTGTGAAATGGAGTCATAGGCCCCGACCCTGAATGCATGCGCCCACTCATGGAGTTCCCCCTCCCTCACTGCCCCAAGGCCCTAAAGCGCTGCCTCGGCGTATTTAGCTACGATGCACAATGGGTCCCTAATTACGCCGACAAGGCTCGACCCCTGGTCCAATCCACAACCTTCCCCCTGTCGACGGAGGCTCGCCAGGCCTTCTGCCGCATCAAAGCAGACATTGCAAAGGCCACGATGCGCGCCATCGACGAGTCCCTCCCCTTCCAGGTCGAGAGCGATGCGTCCGACGTAGCTCTGGCCGCCACCCTCAACCAAGCGGGCAGGCCCGTGGCTTTATTCTCCCGCACTCTCCATGCTTCCGAAATTCGCCACTCCTCGGTCGAAAATGGCCATAGTAGAAGCTGTGCGGCACTGGAGGCATTACCTGGCCGGCAGGAGATTCACTCTCCTCACGGACCAACGGTCGGTGGCCTTCATGTTCGATAATGCGCAGCGGGGCAAGATAAAAAACGACAAGATCTTGTGGTGGAGGATCGAACTCTCCACCTACAATTACGAGATCTTGTACCGTCCCGGGAAGCTGAACGAGCCTCCTGATGCCCGATCCCGCGGCACTTGTGCCACCGCACAAGTAGTCCGCCTCCGAGCCCTCCACGAGGACCTCTGCCACCCGGGAGTCACCCGGTTCTTCCATTTTGTTAAGTCCCGAAACCTGCCTTACTCCATCGAGGAGGTCAGGACAGTCACCAGGGACTGCCGAATCAGCGCGGAGTGCAAACCGCACTTCTACCGACCAGAACCGGCGCATCGGATAAAGGCTTCCCGTCCCTTTGAACGCCTCAGCATGGACTTCAAAGGCCCCCTCCCCTCCACCGACCGCAACACGTACTTCCTTAACATGATTGACGAGTACTCCCGGTTCCCATTCGCCATCCCCTGCCCAGACATGACCACAACCACCGTCATCAAGGCCCTCCGAAGTATTTTTACACTGTTCGGTTTCCCCGCATAAATCCACAGTGATAGGGGGTCCTCCTTTATGAGCGACGAGCTGCGCCAGTTCCTGCTTAGCAAAGGCATCGCCTCGAGCAGGACGACCAGCTATAACCCCCGGGGTAACGGGCAGGTAGAAAGGGAGAATGGAGAACGGTCTGGAAGACCGTCCTGCTGGCCCTTCGGTCCAGGAATCTCCCAGTCTCCCGCTGGCAAGAAGTCCTCCCAGTGGCCCTTCACTCCATTCGGTCGCTGCTCTGTACTACCACAAACCAGACACCTCACGAACGTCTCCTTGTTTTCCCCAGGAAGTTATCCTCTGGGACCTCGCTCCCAACCTGGCTAGCGACACCCGGACCCGTCCTGCTGCGGAAACATGCAAGGGCGCACAAGTCGGACCCGTTGGTCGAGAGGGACCACCTGCTGCATGCCAAGCCCCAGTACGCCGACGTAGCGTTCCCCGACGGACGCCAAGATACGGTCTCCCTTCGGGACCTGGCGCCCACCGGAGCCCCACGCGCGCCCAAGCCACTGCCTCCCCCCCCCCCCCGCAGCACCTCAGTACTGCCGCCGGAACCCCGACCCAGCGCCGAATAGGCACCGACGCCCCCTACAGGCGCCCCCCCCCCTGCCCATTTTTCGCCCCTACTGTGGCGCCTAGGGGTGACGAAACTGTCTGGGAGGAAGACACCACGTTCCCGGAGTCACAACCGCCGGGGCCCTCACCAGGATCGCCGCCGAAACTTAGACGCTCCAGTCGGACGACCAGGCCACCCGATCGTCTGATTGCAGCACCATGAAGAAATAAACAACACAAGAACTTTCTCCGTTACCCTCGACAGCATGGTACCTGCAATACCTGGTCCTACCATGCAAAGGCGACAGTGACACTGGCCATCACCCCGCTGGCTCCTTTTTTAACAGGGGGTGAATGTGGTAATACCAGGTATTGCAGTACCTGAGAGGTGAATGACCATTGGCTAAACCGCGGGGTCTACCATTGGGTAATGTACATAGCCCCGCCCTGAGAGGCGGGGTATAAGAACCGGTGCCATCCCAGCAGCCTTCACTTCTGTAACATCGCAGCTGGGTACAGTTCTATCTGATTAAAGCTGAATCGATATGACTCCTCGTGGTCTCAAGAGTATTGATTGTGCATCAACTCGTACACCTTCGATGCCCTCCATCATCTGTTCCATGATGCGATGAAACACCTTGGATGCCGAGATGACGCCAAACGGCATCCTATTGTATCAGTATCTGCCAATGGGAGTGTTGAAAGTGCACAGCTTCCTGCTGGACTGATCCAGCTGAATCTGCCAAAAACCTTTGAGGCATCAAGCTTGGTGAAAATTTTCGCTCGGGCCATTTCGCTCGTGATTTCTTCCCGTTTGGGTATGGGGTAGTGTTCCCTCATGATGTTATTGTTCAGGTCTTTCGGGTCGATGCAGATGCGGAGCTCGCCGGAGGACTTTTTTATGCACACCATGGAGCTGACCCATGGTGTTGGCTCCGTGACCCGGGAAAGCACTCCTTGGTCCTGCAGGTCCTGCAGCTGCTGCTTGAGGCGGTCCTTAAGTGGTGCTGGGACTCTACGAGGTGCGTGAATGACCGGGGTGGCATCCGGTTTGAGCCGTATTTTGTAAGTGTCGGGCAGTGTGCCCATGCCCTCGAAAACCTCCTGGTTGTAGGCGAGGAGCGAGTTGAGCTGCGCCCTAAAGTCCGCATCCGGGAAATCGGACGTGCCTTCTGGAGACAGAGTGTGTACCCGCTGAACGAGGTGGAGAAGCTTGCACGCCTGTGCGCCTAACAGAGAGTCCTTCGAGGATCCAACCATCTCAAAGGACAGTGTGGCTGTGTATGAATTGTGTGCAACCTCAAGCTGGCAGGATCCCATGGCCGGGATAACGTTCCCGTTGTAATCAACCAGCTGACAGTGGGGTGGCCGGATCGGTGGTTTAACCTTCAAGGTGTGGAAGGCTGACCATGCAATGAGATTGGCGGAGGCACCAGTGTCTAAGCGGAATGTGATTGGTGATCAGTTGACCGTTAGGGTGGCACACCATTCATCGCCCGGATCAATGCTGTGCACTGGCATCAGCTGGTGGGTCCTACTTGGGGACATCCGGTTCCTGTCTATTACCGCAATGCGGAAGGGTTCCCGGTCGTCGGTATCACCGGTCTGCACGTCGGCAGGGTATGACTCGGTGTATGGGGGCTGAATAGCCCGCACGTCCTTGCGAGGCTGGCAGAATTGCGAAGAGTTGGCAGGTTGAGCTGCTCGACAGCAGGCAGCGTAGTAGCCCATCCTGCCACAGCGGAGGCATTGTCGCGTTTTGGCTGGACATTGCCGCTTTAAGTGTGCAGATCCACGGTTGCCGCACATTGTGACGTCATGGCGTTCGTTGCGCCACCGCGCATGCGCGGTGCGGCCCTGCGTAGAGTGCGCCTGCGCATCACGTCCCTATACATTGACGTCCCCTCTTCTAGCGCGTACAAGCGCAGGAGGCCTCGGAAAGCGCGCAAAATGGCCGCCCTTGTCCGGGCCGGGAGGAACTCGATCGACTGGACCCGCTCGGGCTCGTAGGACCCCTGCCATGCCGATTCGGCTGCCTGGAATTGGGAGTACCGGCTGGTCACGTTTTCGTGGAGGCTGCAGGTTTCGATGGCTGTGGCTAGGGTGAGGTGCTTTATTTTGAGGAGCTGCTGGCGTAGGGTGTCCGAGGTGACCCCCAAAACTATCTGATCCCGAATCATTGAGTCGGAGGTGGCCTCATAGCTGCAGGACTGCGCGAGGATACGGAGGTGTGTTAGATCAGATTGTAAAGGCTCATCCTTACCCTGCAGGCGCTGCTGGAAGAGGTACCTCTCGAAGCTCTCATTAACTTCCACGCTGAAGTGTTCCTCAAATTGTAGAAGGACCATCTTGTACTTCGTCATGTCCTCGCCTTCCGCGAATGCCAGGGAGTTGTAGATGTGGATGACGTGTTGACCTGCCATGGAGAGGAGGAGGGCGATCTTCCTGGTGTCCGCATTCTCCCTGTCTGTGGCTTCTAGGAAGAGCTGGAAGCGCTGTTTAAACAGCTTCCAGTTGACGCCGAGATTTCCAGCGATTTGGAGCGGCTGCGGCGGGCTGATGGTGTCCATGGCGCAGGATGGCGGATCTCTGAAGAGGTGCAGGTAGGTCTCACAGTCGCTGGCGAGCTTCCAGTCCTGGTATCATGTCGCGTTGGGTGTTCCGATACACAAACGAACCAACACGGTTGTAGATGGTACAACTCTGTTTTATTATTCTGTACAATAATAACTATTAACTTCTGGCTGTGGTTCGTACTTTACCAGCTAACCTGTGGACCCAGCCCTAGCACTATCTTAGTTAGGCACTCAGCACATGGTGTATGTCTGAGTGGCACGCTGTGAGCTCTGTGCTCTGAGCTATCTCCTGGTAGAATGAGCGGGAACTGTGGTGTTTCCTGTTTTATAGTGCATGTGCTCTCACTGGTGATTGGCTGTGATGTTGTGTGTGTATTGGTTGGTCCATCTACCTGTCCATCAGTGTGTGTGTGTGATTGCACCATGATATGTTAATGTGGATATCATGACAGAGCCCATCTACATTCTGTAATGGCTCCAGCATGCAAGCTCTTGGTGGTCGCCACAGAAAGGATGGTGAGCACTTTGGAGAGCCAAATGTAGCAGAACAAACAGTGGCTGCTGGATATGCACTCACACCTGCACGCCATTGTGTAGCAATGGCAAGGCAGGAGGTGGAAAAGGCCTCTTGACCTCACTCCAGGTGCTCTTTCCCCTCACGGAGTCAGGGAGGTGCCATCATGCATGGACAGGGAGGGAGAGCACCACACAGGTCACTCCAAGGATACCCTGCCGCTCCGTCTCCCCTCTGCCAGTGACCCCATCACCTCCGCCAGGTCACGTTGAGAAATGTGTTCTTGTACCTGAGCAGTCACTGTCTCGGCATCAGACCATCAGAGGCTGTATCAAACAACAGGGTGTAGCAGCCGATAGGTTATAGCCACCTCAAGTGTGGGTGTCAGGACTGCACCTAAGTTAAGATATGAAAAGGACAAACGTGTGGCACATGTATTCACTGTATATATATATGATGCACGATCAATGACCACTAAAGCGAGGTTGTAGTCCAACTGAAGGCTTTAATAAGCTAGATGTTTCCCCCAGCAGCTCAGGTACAGAAAGAAGGCTGCTGGGGTGGCACGGGTTCTTATACCCTGCCTTGCAGGGCGGAGCTACCATACAGCTTGACCAATAGGAAACATACAATATCTACCAATGGTGTTCCAGCATTACAGGGTACCGTAATACCTCTACACAGACTACCACAATATATAAAATACATTTGTATTCCAGCAGCAGTGGAATGAGGCCCATATGCCCTTTAAGGGCCTCATCTGGTGATGGTGAGGGATGGCCGTCCACAAGACAGGGACGTGACAGGAAAGGGGCAGGTTTTCTACCACTCACTCTCTGCCCAATTAAATGCTCCCCCCCCCCACCCCCAAACAAACGTGTTCAGGGGAGGGCATTAAGTTCTAGCCAAACATCTATTTGTACCACCAAACCCCATGGGCGTGATTCTCCAATAATGGGGCTATGTCCCCACGCCGGCGTGAAAAGTGGCGCCAACCACTCCGGCATCAATAGTCCCAGATAATGGGGAATGCTCCCCTTCCTAGGGGGCTAGGTTGGCACCGGAGTGGTCCCCGCAGTTCCAGCTGGTGAGGAACGGCCCGCGCGAGATCGCGCATGCGTGGAACGGTCGGAAAATTTCTGTGCATGCGCAGGGGTTCCCTTCTCCGCACCGGCCCCCGGGCAATATGGCGGAGCCCTACAGGGGCCCAGCACAGGGTTAAATAGGCCCTCACAGAAGCAGCTCGCTCGCCGATCGGTAGGCCCCGATCACGGGCCAGGCCACCATGGGCTCCCTATCTGGGGTCGGATCCCCCCCCCCCCCCTTCCAGGACGGCCCCCGCAGACTCACCTTCCAGGTTCCACCGTGTGGGACCTGAGTAACCCATGCCGGCAGGACTCGGCCAAACTCGTCGGCCACTCGGCCCATCGGGGCTCGGAGAATCACCATGGGCACCCGAGCATCGGCGCCGGAGAATGGGGAAGCCGGCATTGGGGCCGTGGGGCGCCATTCTCGACTCCTCCCGGGGATTCTCTGACCAGGCGCCGGGTCGGAGTATCCCGGCCCATGTCTATCTTCTTCTTCTGTCATCAGCTACTTCTAAATGGACCACATAATCAATATCTCCATCAGGCTTTATGGCAGCAGTCACTGTAAAAGATGCCTGACTTAAGTTGCTTTTATATTGAGTTTCAGAGGTGTTAGTGTTATGGATTCCTACATAAAGAATCCTACATCTGACAACAAAAAGGTACTAGTTTTGCTGAGATTGGCTAAGAGGAAATTGATTTAATTCACTGCACCTTGATAGCAACTGGCCACATTCAATCTGCTAAGCCTCTGGCCTTTTTCTAGTGTTAATGCGAACTTCAGACAGACCAGACAGTGAACTGGGCTAGCCAAATAAATACTGCGACAACAAGAACAGGCCAGAGGCTGGAAATTCTGCGGCGAGTAACTCACCTCCCAATGCTTTTCACCATCTACAATCTGCACTGGTTTATTTTTATATTTGGAGTTCACAGGGTATGGCAATCAGTGACAAGGTCAACATTTATTGTCCATTCCTCATTTCCTTTGAGAAGCTTTTGATGAGCTGCCTTCTTGAACTGCTGCAGCCACTGAACTGTGGGAACACCCACAGTGCTGTCAGGGAGACAGTTCCAGGATTTTGACCTAGTGCCAGTGAAAGAATGGAAATATATTTCCATTTCGGGATGGTGTACGACTTGGAGGGGAACCTGCATTTGGTCATGTTCCTATGTATCTGCTTCCCTTGTCTTTCAAGTTGGTAGGTATCATGGATTTGGATGATGCTGTTGAAGGAGTTTTGGCAAGTTGCTGCAGTGCATCTTGTAGCTGGTACACAGGGCTGCAACTGTGCATCGGTGGTGTAGGATGTGAGTGTTGTAGGAAGTGGATAAGGGGCAAAATTCTCCGTAATCGGCGCGATGTCCGCCGACTGGCGCCCAAAACGCGCAAATCAGTCCGGCATCGCGCCGCCCCAAAGGTGCGGAATCTTCCGCATCTGGAGCGGCCGAGCCCTAACCTTGAGGGGCTAGGCCCGCGCCGAACTGATTTCCGCCCCGCCAGCTGGCGGGAAAGGCCTTTGGTGCCCCGCCAGCTGGCACGGAAATGACATTGCCGGGCGGCGCATGTGCGGGGGCGTCAGCGGCCGCTCACGGCATCCCCGCGCATGCGCAGTGGAGGGGGTCTCTTCCACCTCCGCCATGGTGGAGACACCCCCCGGGGGGCACCGTGGGGGCACCCCCCGGGGTTAGATCGCCCCGCGCCCCTCCAGGACCCGGAGCCCGCCTGCGCCGCCTTGTCCCGCCGGTAAGAGAGGTGGTTTAATCCATGCCGGCGGGACAGGCATTCTAGCAGCGGGACTTCGGCCCATCCGGGCCGGAGAATCGCCGGGGGGGGGCCCACGATTCCCGCCCCTGCCAAATCTCCGGTGCCGGAGAATTCGGCAACCGGCGGGGGCGGGATTCACGCCAGCCCCCGGCGATTCTCCGACCCGGCGGGGGGTCGGAGAATCTCGACCCAGATGTCAATCAAGCTGGATGCTTTATCCTGGATGATGTCAAGTTTCTTGAGTGTTGTTGGAGCTGCACTCATCCAGGCAAGCCGAGAGTATTCCATCACACTCCCAACTTGTGTATTGTAGATGGTAGACAGGCTTTGGGGAATTAGGAGGCGAGTTACTCTCTGCAGAATTCCCAGCGTCTGGCCTGCTCTTTTGGCCACTTTATGCATCTGTCTAGTCCAGTTCAGGTCATGATCAATGATAACCCCCAGGATGTTGATTGTGGGTGGTTCAGCGATGATAATGTCATTGATGTCAAGGGGAGATGGCTAGATTCTCTCTTGTTGGAGATGGTCATCACCTGCCACTTGTATGATGTGAATATTGCTTGCCATTTATCAGTCAAGCCTGAATATTATCCAGGTCTTGCTGCATATGACACAGGATGGCTCAGTGTCTGAGGAGTGGTCAATGGTTTGGAGCATTGTGCAACTATAAGTGAATATCCCCACTTTTTATGATGGAGTGGAGGTCATCGGTGAAGCAGCTGAAGATAGTTGGGCCCAGAATACCTCCTTGATGAACTCTTGCAGTGATGCCCTGGGAGTGAGATAATTTACCTCTCACAACCAGAAACATCTTCCTTTATACCAGACATGACTCCAGCCAATGGAGGGTTTTCCCTCTAATTCCCATTGACTTCAAGTTTGCAAGACTCCTTGCTGCCACACTCAGTCCAATGCTGCCTTCAAATCAAAGACAGTCACTCTTGTCTTACCTCTCAGGTTCAGCTCTTTTTTCCATGTTTGGATTAAGGTTGTAATGAGTCAGGAAGTGATTGGTCCTGGTGGAATCTAAATTGAGCATCAGTGAACAGGTTATTGTTGTTCAAGTGCCCTTTGATAGGACTTTCAACGTCAACTTCCATCACTTGGCTGATGATCAAGAGTGGACTGATGTGGTGGTAATTGGCTGGATTGATCGTGTCCTGCTTTTTACGGACATGACAAACCTTGGCAATTTTCCACATTGCCAGGTAGCTGCCGCTGTTGTAACTGCGCTGGAACAGCACAAGTCTTCGGAACTGTTGCCAGAACGGTGTCAGTGTCCATAACCTTTGTAGCATCTGGTGCCTTCTTGGTGTCTATTAGGAGTAAATCAAATTGGCTGAAGACTGGGATCTGTGGTACTGGGGAGCAAGGTGAATCATCTGCTTGGCAATTCTAGCTGAAGATTGCTGTATGTGCTTCAGCCTTGTGTTTTGAATTGATGTTTGGGCTCCTCCATCATTGAGGATGGGGAAATCCTCCAGTGCGTTGTTTAATTGTCCATCACCATTCACAGCTGTATTTTGGCAGCACTGCAGAGCTTATACCTGATCTGCTAGTTGTGGGATTGCTCAGCCATATCTATCGCAGGCTGCTACAGCTAGTTGGCATGCAAACAGACCTGTGTTGTCAGTTTGACACTTCATTTTTAGGTATGCCTGGTGCTGTTCCTAGCGTGCCCTCCTGCACTCTTCATTGAACCAAGGTTGATCCCAGAGCTAGGTGGTAATGATAGAGTGTGGGGTATGCCAGGCCAGGAGTTACAGATTGTGGTTGAATACAATTCTGCTGCTACTGATGATCTACCGTGCCTCATGGATGCCCAGATCGGTTTGAAATCTGTCCTATTAAACATGGTGGTAGTGTCACACAGCACGATGGAGGGTATCCTCAGTGCGAAGACAGGACTTAACATACACTAGGACTGTGCAGTGATCACTTCTACCAATACTATCATAGCCAGATATATCCGTGAAGGGGGTTGATGAGGAAGAAGGTCAGTTAGGTTTTTCCTTCTTGTTGGTTCCCTCACAATCTGCCGCAGGCTCAATCTATCAGAAATGTCCTTTCGTAGTCGGCCAGCTCGGTCAGTAGAGGTGTTATCAAGGCACTCTTTGTGATGGACATTGAAATACCCCAACCAAACTAAATTCTGGACCCTTGTCACCCTCGGTGCTCCTCCCCTCTGGTTGGATGATGGTTGTAGGTGGTAACCAGCAGGAAGTTTCCTTGCCCATGATTGATCTGATGCCATGAGACTTCTTGGGACCCAGAGTTCATGTTGAGGACTCTGAAGGAAACTCTCCTTCCCCATTTTTATACCAGTTTGCCTCCTCCTCTGCTGAGTTTGTCTTGCCGGTGGGACAGGATATACCCAGGAATGGTAATGGTGGTGTCTGGGACATTGTCTGGAAGAGCTGATTTATTGAGTATGACTGGGCCAGGCTGTTTCTTGACTAGTCTGCAGAACAGCTAGCCCCCAGATGTTCGTAAGGAGGACTTTGCAAGGTCAACAGGGCTGGGTTTGCCATTGTAATTTCTGGTGCCCAGGTTGATGCCGGGTGGTCCATCCAATTTGATTCCTTTTAGGCGTTGTATCTGTTTTGATACAACTGAATGGTTTGCTATGACATTTAAGAGTCAACCACACTGTTGTGGGTCTGGAGTCATATGTAGGGCAGACCAGTTATGGACAACAGATTTTCTTGCTGAAAGGGCATTCACAGAATCTCAGAATTGATATGGCGCAGAAGGAGCCCATTTTGCCCATCGTGCACCCGCTCTCCAAACCAGCATCATGGCTCAACGCCATCAACCTGCCTTTCCCTCATAGACTGGGCCACTGGATGACTAAACCAGTGACATTACCACTTGGTCAGCACCTTCCTATAAGTATGGAAAGTGATGGAATACTCACTGATTTGCCTAGATTTATGCAGCTCTAACATTACTCAAGAAACTCAACATAAAGCCGCCCACCTGATTGGCACCCCATCCACTACCTGAAACATTCACTCCCCTCCACCACCAACGCACAGTGGCAGCAGTCTGTACCATAGGAAAGATACACTGCAGCAACTCAACAAGGCTCCTTCAACAGCACCTTCCATACCCACAATCTCTGCCACCTAGAAAGACAAGGGCAAAGGATGCATGGGAACACCGTCACTAGTAAGTTCTCCTCCAAGCCACCTGCCATCCTGAATGATATCGCTGTTCCTTCACTGTTGCTGGGTCAAAATCCTGGAACTCTCTCACTGTGGGTGTACCTAAATCACATGGATTGCAGGGATTAAAGAAAGTGGCTCACAACCACACTCTCAAGGGCAATTAGAGATAGACAAAGTGCTTTTCTTCAAGTAGGTGTGAGAAGAAAGACTTGCATTCATATTGAACATTGCAGAATGTCTCAAGGCATGTTACAGCCACGGAAGTATTTTTAGTGTGCAGCCTCTTGTATACTTTCGCTAATGCAATAGCCAATTTGCATTCAGTAGTGTCCCATGAACAGCAATGTGACAACGCCCGGGTAATCTGAGTTTGTGATTATGTTGGTTGAGGAACAATTATTGACCAAGACATTGGGGAGTTAATCCCTGCTCTTTGAAAGAGTGCAATGGGATTATTTACATCCAACCAAACTTAATGTCTCACCTGAAAGATAACTTTCACTTTGCAGCATTCTCTGTCCTGCACGAGGGGCGAGATTCTCCGACTCCCCACCGGGTCGGAGAATCGCCGGGGGCTGGTGTGAATCCCGCCCCTGCCAGTTGCCGAATTCTCCGGCACCGGATATTCGGCGGGGGCGGGAATTGCGCCGCGCCGGTTGGCGGGCCCCCCCGCGCGATTCTACGGCCCAGATGGGCCGAAGTCCCGCTGCTAAAATGCCTGTCCCGCCGGCGTAGATTAAACCACCTACCTTACCAGCGGGACAAGGTGGCGCGGGCGGGCTCTGGGGTCCTGGGGGGGGGGCGCAGGGCGATCTGGCCCCGGGGAGTGCCCCCAGGGTGGCCCGGCCGTCAATCGGGGCCCACCGATCCGCGGGCGGGCCTGTGCTGTGGGGGCACTCTTTTCCTTCCGCCTTCGCCACGGTCTCCACCATGGCGGAGGCAGAAGAGACTCCCTCCACTGCGCATGCGCGGGAATGCTGTCAGCGGCAGCTAACGCTCCCGCACATGTGCCGCCCGGAGATGTCATTTCCGCGTCAGCTGGCGGGGCACCAAAGGCCTTTTCCGCCAGCTGGCGGGGCGGAAATTCGTCCGGTGCGGGCCTGGCCCCTTAAGGTTGGGGCTAGGCCCCCAAAGATGCGGAGCATTCCGCACCTTTGGGGCGGCGCGATGCTCGACTGATTTGCGCCGTTATTGGGCGCCAGTCGGCGGACATCGCGCCGATTCCGGAGAATTCCGCCCATGATGTAGGCCCTGTTTGTGTTGCCATCTGGTGATCATCTGACTGTACGGACTGATCATGTATTTACATATACAGAGATCGCTACAGGCGGGATTCTTCGTTGCCCGGCGCCAAAATCATGTTTGGCGATCGGGCGGAGACTGGGCTCCGATGCCGAAATCGGGGCCGGCATAGGTTCGACGTCGGTCAACCATGCTCTGCCCCGTCTGAAATGGCGTCACTGTGACGCGCGCCGCCTGCAATCGCAATGCCGTTGGTGCCTCATTGGCCGGCCCACCCGTGATGCTCCGCCCCCGATGGGCGGAGTACCTGACGGCGCGGACCACGTGTGGTCCCACAAATCGTGAACCCGGCGTGCTGGCTAGGACTGTGTCCACTCGGCCGGGATCCATGCCTCTAGCCGGGGGTCTTCTGCGTGGACTGGGGGACAGGTGGGGTCATGGATGGTGGGTTGGGTCCTCTCACGGCCGGCACCATTGCAGGTCGTCAGCCTTGTGCATGTGAGGCCCGGGACCCGGCCATTCTACGCCAGTTTTTGCCGCCAAAGACGGGTGATTCAGTCGGCGCCAGTGCTAGCCCCTCACCAGTTCTGGTATCGGTGAGGGGTCGGCGCCGATTTTTTTCATGTGAACATCCCACGGATTCTCCGGTCTGTGATCGGGAAGACGAGGGAGAGATTAAATAGCAAAAATAATTCATTCTGCAGAGTAGTAAAGGAGTGGTAATGAAACAAGTCAACGAATAAGTGATGTGTCCTGTGGACTTATGTGTAGAATAATGAAAGGTAAGAGTTTGGCTGAGACTTGCTTGGAGGTTAGGAGACAGTTATCTTTCAGTAAAAGCAATTTCATAACTGAACTCTGTCGGGTTCAGATAAGGAATCCTTACTCGCACTTTGAGGGCCCTGTCTCCAATGCCAACTGAATTTTACAACCACTTGTCTCCTTATAACTCATCAACAAACAAGATATTTACTTCATAACCTTTTAAATCAGAAATGAAAATTTAAATTAAAAAAGAAATCTGCAAACGCTGGAAAATCACGTTTAATCTTATGGCAAGGCTCCATGAACGGTGCTGTGAGCAGTCACAGTCTCTGCTACCTCCTTCCACACCAAGATGCTAACCTTTCTCGGTGCTCTGCATTTATCACTGCAGATAAGATGACGATACTTCACCTCCACCTCATTTGCCTTCTCCACTGCTATCTTCTTTTCTGAAAGCAAGTAAATATATAAGACCATAAGACATAGGAGCAGAATTAGGCTACTTGGCCCATCGAGTCTGCTCCGCCATCCAATCATGGCTGATATTTTTCTCATCCTCATTCTCCTGCCTTCTCCCCATAACCCCTGATCCCCTTATTAATCAAGAATCTATTTATCTCTGTCTGAAAGACACTCAGAGATTTGGGACGAAATTCTCCCCCAACGGCGCGATGTCCGCCGACTGGCGGCAAAAACGCGCCAATCAGACGGGCATCGCGCCGGCCCAAAGGTGCGGAATGCTCCGCATCTTTGGGGGCCGAGCCCCATCATTGAGGGGCTAGGTCGGCGCCGGAGGGATTTCCGCCCCGCCAGCTGGCGGAAATGGTGTCTGTTGCCCCGCCAGCTGGCGGAAATGGCGTTTGGTGCCCTGCCAGCTGGCGCGGAAATGCGGCGCATGCGCGGGAGCGTCAGCGGCCGCCGACAGTTTCCCGCGCATGCGCAGTGGGGAGAGTCCCTTCCGCCTCCGCCATGGTGGAGACCGTGGCGGAGGTGGAAGGGAGAGAGTGCCCCCACGGCACAGGCCCGCCCGCGGATTGGTGGGCCCCGATCGCGGGCCAGGCCACCGTGGTCAGATCGCCCCGCGCCCCCCCCCAGGACCCCGGAGCCTACCCACGCCGCCTGTTTCCGCCGGTAAATACCAGCTTTGATTTACGCCGGCGGGACAGGCAATTTCTGGGCGGGACTTCGGCCCATACGGGCCGGAGAATTGAGCGGGGGGTCCCGCCAACCGGCGCGGCCCGATTCCCGCCGTCGCCCAATCTCCCGTACCGGAGACTTCGGCGGGAGCGGGATTCACGGCGGCCAACGGCCATTCACCAACCCGGCGGGGGGTCGGAGAATGACGCCCTTGGCCTCCACAGCCTTCTGCTGCTATAGATTCACCACCCTCTGGCTCAAGAAATTCCTCCTCATCTCTGTTTTGAAGGATCGTCCCTTTTGTCTGAGATTGTATCCTCTGGTTCTAGTTTTCCTACAAGTGGAAACATCCTCTCCATGTCCACTCTATCCAGGCCTCACAATATCCTGTAAATTTCAATAAGATCCCCACCCATACTTCTAAACTCCAACGAGTAATTTTTAATAATCTTTATTGTCACAAGTAGGCTTACATTAACGCTGCAATGAAGCCACTGTGAAAAGCCCCTAGTCGCCACATTCTGGCACCTGTTCGGGACACGGGGGGTGAATTCAGAATGTCCAAATTACCTAACGGCGCATCTTTCGAGACTTGTGGGAGGAAACCGGAGCACCCGGAGAAAACCCACGCAGACACGGGGGAGAATGTGCAGACTCCGCACAGACAATGATCCAAGCCGGGAATCGAACAGTGACCCTGGCTCTGTGAAGCAACAGTGCTAATCACTATGCTACTATGTCACCCACAGACTCAGAGTCCACAACCATTCCTCATATGACAAGCTCTTCATTCCAGGGATAATTCTTGTGAACCTCCTCTGGATCCTTTCCAAGGCCAACACATCCTTTCTTCGATACGGTGCCCAAAATTGCTCACAATACTCCAAATGGGGTCTGACCAGTCTCAGAAGTACATTCCTGGTTTTGTATTCTAGCCCTCTCGACATGAATGCTAACATTGCATTTGCCTTCCAAACTGCTACCTGAACCTGCACGTTAACCTTAAGAGAATCATGAACAAGCACTCCCAAGTCCCTTTGTGCTTCTGATTTCCTAAGCATTTCCCCATTTAGAAAATAATCTATCCCTTCATTCCTCCTTCCAAAGTGCATAACCTCACACTTTTCCACATTGTATTCCATCTGCCACTTTTTGAGCACTCTCCTAGCCTGTCCAAGTCCTTCTGGTTTAGCACACTGGACTAAATAGCTGGTTTGTAATGCAGAACAAGGCAGCAGTGCGGGTGCAATTCCCGTACCGGCCTCCCTGAACAGGTGCTGGAATGTGGCGACTAGGGGCTTTTCAAAGTAACTTCATTGAAGCCTACCTGTGACAATAAGCGATTATTATTCTGCAGCCCCCCTACTTGTTCAATACTACCTGTCCCTCTACAGATCTTTGTATCATCTGCAAACTTAGCAACAGTGCCTTCAGCTCCTTCCAGATCATTAATGCACATTGTGAAAAGTTGTGGTCCTAGCACAGACCCCACTAGTCATCGGCTGACATCCTGAAAAATACCCCTTTATCCCCACTCTCTGCCTTCTGCCAGTCAGCCAATCCTCTGTCCATGCAAGGATCTTACCATTCACACCATGGACTCTTATCTTATTTAACAGTCTCCTATGCGGCATCTTGTCAAAGGCCTCTGGGAATCTTAATAAATCACATCCACTGGTTCTCCTTTGTCTAACTTCCTTGTTACCTCTTCAAAGAAGTCGAACAGATTTGTCAGACATGACAAATAGCTGTTTACTGGTTCACTGTATATCATATGCCGGTTGTCTCTCAGAGGAGAAATGAATCTACATCCAAATAGGTTAATTTACAATACTGTGAAACATCTCAGAACTCACAGGAGTTTAAACACATATGTGGTCTCTGCTCAGGTGTTCTTTCAGAAGCTCCACTGTTCTATTATTTCATAGAATTTACAGTGCAGAAGGAGACCATTCGGCCCATCGAGTCTGCACCGGCTCTTAGAAAGAGCACCCCACCCAAGTTCCACACTTCCACCCTATCCCCATAACCCAGTAACCCCACCCATCACTAAGGGCAATTTTGGACACTATGGGCAATTTATCATGGCCAATTCACTTAACCCGCACATCTTTGGGCTGTGGGAGGAAACCGGAGCACCCGGAGGAAACCCACGCAGACACAGGGAGGGTGTGCAGACTCTGCACACCCTCCCCGTGACCCAAGCCGGAATCGAACCTGGGACCCTGGAGCTGTGAAGCGATTGTGCTATCCACCATGCTACCATGCTGCCCACACATAGCTCCACACAAAGGCTTAAGCAATCAACAGCAGTGAACAAAGGTTAGGTACTAGACTAACCTAACCGAACACAGGTCAATCAAACCATCCAACATTACAACATGCTCTTCAAATAACTATTTATTTTACTTGGTTTGCCTTTTTATAGACTGACCTCTCCGCATTTATTTTAAAGTTGTTAAAAGTTTTCACATGTTTATTGAATTGCCAAAGCTTTCACAGGCATTTGGAAGTTTTTAAAGATCATATGACCTTTAAGGTTTTCAAAATTTTAAGAGATCAGCGCAAAACATTCAAGTGCCTTCCATAAGACCACAAGACATCGGAGTATAATTAGGCCATTCAGCCCATTGAGTCTGCTCCGCCTTTCAATCACGCTGATACATTTCTCACCCCGATTCTCCTGCCGTGTCCCCATAACCCCTGATCCCCCTATTAATCAAGAACCTATCTATCTCTGACTTAAAGACCTTCAGTGATTTGGCCTTCTACGACAAAGAGTTCCACGGATTGATCACCTTCTGGCTGAAGAAACTCCTCCTCATATCAATTTTAAAGTACCATCCTTTCAGTCTGAGGTTGTGCCCTCGAGTTCTGTTTTTTCCTGCTAGTGAAATGAAATTAAAATGAAAATCGCTGATTGTCACAAGTAGGCTTCAATGAAGTTACTGTGAAAATCCCCTAGTCGCCACATTCCGGCGCCTTGTATGGATGTTTCCATGTATTCCTTTAAGGTTTTCAAAATCCACGTGGAAACATCCTCTCCACGTCCACTCTATCTAGGCCTCTCAGTATCCTGTAAGTTTCAATAGGATCTTCCCTCATCCTTCGAAACTCCAATGATTTCAGACCCAGAGTCCTCAACTACTCCTCATATGACAGGCTCGTCACTCCAGGGATCATTCTTGTGAACCTCCTTTGGACGCTTTCCAAGGCCAGCACATCCTTCCTTAGATACAGGGCCCAAAACTGCTTTCCAAATTGTGTATTCCAGCTGAAGATTTACTGGAGTTGTAAAAGCTTTAGGTCATAGTCTCATTGATGGGCATGGGCTCATCATAAATGTACTTTGCTAGAGAGCCTCACTGTTCCTTTGAAGATTAATTTTTTTATTCATTTCTGGAATGTGGGCTGTTTTCATCAGTATTTATTGCCTAGCTTCAACTTCCCTTTAACTGAGTGGCTTGCTTGCTAGGCTATTTCAGAGAGCAGTTAAGAGTCAACCACATCGCTGTGGTCAGGAGTTACATGTAGGACAGACCAAGTAAGGATGGCAGATTTCCTTACCTAAAAGACATTAATGAACCAGATCTGATTTAACAACAATCAACAATAGTTTCATGGTTACCATTCGATGTTAATTCCAGATTGTTAAAAAATTGAATTCAAATTGCACCATCTGCCATGGTGCAATTTGAACCCTGACCCTTGGAGTGTTTCTAAATTGCTAGTCCAGTGACAAATTACTAGTCCAGTGACAATATCACTTCACCTCACCTGCTCGAACTGCAAAATCCCAGCCAATGATATCCCAATAATTAGTTGTAGCAAATGTCTATTAATCTAATAATATGACATTTATGTGATCCTAATCTTAGAGGCAAAGACAGAACTGATGACCTGCATTCTATCATAGGGTTCAGTGACAAGCGGGGGTAGAGAATCTGACAGGAGTCTAATAACAGTTTTTACAGTGGTGTGAATTTGCGGCGGGAATTTCCTCTGGTTCCCGCCATGGTGAATCAGAAACCTGCTGGAGGCCGGCCTGAAACCTGTTTAAATCCACTGAACAGAGACAGACAGTTGGGACAAGTCTGGGCCTACCCTGTGAACAAGGCCTCAGGAGATAATCGGTCCCAATCAAATGGATCAATTGTTCTGGATAGCCCAGATAAAGCTAGACTTTCTGGCGAACAGTGTACCATATATGGGGTAAAATTATCTGCGAACGGTACACCTGGAGATGGACCCTGGGAGTGGGTTCCTGGTGTTCTGCAGAGTTGCAATCCGCAACTCCATTGGATGTTGCGACCCCCGCCCTGAAGCCTCATTGGCTGAGGCACGAAGAGGGGTACAAAGATCGACAACCCAGGACCCTTTCTAGCGAAGGCTCGGCACCGAGGTAGTAGGGAGAAATCGATGACAGACCAGAGGAAGGAAGGAAGCAGCATTTGAGACACATGGAAGGCCGTGTATTAATTTACAAATTGACTACATTGGTCCCCTTGTAATCGGTTGTTTCCAAGTACATCCTGGTGATCATCGACACTTTAGTAACTGGGCCAAGGCTTTTCCCACTTGGACCAATACGGCCAAAGTCACGGCAGTCAGACTAGTGCAACAAACCATCACGAGGTGGGGGTCTCCCTTGCAATATAGATTCGGACCGAGACACTCACTTCACCTCCCAGGTGATGAAACGGATAATGAGGTTATTTGGAATCCAACAAAAGTTCCACATTGCGCATCATCCTCAATCCAGTGGGATAGTGGAAAGGATGAACCGCAGCCTCAAAGGAATGATCCGTACGACCGTCCAGCAGAACAATTCTTCCTGGAACAAAGTCCTGTACTTTGCCCATATGATAGTGCAGAACTCAGTTTCCAGTTCCACTGGATTCACTGCTCCCACCCCCATTTACTCATGACAGGGATCAAACCCTTGATAGGGCTGGACTTATCTGAACCGGAGCTCACAGCCCTTAGCCACGAGACCGCAGTAAAAACACTGCTGAAATACATTTAAGCTGCGCAACTGACAGCAGCTGTTAAAATGAGGAACAGAACAAAACAAAGTAAGGCATACTTTGGTGGCAAGGTGAACCCTCTTGAGTATGAAGTCAGGCAAGAGGTAATACTTCAAGTCTTCCAGCCCGGTACATTCTGATCCTCAGATACGCGGTCCATCCGTATAATGGGTGCTGATGGATTCTGGAAAAGCTGGATGGTACCATGTGAACCAAATGAAGGCTTTCGGTTCCCAAAACAGCTTTCAGCAGTACCATCTCACACTAGAAGCAATTGAGGCAGTATACCCTGACCCCCAACCCTGGGGTCCGGACCCTTACCCCTTGTTTCAAGCCCTACCCACACTATCCTCAGATGCAAGACTCCATTTGATATCACAGAGGAATAGAAAATGAGTCGTTATTAAACCGCGTACATTCGAAAGCCCCTGGCACTGGGACCTCTGGAAGGGCCTGGTATGACGGTCCGACCGGGAGCCAATGGAGGAGCAGCTTCCAGGTAGCCAGAGCCCGCCCACTTAAACCACCACATCAAAGGAAATATAGGAACTCTGTCATCCCCAATTCTAAATAAATACATTGTGTTCACTTCGAATGTATGAACTTTTCGGCCCTGCGACCGACCCCTTGCCCCCTTGCACTCCATGACATTTCCCTCCTCCTTTCAGTTCACGAAGACCACCCCCACAGTGCTCGACATGTACTGTGTTTGAGAGATTCAATGTCCTCATCTCAGGACGTCAGTTGATGCCAAGCGCCAACGCTCCACATGCAGTGCAATATGCCTAGTAGATCTCGGCGTCATATGCAGCGTGCCATTCTCCCAAGGTTAGCAGGCCTTCACTTCACCATCTCTTCTCATCCAAATCATCTACTCATTCACATGACTTCAGTTATGTGACTCTTCGCTTACTCATCCATTAGCTGGAGTTAAGTACCAGCATACCATGCCCCTCCGGCGCAACATGAGATTGATAGTCATCATCGCATACCAATCCTAGAGGAACATAAACACCCCATACCAATCTTGGTCATACAAAAACACTGTCCCCAGGATTTGGTGAACCTCGCTTCACCACACCATATTGTTTTCTTCATTATATCTCTTCATCTAGCTTCCGCTTCTGGACCTCTGTTTCGGGCAAAAGCCATGACTCATCGATACAGGGAAGCAACCCCCTCATCATGGATTTGTAGATCAGGATGCTTTGTGTTAGCCACAAAACCCATAATCCTCAGGAGGTGCAAAACTAAACATGGATACCTGGCCACCTCAGACTCCATTCAAATGGATTTCCCAGATTCACGCACCCAGTTTACCCAGTATGGAGTAAGATTGAGTGCGAACAATACACCTAGAGATGGACCTTGGAGGTGGGTCCCTGATGACCTGCAGAGTTAAAATTGGCAACTTCATTGGGTGTTGCGACCCCCACCCTGAGACCTCATTGCTAAGGGCCAGAGAACTTTCTGGAAAGGCAGGAAGAGGGGTTTAAAGATCAGCCACCCACGACCCTCCCTCACAAAGTCTCGGTGCGGAGGTAGAAGGGAAGATTCGATGATAGACCAGAGGAAGGAAGGAAGCACCATATGAGATACACCTTCGCGGATGAAGGCCCTGAGACAACTGAGACTCAGAGAATTGGACCCACAGGGCGACTGAATTCATCGGCACAGGTAGTATTAAGAAACATGGGATTATTATTAGTTAGGATAATTTAAGGGGGATAATTGTTTTACTTTGTTTAATAATAAATTTGATTGAATCACAAACTTGTATTTGTCCAATGCTCATCTCACAAATTAGGGCAACTGGGTAAAATGTTTGAGTGTCTGAGTTGCATCTGACGCAGATGAAGGTCTGACTTGAATCCTCCATGCACGCCTGATTCTCTGCGACGCCAGAAAGAAAATACACCAGTTCGAAACACGTCTGGGACCAGGTGGCACCCAGATGTCGGGACTCTCCCGAACAATGTCTGGAGCTGTCTCTGGAGTTTGGAATGGAGGCTGCCAGCAACCCGGACTCTAGAACACCACAGCAATGGGTGCGGAAGCATTTACAGGCGGATTTTACAAATGCAGTTGAATAGAGAAGGTGCATCTTCCATCCTCAGAGTGCACCTGGAGGTCTAGCTTCATTTTCTTCAACAGCGGGTCAGTGACATTGGGCGCTTTTACAACATGATGCCCAAAGAGGGTGGCAGACCATCGATGGCCTGCAAGCCTGTCCTGCCTGGAATCTGGTGCAAAATACCTGACTGCATAATTAATGAGGCCGTGGCAGGATGATACAGCATGGTTCCCCGCCGGCCTCTATTGCAGGAAATAGCCCACGTTCCCGTCCCACCATGGGATTTCATCCCGGATGGGAAAGTCCCACCCATGAACTCTGTTACTTTCCCCACAGATACTACCGTAACCTGCTGAGTATCTCCAACATTTCCTTTTTCTATTTCATGTTTCCAGTACCCGTAGAATTCTGATGTTCGACAAATAAAGAATAGCAGTATGGCAGGTGAAAGTGCAGCTGGACAATTCCTTTAAGTTAAATGCTGCTCTGTACATTCTTTCCCTCCCAAAAAGAATATGGCGGTGACAAAAGCCATTAATTATGCGTTAATGCAGCATTCCCGCAGCTACATTTAAAGGTAAACATTTTAGTCAAGCTTGGCCTTAATGAAGGGGATTTTTCCAATGTGCCGGAGCAACTGTGAGACAAATGAATGGGATAGAGGAACCTCCATTCTGAGAACGTGCCCGTGGCAGTATTGGCTTGGTAGAACACAAAAGCAAGTGTATATATCTTTAAAATGCCACAGACAAGTGCAGAAATAAATGAAAAGGGCTAATGGAATGCCAGCCTTTATATCCGGAGGATTGGAGTATAAAGACATAGAAGTTCTGCTGCAGCTATACAAAACCCTGGTGAGATCCGACTTAGAGTACTGTGTGTACGTCTTGGGAAGGATATATTGGCCTTGGAGGGGGTGCAGCGCAGGTTTACAAAAATGATACCTGGACTAGAGAGTTGAAGCTACGAGGCAAAATTACACAAATCAGGACTGTGTTCACCAGAATTTAAGGTTAAGGGGTTATCTGATTGAAGTATTCAAGATACTAACAGGAAAAGACAGGGAAAATAAAGATATTTCCACAGATGGAGATTCTAAAACTAGCAGTCTAAAACTTAGGGACAGAACCATTCAGGAGAAATATTCTTCACTCAAATTGTTGTAGAGATTTGGAACTCTCCCACAAACAGCAGTTGAAGCGGGAACAGTTGTTCGTTGTAAATCTGATTTTAGTTAAGCAAAGATATTAAGGGATATGGGCCAAAGGCAGGTATATTGAGTTAAGCCACAGACCAGCCATGATCTCGTTCAATAGCGGGACAGGCTAGAGGGGCTGAATAGCCGACCCTAGTTCCTACATTCCTATGAGATTCCCAGAGTACAGAATGGGGTAGCAGGACCACCACCCATCAGCGGGTGAAGTATCACGTCCAGCTACAAAATCAAACCGCACAGTAGAGGGTCAGTGGACAATAATAATAATCACTTATTGTCACAAGTAGGCTTCAATGAAGTTACTGTGAAAAGCCACATTCCGGTGCCTGTTTGGGAAGGCTGGTACGGGAATTGAACCCACGCTGCTGCCTTGCTCTGCATTACAAGCCAGCTGTTTAGCCTAGTGTGCTAAACCAGCCCCTAGCTGGTTTTCCCCAAGCAATCAAATGCTCACTGAGGAGGTTTTGACTGACAGTAACAATTGAGCTGGCCAAGACCAGAGCGGAATTTTCAGCTGCCAGCGGAAATGGCACTGCCAGCGGAAAATCCCGTGAGACGGCACGAACGGGAATTTTGCGCACTCAGACTTTCCCCACCCCTCGCCAGTGATGCATTGAGGTTCCTTCCCGCTACTTTAAATAAATTTACATGTACTTAAAGGCCTTCCATGCCTCATGTTCCCCCCAGATACGGAACACCACCCTCACTGACCTGACATCACGTTGGCGAGGTTTACAGCAGTTTCTGTAAAACGCAAAGCTGTCGAGGGGAATCCACTCGAGGCGGGGGAGAAGGACATGCACTGCCCCCCAGCACCCTGTTATTTCCCACTGACAGTGCTAACCTGGCAGTATCACCTCTGGGTGGCCCTATTGGGGGGGGGGGGGGGGGGGGGGGTTGCCCCGATGTTTGTTATGTGGAGGGGTTGCCCTGGTGCTTGTGTGGAGGGGAGGGTTTCCTCAATGCTTGTATGGGGTGTGAGGTATGGGGGATTTATTTGTATCGCAGACCGGGGTAAAGATGGTACCTGATCTCTGTGGCGCCATCATTGCCAGCTCTATCAGACCTTGCCCTGGCCCTGCCAGAGTGACAGTGGAAACGACACCCCCAGGTTCTCTGTGCACAGAGTGCCAGAGAATCCAGGGAGAAAACTCGACTGTGCAGCTGGAGAGCTACACGCCGGTTTTCTCGATGAAACAAAATATCGGAAGATTTTGCCTCTGCAGTCAAGGTTTCCCTGTTGAAGTGCTTTAAGGCACAGGTAACAATGTCATTACTGTCCAGAACATGTTTTGCTACAGAAACCTTCCAGGCCATTTCAGGAGACTGCATTTATACTATTCCACAATGCTATTCTAAAGTAGACTGTTAATGCATTGTACCACTATGCTCTCTATAGTATATGGGGGGGGGGGCGGAATATCACTTGCACTTGCAATCCAGAGGCACAGAGGTGTCACAGTAACTGGTAGATTTAAATTCAATCAATAAATCTGGAATTGAAAGCTAGTCTTAATATCAATTGTTTGAAAAACCCATCTGGCTCACTAATGTTCTTCAGCGAAGGAAACTTACTGTCCTTACCTGGTCTTGCCTTGCTGTGACTCCAGACCGACAGCAATTCTCCCCGTGCTTGTGTGGGTTCCTCCGGGTGCTCCGGTTTCCTCCCACAAGTCCTGAAAGACGTGCTGATAGATGAATTGGACATTCTGAATTCTCCCTCTGTGTACCCGAACAGGTGCCGGAATGTGACGACTAGGGGATTTTCACAGTAGCTTCATTGCAGTGTTAATGTAAGCCTACTTGTGACAATAAAGATTATTATTATTATGTGGGGTTGACTCTTAACTGCCCTCTGAAGTGGTCTAGCAAGCCGCCACTCAGTTCAAGGACAATTAGTGATGAGTTGCAAATGCTGGCCTTGCCAGAGGTGCTAATATCCCGTGAAAGAATAAAATACAACAGCAGCAAATGCCAGTAGCAACGGTTAAAGAACATACAGGTTTTTCCAAATGGCTGCCTTCCCGAAATGAGAGGCTATCTCCGATATATAAGTAGGGTTATTACTCAATCAATATGCAAATTACTTGCAACTACCACAAGATAATAGTAGACATTAATGCATAGCCATAAATAAACACATGATTTCATTCTTAGGCAATCAAATCTAAATGATCTTTGCAAAAGATGGAAATAGAGGTTGCTTCCTGAGATATGGAGATGCGGTGATTGCTGATAATCTTTCTCTTTATACATTCTGGGATTGCTAATGCCAGTGCCAAAGCCCATTCCTAACTGCCCTTGCGAAGGTAGCGCGCCTCTGTCCTGAATGGAGTTGAGTAGCTTGTTAGGCCACTTCGAGGGACTGTTAATGGTCAACCACATTGCTGTGGGTCCAGTATCTCAAAAGGCCAGACTAGGTAAAGATGGCAGATGTCCTTCCCCAGAGGAGAATAGTGAGCCAGATAGGTTTTTACAACAATCTGATAATTTTATGATCTGCAGCTACAAGCTTTTCATCTGATGCATTTAATTAACTGAGTTCCCGAGCTGCTGTACTGGGATTTGGGCCCATGTCCTCTGCACCATGTCGTTAGTTTGTAAGCAGTCCAAACATAAACAAAGAGCTGGACCCAAGAGGTGAGGTGAGAGTGACTGCACTTGACATCAAGTCAGCATTTGATCGAGTGTGGCATCAAGGAGCCCTAGCTAAACTGGAGTCAATAGGAATCGGGGAAAACCCTCCACTGGTTGGAGTCATATATGGCATGAAAGAAGATGGTTGTGGTGGTTGGAGGTCAATCATTTCATTCCCACGATAGTGTCCTAGGCCTAATCATCTTCACTGCATTATCAATGGCTTTACCTTCATCCTATGATTGGAAGTGGAAATGTTCACTGATGATTGCACAAAGTTCAGCACCAAGCACCATTCAAGACTCTGTAGACTGTTTACCATTTACAAGGCACAAGGCAGGAGTGTGATAGAATACTCTCCACTTGCTTGTATGTGAACAGGTTTAACAACATACAGGACACCGTCCAGTACAAAGTAGCCCGATTGGTTATCATCTCATCCACCACCTTAAATACTTACTCCCTCCACCATCGAAGTACAGTAACAGCAGTGCACCATCTACAAGATGCACTGGAGCAAATCACCAAGGCTCCTTCCACAGTCCTCCCAAACCTGTGACCTCTACCACTTTGATGGACAAGGGCAGCTGATGCATTGGCGCACCAGCAGATTCAGGTTTCCACCCAAGACATATATCATCCTGACTTGGGATAATATCGTTGTTCTTCCGCTGTCACGGAGTCAAAATCCTGGAACTCCATTCTTAGGTACTGTGGGTGTACCTACACCACATGAACAGTAGCGGTTAAAGAAAGCTGCTCATCAACCACCATCTGAGGGGCAATTAGGGACAGGCATTAAATGCTGGCCTAACCAGCAATGCCCCAATCCTGTGAAGAAATAATTATCTGCCAATATGTCTGACCCAAGCTGCAGTCTTTAATTGAAAAACGTTTTCTCCATGCCTCCTGACTGCATAATGTCAAACCAAAGTTTCTGTATTAACTGCAAAAGACAGGTAGACTCTGAAGAAGAGTCATACTGACTTGAAACGTTAACTCTGTTATCTCTCTCCACAGATGCTGTCAGACCTGCTGAGTTTTTCAAGCATTTTCTGTTTTCGTCTGAAGTAGATCCGGTTGTTGTCAACAAGGAAGACAGACAAGTATTTGCTGCTGGCAAAATGTTGGTGTTTTGGGTACATGTGAAGGCCAAACCTACTATCAAAGCATAGAGTAGATCAGCTTCTGTAGCTAGACAGGAAAGTGTGAGACGATGCTATTGCCTAGTTCTTCCAGTCAGTTCTGCACTTTGAAATGTATTTTATTAACGAGATTTATAATGATTTTTTCAGTCTGCTTTGTTTATAGGCATTATGGTCACATTGGCATTTTTATGGGCCATTTCCCAGCCCCAACATCCATCCCAGTATTAAATATTGTCCATTACAGGAGTTACCATCATTTGCTAAGCATTACTGATGGATCCCACATTTCCTAATTATTATTGAGCCAAGATCCGCAAAAGTTGGAGTTGTATAGAACTTTGATGAGACCACAGCTAGAGTACTGTGTGCAATTCTGGTCGCCACATTACAGGAAGGACGTGATTGCAATGGAGAAGGTGCAGAGGAGATTCACCTGTGAATGGAACATTTAAGTTATGAAGAAAGGTTGGATCAACTTGGGTTGTTTTTGTTGGAGCAGAGAAGACTGAGGGGCGACCTTACCTTCATAACTAAGATTTAATACAGATATGGGGCTGGATTCTCCGTTTCAGCAGTTAAGTGCCGGCTCGAACGGAGAAGTCGCGGGAATTTTAGGACCAAAACGTCGGTGACGATCCCTCACCGATTCTGGGACAGTGAGGGGCTAGCAGCGGCGCCGGGTGAAACTCCCGGCTCCCGCGCTGAAAATGGCTGGAGAATGGTCGGGCCCCTGGCCGCACATTCGCACAGCTGACATCCTGCAGCGGTCGTGCCAAACAACATGGCCCCGACTGTGCACGGACCTGACCCGCCATCCGTGACTCCACAGGTCATCCCCTTGGCCACCCCCTGGTCAGCCCCCACCAGTCTCCCCAGACCTCGCGGAAGACCTCTCGACCAGGGGCACGGATCCCGGCCGAGTGTGGCGGCGCTGGAAACAGTCGGCAGCCGCCATGCCGGATTTCCGACCACTGAGACCACAAGTGACCCGCACCATCGGCAACACACCCATTGGGGCGGTGCATTGTGGGAGGGCCTGCCTGTTGCAATGCCGTGTGGTGCGCAACACGATTACTTCATTTCCGAGGGGGTGGAGCATGGCTGACCGGCGTCGAGTTGGCCGTCGGAGTTGATTATATGCTCGATCGCCAATTACGGTATCGATGTCTGGCAGCGGAGAATCCAGCCCATGATCATCAATGCTAAGCATTAATGAAGGCGCTCATCAATCACCCCAGTCAGGAGATGACAGGTGGAAGTGCCTTGTTAGAACGCAGGTACATTGAATACACTCAACAGTCCTCACCCCTCATCCGTAGTGAAGTCATGTGGCCCACTGAGGCTCTCCAGGGTCAAAATGCTTCATTCAGGTGGAGTTAAGAGGGGCAACTCTGGCGAAGAGCCTATAATGTGTCAGGGGAGGGAGTGAGGCTCATTGGAAAGGTGCTCACATAGCAGGGTGCACATGAGTAGACGTCCCAGATCCTGAGAAGGCTGGGGTTTAGGGAATTGCCAGGACTGCTTATCACTCACTTTGATGTTCTCTTCCTTTCAGTTTTTGATTTGGGAGGATCATAGAGGCATTCAAGCTGGCAATTCTTTTGATTGCGATCGAGCAGCAGCAGTGACATCAACGTGTTGCTGGACACGACCAGGACCAGGCCCCTGCAGAGGAGGGGGAGGCTGGGCTCGTTGTTCTTCCGGGAGCAGAGCCACCAATGGTGGAGCCTCGGAGGAGACACTACTGACCTTGAGCGTACTGCTGTTGAACTTCCTACCTCCAGGTGTCAGAGGTCCAATGCTGGAGAATTATGTGTCTGTCCCGGGGACTGTGAAGCAGCGGCCTTGAAAGAACTGCTGCTCTGAACATGTATGCCAGTGGCATGTTTCAGCGCTACAGTGGCACGGGTGATCTGTGGCATATCCTAGTGCATTACGGAGGTCACAGATGCATTATTTGTGAGGGCTCACACATACATCAATTTTGATGACTGGGGCAATGGGCTTCACCCACATATTAGGCATGCCCCCCACTGCAGGACGTCATTGACTGTACCCACATGGCTATGCGTTCCCCATGACAGCATGGGACACCATTTTTGAACCACAAGGGATACCACTCCCTCGACGCTCAGATCGTCTGGCCTCGCAATTCGCAGTATGCAGATGTGTGCCTGCTTTCTGGTGAACATCATGACAGTTACATCTTGAGATGCCCACATTTCCTTAGCTGCTTTTGAGGGAAAGCGGCAGCTGGAGGGATGGCTCATCGGCGACAAATGATACCCACTCAGGAGGTAGCTGATGACGCCAGTACGGAGGCCACAAACACTTGCTTTGGCTCGCAACAATGAGGCTCGTGTGTCAACATGTCCACTGGTGGAACAGGTGATTGGACTGCTCCAGGTGCAGGTGCCTGAATCGGCCGGAGGTAGCTCTCGAATACAGCCCACAGAGGATGCCATGCATCATAGCGGCCTGCTGCGCGCTGCACAACCTGGCATTTTAGCGGGGAGAGAATCTGGACCAGGGGGAAATGGAGGCGTTCCACATCTCCTCAGATGAGGAGGAGGCCGAGGGGTGCGGCGCCGGGCGACCCACGTGGGAGGTGGAGGAAGGACATCCGGAAGAGCTAGGGTCCACACACGGTGCAGGGCGAGGGACCCCCTCAAAGCCTCTTGGTTTGAGGGCGACCAGGGCTGTTATCATGTGGGGTGGCTTCAGATGAATTCCCATTGATAGTGGTGGGAGCAGGTAATCCCGTTGCCAATGAATGGCGCACCGCCTCCCGCCGCCATGAAACATGCAGCTAGGAGGCCAGAGAATCCCACCTTAACTCTGTGTCCATTACTCCACACATACTGGCTGAGTACTTCCAGCATTTCCTGTTTGTGTTTCAAGTTTTTAGCAGTTGTAACTAAGACCTGCAATTGAAATGAAGCGAAATAAACTGTTATCTCTTTCCAGTCTGCACTGACAAATATGGGCTGGAATTATTCTTAAACAATGAAACATTGAAGGTTGTTTGAGTGCTTACACCCATGTTGCCCAGGTTTTATACTGATACTCAACGAAAATGCGAAGATGCAAACTCAGGATACTTGCCTCTGAATCCAACTGCAAGCTACTGACGGGGGCATTAAAAAGAAATGCAGCAGTTCCTAAAATCACATCAAAGAAATCGTTGGCATCTTGGCCTAAACCTTTAATGCTCCTGTGAGCCATCTGAACAGGCAGGCAGGTCGTTTGACAGCATTGCTGGACGATACACTAGAGTATCAGACGAGATAATGTGTTGAATGAGGAGAATGCAGTTGTTTGTAGCTATGAGCAAAGTCACAGGAGATGGGCTGTATGAGATAAAATTCATACATGGTGCATTTATATGATACAATGATCCTGTCATTGTAAAATTCTGATTCAATAATGAAAAAGTCTGATCACGCACCAACAGATTCAACAGCTTTATCCCCACTGTTACCAGACTCCTCAATGGCCCTCTTACGGACTGAACTAATCTCTCTACGCATTTTCTCGACAGTTGTAACACTATGCTCTGTATGCTTCACCCGATGACTATGTCTATGTATTTACATTGTGTATTTAGCGTATGTCCTATGTTTTTTTATGTATGGAGCAATCTGCCTGGACTGTACGCAGAACAATACGTTCCACTGTACCTCGGTGCACGTGACAATAAATCTAAGTCTAAATGATGCCACAGGTACGTCACTAGTATGGTGCGCGCTCTGGGTTTTAAGAAAACCTACAAAGGCAAATTCAGTGATGCCTTGTGCTCAGTTGTTATTTTTTTTATTTGTCCACTATGTACGTACTGTCTATGTTCCCTTGGCCGCAGAAAACTATTTTTCACTGTACTTCGGCACATGTGACAATAAAAAATATCAAATATCAATGGGCAGCGAGCTGCACTTAAATGGATCATGTGTCAGTGAGAGAACTACAATTGGTTTACATCTTTGCATTTTAATTACAAATTTATTGGTGTCTTGTTTGACTCCTTTCTACTCTGTGACTCACACCCCACAATCTAAACATTGGGCGCAATTTTCGCAAAATATTTCGAAGTGTGATCTCCAGCAGGAAACAAGGTCCGATTCCTATCGGGTAGATTGGCGCAATCCAGATCAAAATCCAATCACACTTGGAAATTTCTTGGTGCCACGGGGTGAATTGCACCAAAGGTCACGAAGGTGCCGACAAGGGTCGATCCTCAGCATGCTCTGCCCCCACGTGAGTGATGCCCCGCTCCGGGGTCGCCAAAGAACCCCCCTTTCAGGGCCCCAGCCACAGCCCCATCACCTTCAACCCCCCCTTCCCCACCCCCCCCATCCCGGCTGCAGATCGACCTTCAGTCCCACCCTCAATCTCCCCCTCTCGGCCCTGCCACTTGGCAGTGCCAGGGCACTGTCCAGACATGTGGCTGACCACATGGGGCTACAAAGGTCTCTGAGCTCCCCTCCCTGGTTTGGTCATCAGTCTATCTAGTGAATTCAACAGTGTCTGCAAGAAAGTCCTCATTGAGGAATCTTTGCACCTCAATGTCTGGAACGTCAACTGTCAATGAGAAAGGAATAGGGACAGAGATGACTGGCATGGACTGAGAAAGGTGATTAGCAGATGTTTCTAAAAATAGTTCATGGCTCACAACAAAAATATATCCTAGCGAGGAAGAAGGATTCTATGAAAGGGATAAGTCAACCACGGTTAACCAAGAAACTGAAGGACAGTATTAAACTATAAGAAAATGTGGAAAAGGTTAGTGGCAGGACAGAGGGAACTTTTAAAAACCAACAAAAGATTACCAAAAAACTGATAAAATTGGAGAACAGAGGCCGAATTCTCCGACCCACCACCGGCCTCCCTATTCTTCGGCGCCGGCGGGATCGCCGCCACGCCGGTCAGGAGCCGTTGGGCCCAGCGATTCTCCGGGCCCCAATGGGCCGAGTGGCCGACGAGTTTGGCCCAGTCCCGCCGGCGTGGATTACTCACCTCACACATGGCGGGACCTGGCTGGTAAGTGTGCAGCTAAGTCAACTTAGGCCACTTATTCTCTATTAGAGAATAAGACTGGTAAAATGATAATTGGGAGCTAGGAAATTGCAGAGGGGTTAAACAAATACTTTGCATCAGTCTTCACAATGGAAGGCACTAATAACATTCCAAAAATAAATAATCAAGGGGCAGAAGTGGGGTGGAAATAAATACAACAACAATCACTGGGGAAAAAGTACTCAGGAAACTAGTGGCGCTAAAGGCCGATAAATCTAGATCTGATCGGTTGCATCGCAGGATATTAAAGGAAGTAGCTACAGAGATAGTGGATGCATTGCACTGGTAGTCATCTTCCAAGAACTCCAAACATTTTGGAAAAGTTCCAGAGGATTGGAAAACTGCCAATATAACACCTTTATTCAAAAAAGGAAGGAAACAAAAAGCAAATAGGACAGTTAGCTTAACTTCTGTCATTGGGAAAATATTATAGTCCATTATAAAGGAAGTAATAACAAAGCATTTACAAGTACATAATATAATCAAGCAGAGTCAGCATGGCTTCATGAAGAGAAATTGATGCCTGACAAATTAATTAGACTTATTTGTGGTGGTAATGAGCAGGGTAGATGAAGGGGAACGAGTAAATGTAATACACTTGTATTTCCAAAAAGTATTCGATAACGTACCACAGAAGAGGCTATTTAATATGATAGGAGCCCTATGGTGTTGTGAATATCATAGATATCATAGATATCATAGAATTTACAGTGCAGAAGGAGGCCATTCGGCCCATCGAGTCTGCACCGGCTCTTGGAAAGAGCACCCTACCCAAGGTCAACACCTCCACCCTATCCCCACAACCCAGTAACCCCACCCAACACTAAGGGCAATTTTGGACACTCAGGGCAATTTAGCATGGCCAATCCACCTAACCTGCACATCTTTGGACTGTGGGAGGAAACCGGAGCACCCGGAGGAAACCCACGCACACATGGGGAGGATGTGCAGACTCCGCACAGACAGTGACCCAAGCCGGAATCGAACCTGGGACCCTGGAGCTGTGAAGCAATTGTGCTATCCACAATGCTACCGTGTTGCCCCGTATAGAAAAATAGCATGGATAGAGGATTGGCTAACTGGTAAAAGATAGCGAGTTGGGATAACGGGAACATTTTCAGGCAACCTGTCACAAGTGGAGTGCCACAGGGATCCGTGCTGGGACCACAATTATTCACAATATATATTATTGATGTAGACGAGGGAAATAAGTGCACTATTGCCAAGTTTGTGGATGACACAAAAATAGGTGGGAAGGCAACTGGTGAGGATGTCACAATGCGTCTATAAATCAAGAGACAGGTTAGGTGAGTGGGCAAACCATGGCAGATGGAATATAATGCAGGAAAATGTGACATTATACACTTTGGTAGGCAGAATAAAGGAGCTGAATATTATTCAAATGGGAAAAGACGGCAGAAAATTGCAGCAGAGAAGGATTTTGGGGTCCTCGAGCATAAATCACAACTAACATGTAAGTTCAGCAGGTAACTGGGAAGACAAATGGTCTTTATTTCAAAGGGAATGGAGTATAAAAATAGGGAAGTGCTGCTAAAACTATACAATGCACTGGTTAGAATACAACTGGAATTCTGTGGACAATTTTGCTCCCCTTATCTAAGGACAGATATACTGGTGTTGGGGGCAGTCCAGGGAAGGCTAACTAGGTTGATCCCAGTTAAGGAGGGGTTTTCTTATGAGACGAGGTTGAGTAGATTGGGCCTGTATTCATTGGAGTTTAGAAGAATGAGAGGTGAGCTTATGAGATATATTAGACACGATTCAAACTTCTCAGCCCTCTTGACTTGGTGTTGGACGAGGGTGTTGAATCTCACGAAAGGCCTCTAGCGAGATTTGCGAAATGTCTCGCGAGAATACATTGGGCGTGAACCAGAGCAGCATATTTAAATGAGCAGTACAGCTCATTTAAATATAAGTTTGTCAGATTCACTTGGCATCTGGGACTCAAAGGCCGTGCCTGGGAGGCCTCGCCACAGTGCCGTTAGTATTGGTCCACACAAGTGTAACCAGGTGTAATGGTACCTGCGGGATCTCCCAGACCATTAGAGACCCCTACGTGGTCGGGAGAGGGCAGGGTAGTACCAAGGCACCTCCCCAGGCACATTGGCGCTCTCAACTTGGCACCCTGACAGCCAGGATGCCAGGCTGGCAGGACCAAGATATCCAGCTGCCAGGTTGACCATGCCAGGAATTGGGCCCGGAGGGACTGACAGGTATATTGGGAGTGAAGGGGGTAGTATCCAGGGGATACCCCAAAGCTGGGGGAAGCGATGGCCGAAAACAAGGGGGTACTGAAAGGAGGTGAATGATCAGGACAGTCTTCCACAATTGCGCCCTGACCTGCAGAGAGCCATTCCTGCTGGCGAGATCAGCTAGCCAGCACTATCAGTGTGGCCTCGACAGACAGAATCTCGGGAAGGCCAAAAAGCCCAGCAAAGTGCCATTGAAAAGCTCGATGTTTCTCAGTGCTGCCGCAGCTGAGAAACACCCCGCCAAACGCACCCAAAACTGGACAGAGAAATGTTTTGCCAGAATCACGCCCATAGGTTTCTCAGGGGACTTGACAGCGTAGATGCTGAGAGAATGTTTCCACTTGTGGGAGAGACTAGGACCAGAGGGCATATTTTCAGTGCAAGGAGTCGTCCGTTTAAGAAAGGGATGAGGACATGGGGCTGGATTTTCCATTCTGGAAACTAAGTGCCAGTGTAGAATGAGTCGACTTTCGTGACAGGAAATTCGGCGCCGACCCCTCACCCATTCCGGTACCGGTGAGGGACTAGTACCAGCGCTGATTGAAACTCCTGCCACCCGCGCCTAATATGGCTGGAGAATGGCGGGGTCCCGGGCCACACATGGCTGATGATCTGCACCGGTCGCACCATAAAAAATGGTGCTGCCTTGCGCCTAACCTAACCTGCAAACCATGACCCTACAGCTCACCCCCTGGCTACCCCCTGGCTACCCCACACCAGTCCCCCCATCTCTAGCAGATGCCCCCCCCCCCCACACCGGCTAGCAGCACAGATCCCGGCCAAGTGTGGCAGCGGGGGCACAGTTTGCATCCCGCACGCCAGCTCAGATCACACGTGTCCCGTGTTGTCGGGAACTCGGCCCATCGGGGGCAGAGCATTGCATGTGGGCCAGCCGATGATACGGCAACGGCGCTGAAACGGCACTTGTCATGATGACACCATTTTGGAGGGGACAGAGCATGGCGGATCGGTGTCAAACTGGTGCCTGCCCCGATTTTGCCGTCGGAGTCCGTTCTCCGCCCGATCGCCAAACACGATTTTGGCGTTGGGCTACGGAGAATCCCGCCCCTGCTCTTTCTAGGAAACACTTCAGATTGGAAAAGAAAAGCACTCTGAGAAAAAGCACCCGGGCAGAGCATCTACTCTTTCTAGGAAGCACCTCAGAGAAAAGAAAAACCCACTATGGAAAAAGTGCACTCAGGTAGAGCACCTGCTCTTTCGAGGAAGCACTTCAGAGTGGGGAAAAAAAACGATTAAAAAAATGTTGTCAGTCAGAATACCAATTCAAAAGAGGCACCACTTCAGAGTTAATGGACTGTGAAATGCTATAAAAACAAACAAAGCTCCCATTCCTTTGAGCTCTCTTTCCTTTGAGATAACCAACGGCTGTCAATAAGGAGACTGGGAAAAGTCAATGGGGGTGTGAAATTGACTGTAAATAACCAAGTTCAAAGGGATAAAAGAAGGCATACGGCAACATTCCAATTATCACACTGTCTCAATAGGGCAAAATGACACAGACCAGGCTAAGAAGTGGCATTACTTTTTTTCTGAAACCATCTAAAAGATGTTTCCCGACTTGGATGGGTCATTCTGAAAACAAGAAGGCGATTGTCTCAAACCCCCTGAATGAATGACTGGCAAATCCACTGAAGCACAACACCATATTCGGAAGCGGGGACTGTGATAAACCAAATGGTATCGCAACTATGTTGGTCTTTCTTTTAATATTTAAGTGATATCTGCAACAGCTTCCACTTCAGAAACAGCAGCAGCAGGGAGGGCAGCAGCATTTATGCCTTAAGACCTGAACACAGCAACATCACAAGGTCTGCAAAGGCAACTCACCACCGCCTTCTGAAGGGCAACTAGGAATGGGCAATAAATGCTGGCCGAACCAGCAACACCCACATCCAGTAAATGAATAATAAATAAAAACCTGAGTCGGGATTCTCATAATCGGAGATCAGGCAGAGAATCGACTCCGGCGCCAAAATCGGGGCCAGCGGTGGTTTGACGCGGTCAGCCATGCTCCACCCCCTCCGAAATTGCATCATCATGTAGCGCGTTGCACGTCACATGCCATTACCACAGCTCGGGCGTGTCATCGGCCGGCCCTCACGCGATGCTCCGCTCCCGATGGACCGAGTTCCCGAAGGCGCGGGACACGTATGGTGTCAGCCGTGCGGGAACCCGGCGTGGCGGCTGCAGATTTTGTCCAGCACCGCCACACTCAACGGGGAGCCGTTCCCTTGGCTGGGGGGCTTCTGCGAGGGCTGGGGTGACTGGTGAGGGGTGATCGGGGGGGTGGCCAGGGGTTGGGTGTGGGGTCGCGGATGGTGGGTCGGGCCAGGTCCGCGCACGGCCGGCGCCATGTTGTATGGCGCCACCGCTGCAGGTTGTCAGCCGTGCGCTTGTGGGGCCAGGGACCCGGCCATTCTCTGACCAGTTTCGACGCGGGAGCCGGGAGTTTCACCCTGCGCCGGTGCTAGCCCCTCACCGGTCACGGAATCGGTGACGGTTTCACGCAGATTATTTGATCCGAAAAGACCACAAATGCTCCAACGGCGCCGGCACTTAAAAGTCTCAACTCTTCTTCAGTTACTGTACCCTTGCTTGAATCAACCACTGAAGAGTACAATAGAAACAAAGGCAATGGTATTATCTGGGTTCTCTGAATGTAATTCTAAACAAACGAAAGAAGGAAGAGTGACACCTGCAGATCAGAAGTGGCTTTGTGGCTGCCTTGAATAATGCCAAATGCAGGATTTCTGCAGTTTAGACCCAAGAGCAAGATTCCTCAAAGGACACAGGGCTTTATCGTCATATTCTGAGAATTCCCTCTGGGCTTCTGCCATAATACTCCAAAACATTGGCGGAAGGTCAATGCAAATTCCTGGCAGTCAACGTCGCAATCTTGGAATCATTCTCTGGGCTAAAACGCTTTCATCTTGATTTCCGCATCGCTGCTTTTATTCTGCAAATGTTTCAATACCTTTGTTTTAAATGGTTTGGTGCACTGTCTAATATAGACTGCAGATGTATCAATCTTTGAAACATTAAATACCCTGCAAAGGGATTTCAAAGCCCGGTTGAACTAATGTTCTGTTCAGCAACTGATCTGCAATTTAGTATTGTCAAACGATCCGCTCAAAATTGTCATTTTAGCAGACCAACAAAACATCTTTGAAGTCATCGGCCTACACTTGCCTGAGGATGTTAGTTACCTTGCACTGCATCTATCCTAAACTCGATAATACCATGTTCATACTTTCATCTTACTCTGGGTCTTGGAAAATAACATTCGAAGAAAACAAGCTCTCAGCTGGAAGGAAAGCTATAATAACTGATGAAGAAGTAAAGAAAGATTTCCACTTAAAAGACTCAGCAGGTTTTCTTATCAAAGTACCTGGAAGGCAGAAATACGCAAGCAAGAAGTTCTATTTACTTTGCTGATATTTCAAATCAGATCTCAAAATAGCAGGAGGGATGAGAGCCCTGAGAGGTAAGGGAACAAAACCAGATTTCAGCCTCCATGTCACACACACAACAGGATATGGTTGTTACCATTTGCACAGTCCAAAATCAGACAGGGAAGCAAGGTAGTTTGGGATCATGTCTTGGCCTCTGGGATTTGCTTTGCTGAAAATACAAATTTGTCAAAAGAGTCAACAACTTTTAGTGTATCCATCTCAAGGGGATTCTGGTACAGGAATCCTGCCCTTCAGAGCGGATCTTAAGCCAAGATCGATTGAGCAGAATGGGCATCAATTATCTCATTGCATTGTTTTGAAGAAGAGTATTGTTCAAACTGCTGCATCCATCAGCGTTAAAAGAAAATAGCTGGGGTTATTACTCATCTCACTGTTGTTGAACATTCACTGTGTGCAAAATGGTTGCTGTTTTTAACCCACATAACAAAGAGGCGGTAAATTAAAATAGTCAATTGCTTGAAAGCATTTGAGGTAGCCCAAGGGTAACCTAGGTAAGAACTTAAGAACTAGGAGCAAGGCGAAAGGAGCTTTCACTAAATTATTCAATGAGCTTATCAGTGATTATCTTCATGCCCCTAATGTTGGACTTCCCCATAAGTGGAAATATCTTCTCTAAGTTTATAAGTAATGTTCCTCCCGGGAAATTTCTCAAGTCCTCTCTTGGAGCAGCACGGTGGCTTCACAGCACCAGGGTCCCAGGTTCGATTCCCCGCTGGGTCACTGTCTGTGTGGAGTCTGCACGTTCTCCCGCTGTCTGCGTGGGTTTCCTCTGGGTGCTCTGGTTTCCTCCCACAGTCCAAAGACGGGCAGGTTATGTGGGTTGGCCATGATAAATTGCCCTTAGTGTCCAAAAGGATTAGGAGAGGTTACGGGGATAGGGTGGACGTGAGGGCTTAAGTGGGTCGGTGCAGACTCGATGAGCCGAATGGCCTCCTTCTGCACTGTATGTTCTATGTTCTATGTTTCTGTTCACCCATGTTAGGATACCGAACCAGACCCCAATTTCTGTTAGAATATAGTACGAAGTCTTACAACACCAGGTTAAAGTCCAACAGGTTTGTTTCGATATCACTAGCTTTCGGAGCGCTGCTCCTTCCTCAGGTGAAGGAAGGAGCAGCGCTCCGAAAGCTAGTGACATTGAAACAAACCTGTTGGACTTTAACCTGGTGTTGTAAGACTTCGTACTGTGCTCACCCCAGTCCAACGCCAGCATCTCCACATCATGTTAGAATATAGGAAGAGAAACCCCTAACAATTTGCAATTTGCAAAACTGTGAGGAAAGTATACTTTACCCCAAGAATGATGACTCTGACGAAAGGTAGCTTTTATGTTAAAACAAATTTTAATTTAAACACAAATTAACCACATTAACATCAAAGAAATAGCTTTGCAATTAACAGTTAAACAGTTCTTAAATAAAATGAAAAACTTTAACTCACTATCTACACCTATATTCCAACAAAGCAACCCAATATAGTGCAAAACCCACTCATAAATAAAGTTAGCAATCAGTGTTACTTGCTGTCCTCTGTGCAGACCTTTGGAGAGAGATCATTTCAGGAACAATTTGAAAATCTTTCTGTCTTTTCAGTCTCAAATTCTATGGCAAAATTGGGAGTGGGGGCTGGGGGTCACTATCTGTAGCTAGAGGGAATGGAAATGTCAAATGTTCACTATTAAAACATGTTACACTTGATGCATGTGAAGCCTGTGTCATGTTAATCTTCACTGCAAGTCTGCCTGTACTCCCACCCCCTGTTACCCTCCGATTCCCCCACTCCCGGCTCCACAGGCACAGTGATCCAAGATCAAACATCCCCAATGCAGATCCCATTCAGAGGCGGGATTTGAGCACGTTGTCAGCGGAAAGACAGGAGTCTGACTTTGGCATAAATTGAGGAGCACCAGAGCTAACCTCACAGTGAGTGTAATGATCACTCTCCTGCCTTGTATATTGACAAACTGACAGTACCGACACAGACCCATCACCCTGGGGTGATGTGACACAGACAATGGGAGGGCGAAACTGGGTAGCCAGGAGGGGGGGATGAATGGCGGGGGGGGGGTGTTGTTGAGGAGAGGAGGGCGGGGGGCTTGTGGGGAGAGGGAGTGGGCTGATGGACAAAGTCTCACCTTATGAGAATCGGGTGAGAATGAGGGCCTCCCTGGCTCTCCGGGCATGGCGGCCGCCACTGGGCCTTTATCCTCCGACTCCTCCTACGGGTCCTCCACTTATTTGTTCTCCATCCCCTCATGGTCCGCTTCCTTTTCAGACAAGTCTACATGTCCCTCCTCTTCCTTCTCCTCCTCCAGCATGTTGCCCCAGTGCTGTGCCAGGTTCTGGATAGCACAGCAGACCACTACAAAGTGGGAGACCCTCTGGGGGGTGTACAGCAGTGCACCACCAGAGCGGTCCAAGCATTAGAACCGCACTTTCAGCAGTCCAATGCACCACTCAATGGCAGCACGGGTGGTAGCATGGGCCTTGTTATAAAATTTACAGTGCAGAAGGAGGCCATTCGGCCCATCGAGTCTGCACCGGCCCTTACAAAGAGCACCCTACTCATGCCCACGTATCTACCCTATCCCCGTAACCCAGAAACCCCCATTTAACCTTTTTTTATGGACACTAAAGGCAATTTTCCATGGCCAATCCACCTAACCCGCACATCTTTGGGCTTTGGGAGGAAACCGGAGCACCCGGAGAAAACCCACACAGACACGGGGAGAATGTGCAGACTCCGCACAGACAGTGACCCAGCCGGGAATCAAACCTGGGACCCTGGAGCTGTGAAGCAATTGTGCTAACCACTATGCTACCGTGCTGCCCTAATCTCGGATCTCTGCCTCGGTCTCCAGCCTCCACACTGGTTTTTTTTACATAGAATTTACAGTGCAGAAGGAGGCTATTCGGCCCATCGAGACTGCACTAGCTCTTGGAAAGAGGACCCTTCCCAAGGTCAACACCTCCACCCTATCCCCATAACCCAGTAACCCCACCCAACACTAAGGGCAATTTTGGACACTATGGGCAATTTATCATGGCCAATCCACCTAACCTGCACATCTTTGGACTGTGGGAGGAAATCGGAGCACCCGGAGGAAACCCACGCAGAGACGGGGAGGATGTGCAGACTCCACACAGACAGTGACCCAAGCCGGAATCGAACTTGGGACCCTGGAGCTGTGAGGCAATTGTGCTGGCCACAATGCTACCGTGCTGCCGTGGTGTCATCAGCCTGGACCTCAGCAGTCAACTCGTCATCCCCCAAGAGTCAACTCGTCATCCTAGGGTGGTCCTCAAAGATGCCGGGGATCTCTGAGTGTCCCAGGTTGTAGCTGTCATGCATGCTTCTTGGGAAGGATGCACACATGCGCATGGTATGGAGATGCTGGTCGCTCAAAATCTGAACATACAGGGAGTGGATCCCCTTACTGTTAATGAATGGCACTCCCTGATGCCCCGTAGCGCAGGAGGCGACATGTGTGCCATCTCCTGGACCGGAGGCATCCCGGTGATGGCGGAGAATCCTGCAGCCCTCCATCTTGATGCTCCTCCTTCTCTCTCAGTGCCATCCACCGAGCCAGTTGTGCTGGAGAACCTCACTCTATACACTCACCCCCGGTCACATCAGGAGCCCCTAGACCCCAGGCCCCAGCCGGAACATTAGGGAGACTGTGCTCAGGTGCCCTCCTCTGATCCAAAATCTCACCCTTTGGTCACGAGAATATCCCCAGTGCTGAAGACCAGCTCGTGAGAGTTTGATTATTGGCTGCTGCCTCAAGGGGGCTGATACTCCTAAATTTCAGGCATGTTCAGGCATCAAGATATCTTAGAAAAAATTGTCCTTCTTTCCGTTTACAGAGTGTCATGATATGCACTCATGGACATAATGAGATACAGACAGGCAGTTACAGACACCCAGTACAGCCAATCAACATTCAGGACAGAACACAACCAATCACCAGGCAGAACACTAGAAGGTGGTCTCCCACTATAAAACACACGAGGCATCAACACTCTGCCTCTTTCCACTGGTGACAACTGGAGTGACAGTCAGGGTGTATATATCAGTTAGCACCTTCTACATGTGGCTCAGAGCTAGTCTGGTTCGGTTAGTTATAATAAGCACGCTTAGATTAGTAGAGTGTCAACCCACAGCGAACTGTGTGCACTGCTCAAGAAGTTCAAAAAAGCGTATTGAACCAACACCAAAGTTTACTTTCAAGTACAACTGCATCCAGTTGCAGTCCATGTTACCCCTGGGCGATTAACATGACACAGAGAAGAAAGGAAACAGCAACAGCTGCCTCCAGTAATCTGCAGCCACCAGCAAGAGTAAGCAGCAGCTGGGAAGTGCTCTCACAACTAACAAGGCTAATTCCTTATTAGCAAGAGCCTTCAGCTGTGAAGCTAGAGGCTGCTCACAGTCGAAGGGAGTTAAAGCGACCTTCAGTACAGAACCAAGAACAGGGCTCTGTCCTGGAGGTGTTTGGTAGGACAGAAAGTCAGCTGCTGTAGTTGCCCCTTTTATGGATCTCCACAATATTTAAAGATGGCTTGAAGGCCTCACAGATGCACAGCCCCTGAGCTCCCCCTCCCCAAACCCAGGGGCGTCCCGTAACCTAAAACGCTTCAGCCCCCCCCCCCCCCGTGACCAAGCCTAATCCCCCTGAGGGGTACCTCTTTCCCCCCCCCCCCCCCACTTACCCGCTCCGGTGCCCTTGAGCTGCAAGCCAGAATATGGAAATGGCTACTCACCTACCCAGCACCCTTCAGCAGCCACCGCGCCAGCTTCACATTTTTAAAAAGGAGTACTAACCAACGCCTGTGTGATTTATCGCTGGGGAGCTGGTTAATTCTCGGCAGGCCGTTGCACTCGACTTCAATCTCACTGATGAGATGGAAATGAATGAAAATGAGTGTTAATGATATGCTTCTCATATTTGGGAGAAATCCGGAACTCGTCATTGGGACCAGACGGGTGAATTGCCAACTGATTTGCGGCCTCGATTTTGGCCTTTCCCGCTATTTAACCGGCACGACCAGATCCGTGTCAGGCCTAACACGGTGGTTAATATCGAGCCTAACATCTCAGTGGGCCGCAAGATTGAAATTGGGCAGTTCTCCAACCATAACCCCATGAATAAGATTGAATACATTTAAACCATGCTGAATACTTCATAGCGAGTTACCGAAAATGCTCAATCATTCATATATTCATAGACTGTCATCAACTTCAAGTGGTAAAAGCAAAATAAATGTTTACGTTTTGAAGGGGTGGCACCGCTCTCACAGCCAATGTCGTGTGCACTCAGCACACACCTCACTTCACTTACCCTTCCTTGATGTGTGTATCTCTTTAGTCATTCTGATAGGAAAAACATTACACTGCCGGGACCAGCGGAATGGGACAACCCTGCTTGTGGGTAACAATCAACCAAATGTTTCATGGGTTGCACTCAGAACACCGATGGGCCACATGTGGCCCCCCTCGGCAGCAGACTACCCCGCACTGCCAGCACAATGTAGTAGCATTTGAAAGCTGTTGTGGCAAATTTTATCAGGGCTCCTCCTACTGCACTGTTGGAAACCTAGTTCATCTATTTAATGATGAGGGTTTGGTAGGAGAGCGGAGAAACCCTGAAAAAATACATTCTTTATATTGTAGCCATTTCTATTGGCAATATCACAAGGTTTGCATGAATGGCAATACATTGGAATCTGATAATCAGATTCTGTAATAGGACAAATATCTCCAGGAGCCAAGCACTGGCCATCAAGTATTTAATGATAGGACTTGCATTATTTTTTCAACCCATGATAATTGATGTGTTAGGCAGGTTAGTTCGATATGGACTGCACTCGATGCAGGGAAGTTAGAAACAGACGTCTAACACAGGAGAAGATCCAACACTGTTTTATTCAACTAGATGAACTGCTGTACATATTCAGCTGTGGGTCGACACGATACTGATCTGACTAGTGACCTTGTAGTAGCCTGACCAGACTTACTAGCTACCGCATGGTGTTTGTGCTTGCTAGCTCGTGGACTCTAACTGTCTCAGTAGCTGGGTCCCGAGAGAACAGGAAACCTCGTGCCCTCTGGCTTTATAGTGGTCGTGTCCTGTCTGGTGATTGGCTGTGCTGTATTGTATGCTTACTGGTCATCCTATGTGTCAATAACTGCCTGTCTGCATCTCATTATATACATGCGTGGATATTATGACATCTCCCCCCTTTTTTTTTGAGCTAAATAAATACTGAGATGCGTATATATACATGTATATATATATATATATATGTGCCTGACTATATACAAACGGTGATTGAACAAACGTATATACATGGGAAGGTGTCGATAGTGCAGATACATGGCAAACTAAGCAATATTTACAAGAGTTAAGTCGATGGATTCAGTCACAAAAATTTATAAAAGTTAAGTTTACAGATTCAGTCTTTGTGGCGGGCGACAAATTCTTGTCGGTCGCCACAGAGGTGGATCAGGAGCCGCCTGCACGTGGAGAGGTGGGATCGCTGCCATTGCGGTTGTCACGTGGGCCGGCAGGATCGCTGGCAGATCGGTGGCCTCGTGGCACGGTACGTCCGGAGGAAGCATGACAGCCGGCGGAGCACTGCAGTCAGGTGGTGGGCGTGGAACTCTTCGCAATGCCCGTCTGTTGCGCCGTAGCAGGGAGCCGTCAGCCATGCGAACAATGAAAGACCTCGGGGCAACTTGTTTGACAACAACAGCTGTGGCTGACCAACCGCCCTCAGGCAACTGGACGTGAACATGATCGGCTGGAGCTAGCTCAGGTAAATCTGTGGCATGAGCTTCATATGTGGCCTTCTGTTGGGCCCGGGACTGCTGCCCTTTTTGTCGTACCGTGAGGTGGTCAAGGTCTGGAACATGGATGGCTGGAACTGTGGTCCTCAGAGTGCGATTGAGGAGCATCTGCGCTGGAGACAACCCAGTGGACAGTGGGGTTGCCCTGTATGCCAGCATTGCCAGGTTGAAGTCGGAGCCTGAGTCTGCAGCTTTGCACAGCAACCGCTTGACAATATGGACCCCTTTCTCAACCTTCCTGTTTGATTGTGGGTAGTGGGGACTGGAGGTAACATGACGGAAGTTGTAGGACTGTGCAAAATCAGACCATTCTTGGCTGTAAAAGCATGGACCATTGTCGCTCATTCCCGTGAGCGGTATCCCGTGCCTGGCGAACCTTTCTTTGCAGGCTTTGATGACCGCCTTCGACGTGAGGTCGGACAGTTTCACCACTTCTGGGTAACTGGAGAAGTAGTCGACCAGGAGTACGTAGACATGCCTCTTGGCGTGAAAAAGGTCTACACTTACTTTGGACCACGGAGAGGTCACGATCTCGTGCTGTTGCAGTGTTTCCTTGGGTTGAGCTGGTTGAAACTTCTAACAGGTGGGGCAGTTGAGGACCGTGTTGGCAATATCCTGGTTAATGCCCGGCCAGTAAACCACCTCCCAAGCACCATAGCCTGCATGCTTTGAGGAATAATGATCCTGTCGAGTTTCAGAAGGATTCCCTCCACAATCGTCAGCTCGTCTTTAACATTAAAGTATTGGGGACATTGTCCCTTCTGCCAGCCATGGGTAAGGTGCTGCATCACACGCTGCAGTAAAGGATCCTTGGCCGTTTCCTCACCAATTTGCACCACCCGTTCGTCAGAGGCTGGGAGGTTGGTGGCACACAATTGCACTTGCGTTTCTATGTGGCAGATGAAGTCACCTTGTTCACACGGTGTGGTGATGGACCGGGATAGGGCACCTGCAAGAACCAACTCTTTGCCTGGCGTGTAGTCAAGTTCGAAGTCATAGCGGCGGAGGCGAAGAAGAATTTGTTGTAACCGAGGTTTCATGTCATTTAAATCCTTCTGGATTGTGTGGACTAGAGGCCTGTGGTCCGTTTCCACCATGAATTTCGGCAGGCCGTAAACGTAGTCATGAAACTTGACTATTCCTGTCAGGAGACCCAGACACTCCTTTTTGATCTGGGCATACCGTTGCTCAGTGGGCGTCATGGCCCTGGAGGCATATGCCACTGGAGCCCAGGAGGAGGAGTCATCTCGCTGGAGGAGCACCGCCCCAATGCCATCCTGGCTTGCTCAGTTGATATCTTGGTTGGGTCGAAGAACGTTAGAGCTGGGGCTGTGGTGAGCTTTGCCTTCAGCTCACGCCATTCCGCTTCATGTGTGGGCAGCCACTGGAATTCCGTTGACTTCTTGACGACATGGCAGAGGGCCGTGGTGTGGGATGCCATACTGGGAATTAATTTCCCGAGAAAGTTGACCATCCCGAGGAAGCGAGGACCGCCTTCTTGTCCTCCGGGGTCTTCATGACGTTGATTGCCAAAACCTGGTCGGCATCTGGCCGCACACCCTGCCGCAAGATGTGGTCGCCTAGAAACTTTATATCAGATTGACCAAATGAGCACTTGGCCCTGTTGAGTTGGAGACCATGTTCATGAATTCGCTGGAAGACCTGCTTGAGGCGAGCGATGTGTTCCTGGGGCATTGTGGACCAGATGATCACATCGTCCACGTATACTCATACCCCCTCGATGCCCTCCATCATCTGCTCCATGATGCGATGAAACACTTCGGAGGCAGAGATGATACCGAAAGGCATGCGGTTGTAACAGTAGCGGCCGAACGGGGTGTTGAACGTGTACAGCTTGCGACTGGACGCGTCCAGCTGTATTTGCCAAAAACCCCGGGAGGCGTCCAGCTTAGTGAAGAATTTGGCATGAGCCATCTCACTGGTTAACTCTTCACGCTTCGGGATCAGGTAGTGCTCCCACATGATGTTGCGGTTTAGATCCTTGGGATCAATGCAAATGTGGAGCTCCCATGATGGCTTCTTAACCCAGACCATGGAGCTGACCCAGTCTGTTGGCTCCGTGACCTTCGAGATGATGCCTTGGTCTTGGAGGTCCTGTAGTTGCTTTTTCAGACGATCCTTGAGGGGCGCCGGCACCCGGCGTGGTGCATGGATTACAGGGGTGGCGGTCAGCTTGAGTAGTATTTTGTATCGGTACGGGAGCATGCCCATTTCATCGAATACACTGTGGTACTGCGTGATAATGTCGTCTATGTCGGCTTGCACGTTTCCATCGCCAGTGACGATGACACTGTGTGGACTCGCTGAACCAGGTTCAGGAGCTTGCAGGCGTGAGCACCGAGCAGGGACACCCTGTCAGGCCTGACGATTTCAAATCATAACGTTGCCTTGATCGCCTTGTTGGATACCCCTAGTTGACACAAGCCACTGGCAGCTATGGCATTGCCATTGTAGTCAAGGTTAGCTAATGTAAGCCCGCTATTCAAAAAGGGAGATAGAGAGAAAACAGTGAATTATAGACCAGTGAGCCGAATGTTGGTAGTAGGGAAGTTGCGAGAGTCCATTTTCAAGGATTTCATAGCACAGCATTTGGAAAGCGTTGGTGTAATCAGACCAAATCATCATGAATTTATGAAAGGGAAATCATGCCTGACAAACAGATTCAAATTCTTTGACGATGTAATAAAGGTGACTAGGGAAAACTGGTGGAAGTGATTTATGTAGACTTTCAGAAGGCTTTTGACAAGGTCTCATGTGGCAGATTATTGTGTAAAGTTAAAGCGCATGGGATTGAGGGTAGTGTCTTGAGATGGATAGAAAGCTGGCTAGCAGACAGGAAGCAAAGAGTTGGAATAATGAGTCTTTTTCCAATTGGCAGGCAGCGACGAGTGGGGTGCCGCAGGGACCGGGGCTCAGAACCTAACTGTTCATATTACATATTAATAATTAGGAAACTAAATGCACATAGATGGTGCAAAGTTGGATGGGAGGATGAGCTATGAGGAGGATGCAGAGATGCTTTAGTGAGACGGTAGCATTGCTGCCTCACAGCTCCAGGGACCCGGGTTCAATTCCGGCCTCAGGTGAATGTGTGGAGATTGCACTTTCTCCCTGTGTCCCCATGGGAGGATTTGAGTACAGGAATAGGGATGCTTTACTGAAATTGTATAGGGTATTGGCGAGGCCACACCTGGAGTATTGTATGCAAGTTTGGTGACATTATCTGAGGAAGGATGCTCTTGCTATGGAGGGAGTGCAGCAAAGATTTAGCAGGCTGATTCCTGGGAGGGCAGGACTGTCATATGAGCAAGGGCGGATCTACTATGAAACTAATGAAGTTTAAGTTTCAGGGCCCCTAATCCCGGAGGGGCCCCAGAAGCGACTTTAGTCCACATTTTCTTAAAAATTTTGGGTCTACTGTATGAGAAGGAGTTTTCAAAAAGTAATAATATTAATAATATAGTGTAATTCAATACAAAATAAGAGTTAAAATAAAAATTAAAAGGTTATTAAAGTATCATGTAGGCTAGCCGTAAACGAAAAAACGTTCAAATTAAGAATGTTTCATTCTAAATATATTTAATATAAAATAATTATAAATAATTTAAAACACTATTAACATTTATGACAGAAATACAAACAGTAGACGATGTGTCGTAACAAAAAAGGGGAGCCGTTGAAAAGGCAATCACAATGCTAACGTGAATTTTCAACGTGATAGCACTCGTGATAGCGATCGAGACAAGAATTTTTTTCAATAAAGTGTTCATAAGGATACAATATTTTAATTACCCCTATTCAAAAATAAATGTTATACTTAGAAAAGTAAGGTAAGTAATAAAGGTGAAATAGTGTTAGATTAGCCTAAGCCTATTGTTTTTACGAAGATGGGGGATTTTAAACACACAGGGCAATCTATATTTTTCTCTAAAGAGCTTAAGTGTAACTAGATGGTCTGCACACTATGAAGCAGTCCGGGCAATTAAAAATGGATATATGGGTATTTTACAAACTCTCAAACATATTTTTGAAGACTCAGAAGAGAAGCCTGAATGTAAACGAGATGCAAAGAATTTATACCACAAGTTGGTAAAGCTGGAACATGCTATTTTAACAGTCGTTTGGGAAGAAGTGCTGGAGCGTTTCAACAAAACAAGTAGGAAACTCCAAACCCCTGGTTTTGATGTATTTGAAGGTTATCTTCTGCTATCATCTTTACTTTCGTTTGTTAAAGAACTCAGAGAAAATTCAGCCGATAGGATTGCACACCATGAATCAGAAGCAAAAGGTTTGTGTGAAGATATCACCTCAAGTTATTCTGATGCTTCCAAACGCATTGTTACAAGGACATTTTCAGATGGAACAAGTGATATTGCTTCTTTGAGAGGAGCTGACAAATTTAGGATAGAAGTTCTATATCAACTCTATGGCTGCTTGATAATCCAGTTACGCAAGAAGATTGACCCATATGAGCAGATTGCGAAAAAGTTCAAGTTCCTCTCAGAATTGGTGAACAATTCTGAAATTGATGAGGACAGTATTAAACTTATAATATCGTATTACAAAGATGATATTGACCACAAATTAGTAAACGAGTGTAATCAGTTCAAAGAATATTTGCACCTTAGGAAATCCCAGCACACAGAAGAAAACACGCGATCTAAAATGCAATGCGCATAAGTTCTTCAGCTTATTTGTGAGCAACACCTAACTGAAGTGTTCCCCAAAATTACTACTGCGCTTAAGCTGTAGTTGACAATTCCTATCACGAGCTGTGAAGCAGAAAGGAATTTTTCAAAGCTATGCTTTATAAAGAACAAATTTCGGTCTACCTTGACTGAAGAGCGCTTAAATTCTTTATGCATATTGTCTCTAGAAAATGACATTGCAAGGAAGCTCTCATATGACAAATCTGTACGTGAATATGTTGCTAGAAAAAACAGAAAAAAAGAGTATTTTGTAAAATGTGCTTCATGTAGTATGTATTCTCATAGGTGTCTAAAATAAACATGGGCAGCACGGTAGCATTGTGGATAGCACAATTGCTCCACAGCTCCAGGGTCCCAGGTTCGATTCTGGCTTGGGTCACTGTCTGTGCGGAGTCTGCACATCCTCCCCGTGTGTGCTTGGGTTTCCTCCAGGTGCTCTGGTTTCCTCCCACAGTCCAAAGATGTGCAGGTTAGGTGGATTGGCTATGCTAAATTGCCCTTAAGTGTCCAAAATTGCCCTTAGTGTTGGGTGGGGTTGCTGGGTTATCGGGATAGGGTGGCGATGTGGACCTTTGGTAGGGTGCTCTTTCCAAGAGCCGGTGCAGACTTGATGGGCCGAATGGCCTCCTTCTGCACTATAAATTCTATTAAAAAAGATTATATTGAATGTGGTCTTTTCTGTTTTATTTCATCATTCTATGATGCATCATGCATGTTTATAACATTTCCCTAATTTTCATCCCCCCATAGCTCGGAAACTATAAGGCATAGGAAATTTTTATTCACACCAGTGACTTTGACATGTGAGATAATCCAGTACAGCAATTTTAATCAAAATCTGAGATGTAGTGGTTAAATTTTTTTAAAATTTGTGGTGATCTGTCGTGGAACAACCCCACTGAAGAAAATAACAGTGGTTACCCAGACCTCGTTGCTGGTTGCGAAGGGGCCCCCATAACAGTTCAAGCTTCAGGGCCCCAAAAATGTAGGTCCGCCACTGCATATGAGGAGAGACTAATTTGGTTAGGATTATATTCATTGGAGATTAGCAGAGGGAGAGGGGGTCTCCTAGAAACATATAAAACTAAAACAGGATTATAATAATAATAACCTTTTATTGTCACAAGTATGAAGTTACTGTGAAAAGCCCCTAGTCGCCACATTCCGTCGCCTGTTTGGGTAAACTGGTACGGGAATTGAACCCGTGCTGCTGCACTTGTTGTGCATCACAAACCAGTTATCTAGCCCACTGAGCTAAACCAGCCCTTATTAGACGAGGTAGATTCAGAAAGAATGTTCCCGATGGTGTATAAGTCCATAACCATAATAATAATAATGTCTATTGTCACAAGTAGGCTTAGATTAACACTGCAATGAAGTTACTGTGAAAAGCCCCTCGTCGCCACATTCCGGCGTCTGTCCGGTACACAGAGGGAGAATTCAGATTGTCCAAATTACCGAACAGCAAGTCTTTCGGGACTTGTGGGAGGAAACCGGAGCACCCGGAGGAAACCCACGCAGACACGGGGAGAACGTGCAGACACTGCACAGACAGTGACCCAAGCCGGGAATCAAACCTGGGACCCTGGCACTGTGAAACAACAGTGCTAACCACTGTGCAACCATGCCGCCCACGGTCATAGTTTGAAGATAAGGGCAAACATTTCATGACTGAGGTGAGGAGAAATTTCTTCACCCAGAGAGTGCTGAATATGTGGAATTCACCACCACAGAAAGTAGCTGAGGCCAAAAAGTTGTGTGATTTGGAGAAGGAATTAGATATATCTCTTGAGGCTAAAGGGGTGAAGGAATGTGGGGGGAAGGCAGGATCAGGGTATTGAGTTTGATGATAGGCTGTGATCATAATGAATGGCAGAGCAGGCTCGAAGTGTTGAATGGCCTCCTCCTGCTTCTATATACTGTGTATGTTTCTATGTAATTTTAAGCTATTTTCTAGTGTGATGTTTAAGATATTTTAATACTGTGCTCGTAATAAAGTTTGTTTTAATATACCGCATCTCTATTCTTTATGAAATCACTCCTGGAGCAAGATATCCTTTCCTCACAGTCTCCCAAAATTAAAATAAGATATGTCCAGTACGCTATCCACTTTTGGAGCCTGTTCCAGGATCGCAATAAATCCACCTAAACTGCACAAATTTAGACTGTAGGAAGAAAGCGGAGCACCTGGAGGAAACCCACGCAGGCGCGAGAGGAAGCGCAAACTCCACACAGACAATCATCCATGTTCGGAATCAAACCTGGTTCCCTGGCACAATGAGGCAACAGTGTAGACCACTCTGCTACTGTGCCGCAGTGATGGATGCAAGCATAACATCAGCAAGATGTAGGACCATAAGACCATAAGACCATAAGACATAGGAGCGGAAGTAAGGCCATTCGGCCCATCGAGTCCACTCCACCATTCAATCATGGCTGATTTCAACTCCATTTACCCGCTCTCTCTCCATAGCCCTTAATTCCTCGAGAAATCAAGAATTTATCAACTTCTGTCTTAAAGACACTCAACGTCCCGGCCTCCACCGCCCTCTGTGGCAATGAATTCCACAGACCCACCACTCTCTGGCTGAAGAAATTTCTCCTCATCTCTGTTCTAAAGTGACTCCCTTTTATTCTAAGGCTGTGCCCCCAGGTCCTAGTCTCCCCTGCTAATGGAAACAACTTCCCTACATCCACCCTATCTAAGCCATTCATTATCTTGTAAGTTTCTATTAGATCTCCCCTCAACCTCCTAAACTCCAATGAATATAATCCCAGGATCCTCAGACGTTCATCGTATGTTAGGCCTACCATTCCTGGGATCATCCGTGTGAATCTCCGCTGGACCCGTTCCAGTGCCAGTATGTCCTTCCTGAGGTGTGGGGCCCAAAATTGCTCACAGTATTCTAAATGGGGCCTAACTAATGCTTTATAAAGCTTCAGAAGTACATCCCTGCTTTTATATTCCAAGCCTCTTGAGATGAATGACAACATTGCATTTGCTTTCTTAATTACGGACTCAACCTGCAAGTTTACCTTTAGAGAATCCTGGACTAGGACTCCCAAGTCCCTTTGCACTTCAGCATTATGAATTTTGTCACCGTTTAGAAAATAGTCCATGCCTCTATTCTTTTTTCCAAAGTGCAAGACCTCTCACTTGCTCACATTGAATTTCATCAGCCATTTCTTGGACCACTCTCCTAAACTGTCTAAATCTTTCTGCAGCCTCCCCACCTCCTCCAGACTACCTGCCCCTCCACCTATCTTTGTATCATCGGCAAACTTACCCAGAATGCCCCCAGTCCCGTCATCTAGATCGTTAATATATAAAGAGAACAGCTGTGGCCCCAACACTGAGCCCTGCGGGACACCACTCGTCACCGGTTGCCATTCCGAAAAAGAACCTTTTATCCCAACTCTCTGCCTTCTGCCTAACAGCCAATCGTCAATCCATGTTAGTACCTTGCCTCGAATACCATGGGCCCCTGTTTTACTCAGCAGTCTCCCGTGAGGCACGTTATCAAAGGCCTTTTGGAAGTCAAGATAGATAACATCCATTGGCTCTCCTTGGTCTAACCTATTTGTTATCTCTTCAAAGAACTCTAACAGGCACGACCTCCCCTTACTAAATCCATGCTGACTTGTCCTAATCTGACCCTGCTCTTCCAAGAATTTAGAAATCTCATCCTTAACAATGGATTCTAGAACCTTGCCAACAACCGAGGTTAGGCTAATTGGCCTATAATTTTCCATCGTTTTCCTTGTTCCCTTCTTGAACAGGGGGGTTACAACAGCGATTTTCCAATCCTCTGGGACTTTCCCTGACTCCAGTGACTTTTGAAAGATCATAACTAACGCCTCCACTATTTCTTCAGCTATCTCTTTTAGAACTCTAGGATGTAGTCCATCTGGGCCCGGAGGTTTATCAATTTTTAGACCTCTTAGTTTCTCTAGCACTTTCTCCTTTGTGATGGCAACCATATTCAACTCTGCCCCCTGACTCTCCGGAATTGTTGGGATATTACTCATGTCTTCTACTGTGAAGACTGATGCAAAGTACTTATTTAGTTCCTCAGCTATTTCCTTGTCTCCCATCACAAAATTACCAGCGTCATTTTGGAGCGGCCCAATGTCAACTTTTGCCTCCCGTTTGTTTTTAATGTATTTAAAGAAACTTTTACCATCATTCCTAATGTTACTGGCTAGCCTACCTTCATATTTGATCCTCTCTTTCCTTATTTCTCTCTTTGTTATCCTCTGTTTGTTTTTGTAGCCTTCCCAATCTCTGACTTCCCACTACTCTTTGCCACATTATAGGCTTTCTCTTTTGCTTTGATGCATTCCCTAACTTCCTTTGTCAGCCATGGCTGCCTAATCACCCCTCTGATAACCTTTCTTTTCTTTGGGATGAACCTCTGTACTGTGTCCTCAATTACTCCCAGAAACTCCTGCCATTGCTGTTCTACTGTCTTTCCCACTAGGCTCTGCTCCCAGTCGATTTTCGTCAGTTCCTCCCTCATGCCCCTGTAGTTACCTTTATTTAACTGTAACACCTTAACATCTGATTCTACCTTCTTTCTTTCAAATTGGAGATTGAATTCTACCATATTATGATCACTGCCTCCTAAGTGCTCCCTTACTTTAAGATCTTTAATCAAGTCTGGCTCATTACATAACACTAAGTCCAGAATGGCCTGTTCCCTCGTGGGCTCCATCACAAGCTGTTCATAAAAGCCCTCCTGTGAACATTCAATGAATTCCCTTTCCTTGGGTCCACTGGCAGCATTATTTACCCAGTCCACCTGCATATTGAAGTCCCCCATGATCACTGTGACCTTGCCTTTCTGACATGCACTTTCTACTTCGTGGTGCATTTTGTGCCCCCGGTCCTGACCACTGTTAGGAGGCCTGTACATAACTCCCATTATGTTTTTTTTGCCTTTGTGGTTCCTCAACTCTACCCACACAGACTCCACATCATCTGACCCTATGTCATTTAGTGCTATTGATTTAATTTCATTCCTAATTAACAAGGCAACCCCGCCCCCTCTGCCCACCTCCCTGTCTTTTCGATAGGTTGTGAATCCCTGGATGTTTAAATGCCAGTCCTGAACCCCCTGCAACCATGTCTCTGTGATGCCTACCACATCATACCTGCCAGTCACAATCTGGACCACAAGCTCATCTACCTTGTTCCGTACACTGCGCGCATTTAAATATAGCACCTTTAATTCTCTATTGACCATCCCTTTTTGGTTTCTTAGTGTGGTGGACCTTGGTTTACTGAGCCTTTCCATACACTGTGTCATATTTTGTGGGATGGGGACTATCGTAACCTCTCCTGAGTTTTGTCTTTTCATGCTTTTTTGTATTCCTACGCAGCTACGCTTCCCACTGATTACTTCACCTCTTGGTTCCCTGACTTTCCCTCCCCCCCCCCCAATCTTTAGTTTAAAGTCCTATTGACCACCCTATTTACTCTTTTCGCCAGAACACTGGCCCCAGCTCGGTTCAGGTGGAGACCATCCCAACGGTATAGGTCCCCCCTGTCCCAAAACTGATGCCAGTGTCCCATGAAAAGGAACCCCTCTTTCCCACACCACTCTTTCAGCTACGTGTTAACTTCCCTTATTCTTGCCTCCCTATGCCAATTTGCACGTGGCTCGGGCAGTAATCCGGAGATTATGACCCTTGAGGACCTGTTTTTTAATTTGAATCCTAGCTCTTTATAATCTCTAAACAGGTCCTCTTTCCTAGACTTGCCTATGCTGTTGGTACCGACATGGACCACAACAACTGGATCCTCCCCCTCCCTCTCCAGTATCCTTTCAAGACGGTCAGAGATGTCCCGCACCCTAGCACCGGGCAGGCAACATACCATGCGGGACTCTTTATCCTGCTCACAAAAAATACTATCTATCCCCCTGATAATAGAATCCCCTACAACTACAACTTGCCTATTTACTCCCTCCCCTTGAATGGCCTGCTGGACCATGGTGCCTTGGTCAGCTGACTCATCCTTCCTGTAGCCCTGTTCGCCGTCCACACAGGGAGCAAGTGCCTCATACCTGTTGGACAGAGTCAAGGGCTGAGGCTCCTGAGTTCCTGACTGCTGGTTCCCTTTACCTGCCTGACTTGCAGTCACACCCTGCTGTCCCTGGCCACTGGCAGGATTTAAACTACTTACTCTGACAGGTGTGACTGCCTCCTGAAACACAGTGTCCAGGTAAGTCTCCCCCTCCCGGATGTGCCTCAGTGTTTGAAGCTCAGACTCCAGCTCATCAACTCTGAGCCGGAGCTCTTCGAGCAGCCAACACTTACTGCAGATGTTGTCGCTGCAGCTCGCAATGGGATCTGCCAGCTCCCACATCAAGCAGCTCAAGCACATCACCTGACTAGCCATCACTAATTAATTAATTAGTTTAATTTAAGTTTATGAGTTTAGCTGTGTTTTTTTTAAAATTTGGGGCAGATTTGCTATCAACCACTCAGATCACAGCTTCCCTCTGACGTCACTTTTGGAAAAAAAACTGGAAAACAGGAAGTTATCGTTAGGTTTTTATACTCACAGAGACTGCTCCTCCTCCTCCGAACGGCTCCCGAAATTAGGCCCGAAGAAAGAGAGAGAACAAAACAGCAGGGAAAAAGCACCTTCTCCCACTCTTCACCGAATTACCTCACTGCACCAAATTACCAAATTCTCACTCGGTCTGTATCTCTCTCACTCAGGCTGTGTCTCCTTGACCTGCGCAATGCTTACTAATGTGCGCGTTCTGTCTGTATTTTATACAGACTTTAGGATGACTCACACTAAAACTTCAAAGAGAAGAAAACAATGTGTACCTTTGTGCCCCTTAACAGGCCTCAGGTGACTGCCAGATAACTGCCTCTCAGCAATTAGGGTGGGGGCAGCTTCAGCCAATCAGACACTAATCTACACTGCACTTTTAACTGAAAAACAGCAAAATTAGATTAACCACTTACCTTTCCTGGTTGCCTCTGTTCAGGGAACAAAGTACTTACCAGAAAGTATTGGGTGTAAATAGTTCTAAATAAATAGTTTCAAGAAAAGCTAAGTACTAACGATCCCCAAGTCACTAATGGAGCCAGAACCCTAAACAAATAAATGACAACATGTCAAACCATGGTGACAGCACAGGCTACGGACCAAATTCTGGAAAGGATAGGAATAGATAGGTGCTAAGGGGCCATTACAGATACGATGGGCCGAAGGGCCACTTTCCATGCTGTGACTCAATGATCATGGAGGCAGCTTGAAACATGGTGGCAGCCCCAAAAACAGATCTTACCAAAGTGCATCGCTTCACACTTCCCTGCACATTACTTTAACAACTGTTTTCTTTCAACTCTATCTGTGCCTGGAGACCCTAATTCAGCATCATATTTCTCGGGTACCTCTGTTTCTTCTTTAGTAGGAGCAATCTTTTCTAGACTTCATTCTGAAGTAAAGTTTGCCTTCCAGCTAAGTTAGTTGCCTCCTATGCATCTTTCCTGAAGCTGTCGGCTTCAATGGCAACCGGTGCCTCCAGGGCTGCCAGCTCTCGAGTAAAGTTACTAACTCTGGCTAAACATATTTCGAGCGGTTTTACACGACCTTGCTACTCCAACCACACTATCCAGCCAACCTATTCTTATTCAACATTTTCAGTAGTTTTAAATCCAATGAACTGATGTTTTCAAAGAAAATAGTAAGAAAAAATACAATTTATTTGAATACCCTTCTGATTTTTCTCCTGGGTTTCCTTGCACCTGCGCCAAGACGTTAACTATTATGAATTAACCAGATCAGTTGATCCTCGGGAGACTCAGCGCAGGCATGATGGGTTAAATGGCCTTGTAGTATTCTGTATGAATTCAATGACTTCCTGGGACATCCGTGTGATTCTCACTCCGCCAGCTGCATTTTCCTGGGCGGCGCGCCATCACCGGCAGGGCGATTCTCCGTTCCCGCCACCTGCTCATGGGAATTCCCGTCCTGCGGGCGTGGATGCGCTGCCTGGGCAACGGAGAACCCCGCCAGCGGAGAAACCAGCCCCAGGTTCCTGAAAGATTCATAATCTTAGTGCTGAGGCATTCTTTACAAAAATTGCACTCCCATGTTCAGCTTCGCTGGCTTTATTTATTACAGACATTGCTTAAGTGGTTGGTTATTGCTTGAGCAATATTCAAGCATTATTATTGCATGTGCATTGATCAGCTGGGGATTTCCTTGGCTGGAGTTAACAAAATTGCAGGAGCCAGAATATTTGAAGCTATTTCTACTTATCTCACAACATTGAAAATGGGATTAGCGATTGTAGTGCTGGACATAGATGGAATGGTCAAAAACATCACGGTGCACGATAGTTCCTCTTGTCTTGCCACGATGGGTAGGGGAGAAGAATGTTTGTGCAGTAAAAAGCAACACCTTTCCATCTGGCCTGGTTGTTTGTGATATATCTGCTACTTATTCATGAAGTGCATCTGTCAGGTTTACTGCTGAATTTCAGCCTGGGCTGATAAATAGACTGCTTCCTTTAAAAAAATCAAAGCCATTTGCAGAGCTCGGAAAAGGGACTGGCCATAAAAAGCAGTTTAATGTGCTTGCCACAGAAACTACAGTGAAAGGGTAGAGATAGAGAGAGGTTGGAGATAAATCACTGGGAAAATAAACCCTTCATGATATGTTTTTACTTGAATACAAACCATTGGTAAATCTGGTACAATTTTAATTCAATAAGTAACTCACATCCTGATTCCTCCGAAGCCTGTCCACCACCTACAAGGCATAAGTCAGGAATGTGTTGGAATGTTCTCCAGCTCCAACAACACTCAAGAAACTCGACAGGTCAAATGTCGCCCACTTGATTAGCACCCCTTCCAACAAATATTTACTCTTCCCTCCACCGACGCATAGTGGCAGTCATGTGTACCATCTACAGAAAATGCTCTGTGGGAGCTCACCAAGACTCCTTAAGCAGCGACTCCCAAACCCATGACCTCTACCATCTGGAAAGACAAGGGCAGCTGATACATGAGAACACCACTACCTGGGAGTTCCCCTCCAAGCCACTCACCATCCTGACTTGGAAATGTATCGTCATTCCTTCACTGTTGCTGGACTAATATCCTGGAATTCCCTTCCAGCAGCATTGTGGGTGTACCTACACCTCAGGGAGTGCATTGAACATACAGTGCAGAAGGAGGCCATTCGGCACCGACCCACTTAAGCCCTCACTTCCACCCTATCTCCATAACCCAATAACCCCTCCTAACCTTTTTGGACACTAAGGGTAATTTAGCATGGCCAATCCACCTAACCTGCACGTCTTAGGACTGTGGGAGGAAACCGGAGCACCCGGAGGAAACCCACGCAGACACGGGGAGAACGTGCGACTCCGCACAGACAGTGACCCGGCGGGGAATCGAACCTATGACCCTGGCGCTGTGAAGCCACAATGCTAGCCACTTGCGCTATCGTGTTGCCCTTAAACTGAGTGCATCCTTTCGAGGAGGCAGCCCACCCCCACTTCTCAAAGGCAACGTAAGATGGGCAACAAATGCTGGCCTAGCCAGCAACTCACAAGTCCCGTAAATTCTCTGTGATTTTCTCTTTTCAAATTATCAAAGAACAAAGAACAAAGAAATGTACAGCACAGGAACAGGCCCTTCGGCCCTCCAAGCCCGTGCCGACCATGCTGCCCGACTAAACTACAATCTTCCACACTTCCTAGGTCCGTATCCCTCTATTCCCATCCTATTCGTGTATTTGTCAAGGTGCCCCTTAAATGTCACTATCGTCCCTGCTTCCACCGCCTCCTCCGGTAGCGAGTTCCAGGCACCCACTACCCTCTGTGTAAAAAACTTGCCTCGTACATCTACTCTAAACCATTGCCCCTCTTACCTTAAACCTATGCCCCCTAGTAATTGACCCCTCTACCCCGGGGAAAAGCCTCTGACTATCCACTCTGTCTATGCCCCTCATAATTTTGTAGACCTCGATCAGGTCGCCCCTCAACCTCCTTCGTTCCAGTGAGAACCTCCCTTATTGATGTATTTCAGGGCATACAGCTGATATTTCGCAGTCCTGCCCCTGGTGGGAATCGTCACAGTCAGGAGAGGAATATTTGACAGATCAGCCAAAGTTCCATTGAATTTGGACGGAAATTTTGTGCGGGTTTCGGATAATCTCAAATAACCCTTTGTTATATTTCTCATTATTCATAAGAAATCATGACTGTCAGCATGGTATTCAACAACAGACGCTCCATAGCCAAGCTCACTCCTGCCTTTACCCATTGCCCAGACAAGAACAAGCATCTTAAGCAGCGGTAGCTAAAGGCAGTCAGGAAGCCTGAACAACTTTGGTCGAACTAGCCTGTCATTCTGAGGCCAATATTATGATCCCAGATGTTGGTTACCCAAGAACAAACAATACCATAGCACCTTTTCAATCTCAAGGAACATCAAACAGCTTTTCAGTCAATGAAGTAAACTCGCTGTTGTAACATATGAAAGTCATCAGTCAATTTTTACACAGCAAGCTCCCACAAACAGTCATGTGATCATGCCCAGATAATCTGTTTTCTTGCAAAGTTGACTGATGGAAAAATATTGACCATGGATAATTCCTCTGCTCATCTTAAAACTAGTGCCACAAGATCATTTATCCCTCCTGAGACCTCAGGGTAACATCACATCTGCCAGTCAGAACTATTTGTTTACGTTTGAATGTATGTCGTGGCTCTCACTGGCGTGTTTGAGATCAAGAGAGCTTGTAAAATGCAGCATATGGCCTTCCTACCGCCTTTCCGCAATACATCTCCATTTTACAGTGAATGTAAGGGGCCAGGCAGTCCGACCATTCTAGCATCTGTTGCGGCCCTTAGGTGGCCAATTAAGTGTCTCATTTACTGCTCTTTTGTCCACAGCCATGGAAGGCCCACATCAGTTGGATAGTCCGGTGGTTTTTACTGTTCGGGCTGATGTTGAGCAAGATGTGTGTGTGTGGGTGTGTGTGTTGGGGGGGGGGGGGGGCTGCGGGAGGTGTAGGTGGGTTATCTTCGTTGGGAATTCCCTGTGCCCCATAAGGCCATACACCCCTTTAACTCTACCATCAGCCTTTCACACCCTCACTTGCTGGGGTCCTGCCAGCCTGGCCCCATCGATAACCCAGACTTACCTTGATGTCTGGCTCCATAAACGCCACTGTCTGGGCGCTGCCTGTAATACCAGCAGTGGCCACCATCCCAACTTTCTGCGACCAGCAATACAGCTGGTCAATCGATTTCTCACAGGTGGGAATTTCACCCCAGATGGGGATGGAGGACTCATCCTGAGCCAACTAACACTGAGCATAAAATAGCCGCGGGAAGGCTGGCTTTTTGGTGGGCAGGCTCCCAACCAACTTTTTAGTCAGGATGTTGGGGAATATAACGGCCCCCCCAACCCAACTCACCCCATCCAACACCACCACCAACCCATATCACCTTGTAAAATCAAGTGTTAGATGTTTGTGCTTAAGTCCAGAAGTGCGACTGAACCCATGCCTATCAGACTCAGATGCGAGAGTACTACTAAAGGAACCACAGTTGACAGTAGTTCATTTAGACTCAAGCCCAAAACCTCCCTGGTCCAATATAGAATCCCTAGAGTGCAGATGGAGGCCATTTGGCCCATCCAGTCTTCACCGATCCTTCGAAAGACTACCCAGCTAGACTCAATCGCCCACCTTATCACTGTAACCCTACCCAACCTTTGGACACTTAGGGGCAATTTAGCCTGGCCAGTCCACCTAACTGACACACCTTTGGACTGTGGGAGGAAACCAGAGCACCCAGGAGAAACCCACGCAGACACGGGGAGAGCGTACAAACTCCACACAGATGCTAACCACTCTGCCACCGTGTCGCCCGAGCTCAGTTGTTCACTGGATAAACTTAATGATGCCTTCTTAATTTTTTTCTAATTGAATATGAACAAATTATGCTTGAGATTTGTTGCCTCTTTTAAAATTCACTTCCAAATGCTGCCGCTAATACTTTGTCGAATTTGATAAAATTTGAAATGGGGGCTTTTGTATTCCTCTGGAGAACCAGCATCTCCTTGGAACAGTTACAAAAAGCTGCGAGGAGACATTTGTGTTCAATTGGATAGTGTCTTCTTTAAATAGTTCAATTAAATATAAGTCATGGTCCTTTTTCAAAGGCCAATCTTAAACACTAGGAAGATCAAGCTAATCGACGTGGAGGGAAATAAAATAACAAAAACACAATTTAATCTGTCAGTGTTCCATGTCTCCAAGGATTGCTCAGCAGATGGTCTGGCCAAACTGTTAATGTACTCAAAATTGTTATTGATTTATTGTTTATGACTTGCAACCTTTGAATTGTAAGTGCACAGATGAGATTTTGTGCCGGGTCTGTGAAGCTAGTTGTTGTACTTTGAAAGAGACAAATGGGTGACCTAGAAATGCGGATTGAGACATAAGGATTCCCTTTAATACTGCGAGGAATGAGAGAGCTGCCTCACACTACATGATTAATTTCCACAATTATATTTGGCAGACACATTCTGTGGAACATTTTAGGTTGTTTATTTTTATTCGTTTTTGAGATGCGAACATTGCTGGCAAGGACAACATTTATTGCCCATCCCCGATTTCCCATAACAAAGTGATTGTGAACCAGTTTCTTGAATTACTGCCATTCATCTGGTGTAGGTGCACCCACAGTGTTGTAAGAGTCGGGGGGTGGGGGGGGGGGGGGGGAGTGCATGGATTTTGGCCCAGCGATAGTGAGGGAGCAACAATATATTTCCAAATCATGGTGGCCAATGACTTGGTGGGGATCCTGAAGGTGGTGCTTACCCCATTTGTTTTCTGCCCACCTGAAGCCGTGGGTTTGGAAGGTATTGTTGAAGGAGCCTTGGAGAGTTGCTGGGAGTGCATGTTATAGATCAGACATGTGACTGCCCCTGCCCACTGGTGGTCGAGGGTAAGAATGTTTAAGGTGCTGGTTGGCTGATCGGACCAGTTGTTTTGTCTTAAATATCTCTGAGTTTCTTTGAGAATGTGCCATCACACTCCTGACTTGAGCCTTGTAGATCATGGATAGGTTATAAGGAGTCTGAAGGTGCCTCTGACCTGTTCAGCATGGTAACAGAGGGAAATGGTGACATCACTGCGGGCTGGTGTCCACCAGCATGATGACCGGTGGCTATTGCGGCTTGGCAACAAGGGTCAACATCGAATACAACAACCAACAATAACACCTGATAGCCACTTTATATGAGGCAATTGTGTTTCTCTTCCCACACCGAATGGTGCACAAGGCAGAATTTAAACGGTTCCCAGAGCGAGGTTTTTCCTGGAATAGGTCACTAGCCTGTCACTATAGCTTGGGAGGCATCACTCCGCATTGAGCATGGCTGACCAGGAGTGTCTCCAGCTCTGTCCATCTACCATTGGTGTGTTGGAAGACATAGACATAGAATTTACAGTGCAGAAGGAGGCAATTTGGCCCATCAAGTCTGCACCGGCCCTTGGAAAGGGCACCCCACTTAAGCCTACAGCTCTGCCCCATACCTGTAACCGTAACGCAGCAACCCCATCCAACCCCTTTGGACATCAAGGGCAATTTAGCATGGCCAATCCACCTAACCTGCATGTCTTTGGACTGTGGGAGGAAACCAACGCAGACACGAGGAGAGCGTGCAGACTCCGCACAGACAGTGACCCAAGCCGGGAATGGAACCTGGGACCCTGGAGCTGTGAAACGACAATGCTAACCACTGTGCTACCGTGCCGGATTGTGCAGTTTGACACTCTGGTTGTTGACTGCACGGTGGCATAATCATTTGCACTGCTGCCTCATAATGCCAGGGTCCCAGGTTTGATTCCGACCTCGAGTAACTGTCTGTGTGGAATTCTCCCCCATGTCTGCGTGGCTTTCCTCTGGGTACTCCGGTTCCCTCCTACAGTCCAAAGATGTGAAGGTTAGGTAGATTGTCCATACAAAATTGTCCCTTAGGGTGGGGTTACAGGGTGTGGATTGGGCCAGGTTGGGGCGTCTTTCCAAGTGTCAGTGCAGACCCGATGGGCCGAATGTCCTCTTTCGGCTCTGTCGGGATTCTATGATTATGAATGCACCTTCCTTGGCTGTCAAGTCCTGGGGTGGCACACAAAGCTGGAGCTCCTGGCTCAGAGGCACTGCATCGCATGCCCTCCTAGCGGCACTTGTGGAAGAACCTGCCCCTCACCATTCATCTCTTCCACTAACAGGCAAAGTACACCATACGGAACTGCCCCATTCCCAACAGATTCAATCTGCGTCACATCCATCACCTTATGCAGCTGGAACGATGCTTTGTCAAGGCCTGCTGTTGTATCCATAATATTAATATAGTTGGCCCATTTAAGTGGTTGGTCAATGATAATTTCCAAGATGTTGATGGTGGGGGATTCAGTGATGCTACAGCCTTTGAATGTTGAGGAAAGATGGTTACATTCTCGCTGACTAGATGAAGTAAACAGCAAAGGGGAGCGTGAAGAGTTCATAAGAAAGATGTTTATTCAGCATCGCAGCAGTATTTTTCCCTCAATAGTAACAAAACGAAAGAGGCTGTCATCGACGTCAGGAAGCCTAGTGGAGAACATGCTCCTGTCGACATCAATGGGAACAAAGTAGAAAGGGTCGAGAGCTTCAGGTTTTTAGGCGCTCAGATCACCGACAACCTGCCCTGGTCCCCCCATGCTGACACGATAGCTAAGAAAGCCCAACAACGACTCTACTTTCTCAGAAGACTAAGGAAATCTGGCATGTCAGCTACGAATCTCACCAACTTTTACAGATGCACTATAGAAAGATTCTTTCTGGTTGTATCACAGCTTGGTATGAATCCTGCTCTGCCCAAGACGGCAGGAAACTACAAAAGGTCGTGAATGTAGCCCAATCCATCATGCAAACCAGCCTCCCATCCATTAACTCTGCCTACAATTCTCGCTACCTCAGAAAGGCAGCCAGCATAATTAAGGATCCTACGCACCCCGGCATACTCTCTTCCACCTTCTTCCGTCAGGAAAAAGATACAAAAATTTGAGGTCGCTTACCAACTGACTCAAGAATAGTCTCTTCCCTACCGCCATCAGACTTTTGAATGGACCTACCTTGCATTAAGTTGATCTTTTCTCTATACCCTAGCTATGACTGTGACATTACATTTTGCAGTCTCTCCTTCCTTCCCTATGTACGGTATGCATTGTCTGTAATAGCATGCAAGAAACAATAATTTTCACTGTATACTGATACATGTGACAATAATAAATCAAATCAAAGTATTCAGACAGGACCCAGTTACACATCTCAGGGTCCTCATTCCTTTCTGTCAGCTGTTTAACTCACAACCCAATCAGCACTCGGGAACAATCATCCCCAGCTTGGTGAGTCCCCTCCCCCCAAAGCCCGAACACTCGCACAAAATGGCCAAGGAGTAGAGGACAGAGAATAACACCGGACTAACATTCTCACCCAAAGCACCAGTCAACTCAATAACAATAAAGTCAGCAACAGAGGGGCGGCATGTGGCGCAGTGGATAGCACTGGGACTGCGGCACTGAGGACCCGGATTTGAATCCCGGCCCTGGGTCACTGACCGTGTGGAGTTTGCACATTCTCCCCATATCTGCGTGGGTTTCACCCCCACAACCCAAACATGTGCAGGTTAGGTGGATTAGCCACGCTAAATTGCCCCTTAATTGGAAATAGTAATTGGGTACTCTCAATTTTTTTTAAAAATTAAGTCAGCAACGCAAAAGTGTTGATCGGCACAAAACCTGCAGCCCTGCGGCAAACATCAGTACCCATGTAAAATACAGCTGTAGTCAATCTTGCTGTCCCAACCGTCACGGAACAGGCTTCCAAATCAATGCTGCACTCACAAACCGATACGATGGTCCAAAAGGGCAGCAGCCAACTCCAGTAAGGGCTCCCCGGTAAACCATTCTACCACAGCAAGCTGGCATCACAAAAGGGCCACAAATGGAAACGGACAAAAAAATTGGGTGACCATCACCAGAAATTGCCCCGATGATGTCACTTCTGGTACTGCCGGATACATCAGACTTCGGAACTCTCCCAGCACATGCGCTCCACAAGTCGGCAACAATCCTCGGCCCAGCGCTCACATGATATTTCAATACAGTTTCCGAAAAAGGGTCTCACAGCAATGAAAAGCCCGTACCTCAGTCCACACTCTTAAAAGGAAATCCGGGGAAGGCGTCAAACCCTGCTCCAATTCATCCTGGTCATAGTTGGACACTTGAGTGTCACAAGTGTTAGTTGCCACTTCACAACCTCAGCCAGAATATTATCCAAGTCTTGCCACATGCAGTGCAGGCTGTGCAATCATCACTGCTGACCTTATGATGGAGAGAAGGTCATTGATGAAGTGGCTAAGGATGGCTGGGCCAAGGTCATTTCCCGAAGGACCATGTTCTGGGCCTGAAATGATTGGCCTCCAACAAGTACAATCATCTTTCATTGCGCTGGATATGATTCCAATTCCCCCGGAATCCTATGGACTTAAATTTGCAAAGGCTCATTGATGCCACACTTGGTCAAATGCAGCTGTGATGCCAAGGACAATCACTCTCACCTTCCCTCGTGAGTTCAGTTCTTTTTCCCATGTTTTGATTAAGGCTTGAATGAAGCCGAGTGCTTCTGCTGTAACTCAAACAGGGCCCCGGTGAACAGGGTATTGCTGAGTAAGGCTGCTGGATAGCACTGTTAAAGACATCCCCCATCATTTTGATGATAATTAAAAGTGCGACATCTTGGCACATCCTTTTGTTCCAGTTCTAAAGCTTCAACGTTTGCGGTCTTTCCTAAAATTTGTGGTTGCGCTTAATAATATATATTTAAAACTTTTGGTCATCTGACCTTTTTTCATTCATTCATGTGATGTGGGCATCATTGGGTAGACCAGCATTTATTGCCCATCCCTCAGCTCATATGCTGCATGCACAAGCTGAACATCAAGCTTCATCCTACCAAACCGGATACTAAACTTCTAACCGGTGGGGAATATTCTTTCCCTGTTTAACCTAGAGAGCTCAGGTTGGGTTGAAACAGCCCAATAGATGCAGGGGCCATGCAGGGGTTTAAGCAGGTGCCAACTGCATGGAGCCATAGTACCCTTCATTCCCAATCAGTTTACATTGCTACGATTTCAACATTGCTGATCTTCCTCTTTTGAAATAAGTTAACTGGGAGCAAGCCACAGAACTGCATTTAAAGGGATATTGTATTTGATTGTATGAATGGGGTGGGGGAAGGGACTGTCAGGAATGTTAATCAATTTTACAAATGCGAACGCTTGCGCAGTGCAGTCACCTTGGGCGTCATTCTCCGCCGGCGGGAGTCTCCGTTCTGCCGGCACCGGGGGATTTCCCGATGGCGTGGGGCTGCCCCACAATGGGAAACCCCATTGACCGGCCGGTGTTACGGAGACTCCCGCCGGCCGGTCGACGCAGAAATGTGGTGCAGCGGGTAGGAGAATTTCGCCCCTTATGTTGAATTCCTAAAATATTCCCTGTTCGAGGAAATTGTGACTTTGAACAAGAGATCAATAATGAAAATCTCCTGTTCAGCTAAGTTGGGACAACTAACGGGAACAAAACAACCATGATCAGTGTCTGCAGGTCTTCTAAGTAAGGAGATCAATAGCTGGCAGATGTAATTTAATGTACTTACATCTGAAATAATAAATAACTAACGAACAAAGGGAGTAGCCTGGAAATTAAATGTTGCCACAATAATCAAGCATTAATGTGCATTTTTAAATGTTGCACGGATTGTAGTCAGAGTTGCTCAAATTTGCTTTAACACACAAAGAGTGGACCAGCAATTGAGGAGGCATAGTGTTTGTCATAATATACACCAGTATATCATGGTGCAGACACACACACACACTGATGGACTTGCAGTGGGACCAATCAGCATACACAACACCGCAGCCAATCACCAGTGAGAGCACACGCACTATAAAGACAGGGGACAGTGCTATCCACTGCTGTGGTTCTTCGGCAGGTGTCTCCCCGCTCGTTCCTGGTTCGTCTGCCAGATGGTTCCATTCGCCGCCGCAATCGGCGTGTCCTTCGTCTCGTTCAACGCTCTCTACGTGATCCTCCACTGGTGCCACGCCCCCCTGTTTTCCCCAACCTGGACTATGTGGAGATTCCGAATACTCTGCATCCTCCTCACTCTGCCGTGGCCCAGCGCGTTCCTCAGCCGGTGGCTCCTGACCCACCCTTGAGGCGGTCAACCAGAATTCGTCGCCCACCTCAGAGACTTGACTTATGAGTTTTACAATGTTGGACTCGTTGATCTGTTCTGTTATCCTGTTTCATCGTTCCAGTAGTTTGTATATAATGTTCATTTCATTGTTGGTGTGACACCCAATTTCTCTGCACTAGGCACCTTCCCGTGTAAATAGATTTGCCTCATGTGCATAGTCATGTAAATAACATGCACGCACATAGTCAGGTACATTCACTACACGATATTTATTGTCACGCAGGCACATGTTCTTTAAATAAAAGGGGGGATGTCATAATATACACCAGTATATTATGGTGCAGACACACACACACACACTGATGGACGTGCAGTGGGACCAATCAGCATACACAACACCGTAGCCAATCACCAGTGAGAGCACACGCACTATAAAGACAGGGGACAGGAGAGCTCCCGCTCATTCTAGTAGCAGCCAGCTCGGAGCACAGAGCTCACAGCCTGCAACACAGACATTCACCATGTGTTGAGTGCATCACCTGGTTTGGACTAGGCATGGGTCAAAATTTAAAGCTGGTATTGCATTTACCCACAGTTCAAGCATTTTAATATAGTTAACCTTATAATACAATAGAGTTGCACCACTTCCAGTGTTGGTGACCTGTTTGTGATCCAGAACACATCAGTGTTTAATGCATTTAATGCATAGAAGTATTTGCTAAGTGCATTAAACACCCATTTAAACCCTTCAGATAACTTTTAAGCTCTTGCAATAGTGGAGGAGTGACTACAACAGCTGTTAGTTCAGCAACATTGCCTTTCCAACAGAAAAATGCAAACCAGGTGTGAGCGTGCTGCTGCAAATCCACATTTTATTTGTCAACTTGGAACTGTAAAGTACAGATTTACTGTGCTAAAGTGCTATTGATTGTAATTACCAAACACTGTAAAGTAGGACAGTAATTGTTCTTAAATTACAACAGTGTCTACAATTCAAAAGTGCTTCACTGACCGTGAAGGACTTTGGGATATATGAGGTTGTGAAAGGCGCTATATATCATAAGGTCAATCTGGATGTTCACCCATAATTGCACGGTGCTTAAGCACCATTTCTGACTCCTCAGGTACTGAAGCAATCCATTCCTGCATGCAGCAAGACCTGGGCAATATTCAGGCCTGGGCTGGTAAGTGACATTCGAGTCACCCAGGTCCAAGGCAATGGCCATCGCAAAGAAAAGAGAATATAGCTGTCTCACCTTGCCATTCAATGGCATTACCATCACTGCATCCTCACCATCACCATCCTGGGGTCGCCATTGACCAAATACTGAACTGAACCAGCCAGATAAATACTCTGGCTAAAGTAAACTGCTACCATAAATAACTCACCTCTGTGCTCCCCAAAGGTTGTCAACCATCTACAAGGCACAAGTCCAGAGTGTGATGGAATACTCTCCTCTTGCCTGAGTGACTCTCCAACAACACTCAATAAGCTTGACACAATCCAGGATAAAGAAGCCCATTTGATTGCCACCACATCAACGGACGTTCATTCCCTCCACCGACACACAGTGTGTACCATCTTCAAGGTGCACGGCAGAAACTCATCAAGGCTCCTTTGATAACACCTTGCAAGCCCAGAAGATGGTATGGTTGCACAGTGATTAGCACTACTGCCTCACAATGTCAGGGACCCGAGTTCAACTCTGGCGTTGGCTGACTGTGTGGAGTTCGCACGTTCTCCCGTGTCTGCGCGGGGTTCCTCCAGGTCCTCCAGTTTCCTCCCACAGTCCAACGATATGCATATTAGGTGGATTGATCATGCTAAATTGCCCCTTAGTGTCCAAAGATGTGTAGCTAAAGTTATGGGTTTGCAGGGATAGGGAGGGGGAGTGGTCCCAGTTAGACTGCTCTTTTGGAGATTTGGTACAAACTCCATGGGCCAAATGGCTTCCTTCTGCACTCTGTGAGCTCTATGGATTCTATGGGGGTTCTCTGGATCACATCTACCATCTAGACGAACCAGAGCAGAAGATACATGTGAACATTATCCTCAATGCATGCTCCCCTCCAACCCACACACCATCTTGTTGTGGCGCTCATGGGGGCGATTTTGCACCCATGTCACCCATGTCAGCGAGAAGGTGACTTGAGCGCAAAATCTTGCAAGCGTCGGGAAATGAGATTCTCATTTGCGGCATTCCGTGCCCCTCACCAGTGATGGAACAAGGTGATGATAGAATATAGAACAGTACAGCACAGTACAGGCCCTTCGGCCCACGCTGTTGTGCCGATGGTGAGGGATGAGAGCCCCGATGCTGCTGATGGTGATGAGGAAGACGAGTCCCATTAGAAACACACAACTAACTTTCCAAACTAAAATCCGTTCAAAGGAGCGGGAGGCCTTCACCAGGCATGCACAGTCTGGCCGGTAGAAGTGTGGTTTACACACCGCGCAGACCTGGCAGTCTCTGGTGATCACCCTGACTTACTCTATGGAGTAGGGCAGGTTGCGCGCCTTGATGAAATGGTAAAAACGTGTGACCCCTGGGTGACAGAGGTTGTCGTGCAGGGTCCGGAGTCAGTCCACTTGTGCGCTGGCACATGTACCTCGGGATAGGGCATCGGGGGCTCGTTGATCTTACCGGGGGGATACAAAATCTCGTAATTGTAGGTGGAGAGCTCGATTCTCCACCTCAAGGTTTTATCGTTTTTGATCTTGCCCCGCTGTGTGTTATTAAACATGAAGGCAACTGACCGTTGGCCAGTGAGGAGAGTAAATCTCCTGCCGGCCAGTTAATGCCTCCAATGCCGCACAGCTTCAACGATGGCTTGGGCCTCTTTTTCGACAGAGGAGTGTCGAATTTTGGAGGCGTGGTGGGTGCGGGAAAAGAATGCCACGGGCCTGCCTGCCTGGTTGAGGGTGGCGGCCAGAGCGATGTCTCATGCATCGCTCTCGACTTGGAAGGGGAGTGTCTCGTCGACCGCGTGCATCGCGGCCTTGGCGATGTCGGCCTTGATACGGTTAAAGGCCTGGTGAGCCTCGGCTGTCAGAGGAAAAACAGTGGATTGAATGAGTGGGTGGGCCTTGTCCACATAGTTTGGGACCCACTGGACGTAATACGAAATAGAACCCCAGGCAACGTTTGAGGGCCTTGAGGCAGTGGGAGAGGGGGAGTTCCATGAGGGGGCGCATGCGATCGGGGTCGGGCCCCAGAACTCCATTTTGGGCCACATAGCCGAGGATGGGATGGCTAAGCGCTTCGTGTTGAACACGCACTTCTCCTTGTTATATGTGAGGTTGAGGAGAGTGGGGGTGTGGAGAAATTTGGCAAAGTTAGCGTCATAGTCCTGCTGATCGTGGCCGCAGATGGTGACATTGTTCAGGTATGGGAAAGTGGCCCGCAGCCCATATCTGTCAACCATTCGGTCCATCACCCGTTGGAAGACCGAGACCCCATTGGTGACGCCGAAGGGAACCCTAGGAAAGTGGTAAAGGCAGCCGTCTACCTCGAACGCAGTGTATGGGCGGTCCGCCTTACGGATGGGGAGCTGGTGGAAGGCAGATTTCAGGTCTACTGTCGAGAAGACCCGGTATTGTGCAATCTGATTGACCATATCAGATATGCGTGGGAGGGGGTACGCATCGAGCTGCGTGTACCGATTGATGGTCTGACTGTAGTCAACGACCATCCAGTTTTTCTCCCCAGTTTTGACAACTACCACTTGGGCTCTCCAGGGGCTGTTGCTGGCCTCGATAATGCCTTCCCGCAGCAGCCGCTGGACCTCAGGCCTGATGAAGGTCCTGTCCTGGGCGCTGTACCGTCTGCTCCTGGTGGCGACGGGTTTGCAATCCGTGGTTAGGTTTGCAAAAAGGGAAGGTGGGTCGACCTTTAGGGTCGCGAGGCCGCACACAGTGAGGGGTGGTAGGGGCCCGCCGAATTTCAGGGTTAGGTTCTGGAGGTTGCACTGGAAGTCCAGGCCAAGCAGCAAGGCAGCGCAGAGGTTGGGCAGGACGTAGAGGCGGAAGCCGCTGTACTCCATGCCCTGGACAGTGAGAGTGGCGATGCAGTACCCCCAGATCGCCACGGAGTGGGACCCGGAGGCCAGGGAGATTCTCTGGTTAGCGGGGTATACCGCGAGGGAGCAACGCCTTACCGTATCGGGTGAATGACGCTCTCAGTGCTCCCGGAGTCCAGCAGGCAGGAGATCCCGTGCCCGTTAACCTTCACTTTAGTTGAAGCAGTCGCGAGGTTGTGTGGTCGAGACTGGTCAATCGTGACCGAGGCGAGACGCGGCTGGTCATTGGCGATTGCAGGTGATGAGCGGTCAGACGAGGTGCTCGAAGGGCATGGGTCCTGAGTCGGGTAAGGTGGCGGCGCCCACGGGCCACACGAGTCGTGGGGAAAGCAAGATGGTGGCGCCGTTGGTCCTGGGAGGAACAAGATGGCGGCGCCCACGGGCCGCACATGTTGCGAGTCGAGCAAGATGGTACCGTCCACTGGCCGCACGTGGTCCTAGGAGCGGAATATGGCGACGCCCACTGGCTCACTGGCTGCACGTGGGGTATGCCGGGACAATAGCGGCGATTGAGCGGGCCTGGCACACTGCAGCAAAATGTCCCTTCTTGCCACAGGCCTTGCAGAGGGTGCTCCCCGCCGGGCAGCACTGTTGGGGGTGTTTTGACTGCCCACAGAAGGAGCATTTGGGCCCCCCGGGGTTGGTTTGCTGACGCGCGGCACAGGCGTGGGATTGGCTGAGGGCGGTCACTGATGGGGTCCACAATGGGGCGGCCGTCTGCGGAGTCCACGATGCACAGGGGCAGTGGACATAGGCCTGAATGTTGCGTGATGCGACCGTAAGTGAAAACGCTAGTTGTTTGGTCGCCGCGAGGTCGAGCGTGGCCCCCTCTAAGAGGCGCTGGCGGATGTAGTCAGACCCTATGCCCGTAACAAATGCATCTCTCATTAGCAAATTTGAGTGTTCCGTGGCCAAAACGGCCTGACCGTCACAGTCTCAAACTAGGGGGAGCAGGGCGCGCCAGAAATCTTCCACCGACTCACCGGGAAGTTGACGCTGCGTGGAGACTATGTGCCTGGCGTAGAGTGTGTTAGTCCGCTGAGCGTAGCTTTCCTTTAGTAGCGCCATGGCCTCTGCGTAGGTCGGCGCGTCCTGGACGAGTGGAAAGACGTTGGGGCTCAGCTGCGTGTAAAGAATATGGAGCTTCTGTGCTTCTGGAATTTCGTCTGGCGCAGACCCGATGTACGCTTCAAAACAGGCTAGCCAATGTTCAAAGTCCTTTTTGACATTGTCTGCTTGCGGCTGCAGCTGCAGGCGATCCGGCTGGATGCGGAGGTCCATCTTCTGAAATACTCAGTGTAATAAATTGATGCTCGATCAATTAAAGACAAGAGTAGGATGTAATCGAGGCTTTCTTACACTGAGATGTGTGGCCTCCTACAGCAGCTGACGAAATGGCTGCTGCACTGGGAGCACACATATTTATACTCCGCCTACTGGGAGGAGCCACCAGGCAGGGATCTACCCCCATACCTCTAGTACAGGGGCCTTACCGTGAAGCACCAAGATCAACATCCTATATATACAATATATACATCAGTGGTGACGACCACACATACAAACACCCACAAACACACACACACAAATAACCACACACACATACAAACATAGATATACACACACATGCAAATAACCACACATGCATACAAACACACACACACAAATAACCACACACACAAATACACACACATACAATCATAGACATATGAACACAAACAGAAAAACACACACAAACACACATAAACAAACGCACACACACAAATGCAAACAAATACAAACACACACACTCAGAAACACAAACACACATATCAGCAAACACACATAAGCAAACAAACACACACAGACGAACACACGCACACACAAACTCAGGTACACACAGAAATACAAACAAAAATATAAGCTAATACAGACGCACAAACACACGTGCACACACAAACACATTCTGCAAGCTATCACTTTCACCTCAGGTTTGTGGAGTAGGCACTAAATTTGACAAACCCCAGTCAACACGTAGTGCTGCCAGCTCACCAATCATATTATATGGAGGTCCAATTATCTGAAGTCGTTCGGCGGGATTCTCCACCCCCACGCCGAAGTGGCCGCGCCTGCGGCCCGTGAACGCCGCCGAGGTTCACGACGGTGCGGAACGGCCCCGGTCCCGACCGATTCAGGCCCTGACAATGGGCCAGTATCGGGTCCGGGTCATCTACCCGCGCCAGGCCTTGTCGCCTGCATAAAACCGGCGCCGCATAGATGACGCAGCCGGCGCCGCATAACAGACGTCATCCGTGCATGCGCGGGTTGGCCGGCGCCAACCCGCGCATGCATGGTTGCCGTCCTCTCTAAGTCCGCCCCGCAAGTAGATGGGGGACGGATCTTGCGGGGCCGCGGAAGGAAGGAGGTCCTCCTTCAGAGAGGACAGCTCGACGATCGGTGGACACCGATCGTGGGCCACCCCACATTCCAGGTGAAGCCCGGTGCAGGATCCCCGCCTCGCCCCCCCCCACAGGCGGCCCCCCCCCCCAGCGTTCACGCACCGCCCACGACTGCAGCGACCAGGTGTGGACGGCGCCGGGGGGAACCCGCCATTTTGGCCTGGCCGCTCGGCCCATCCGGGCCTCAGAATAGCGGGGGTGCCGGAGAATCGCCATTTTCGGTGTCTCCGTCGATTCTCCGGCCTGCGGCTCGCGAAACCCGACCGGGCCGTTCCCGCTGCTTGGGCGAATCGCGGGAGGGCGTCGGACCGGCGTCCCCGGAAATTTTGGCGGCCCAGGTGATTCTCCCAACCGGCGTGGGAGTGAAGAATTGGAGAATGGTGCAATAGACCTGCTTCTATTTAATTTACCCAAAGCAGGAATAGAACTACCTTTCAACTGTCCATAAGAATATTCCCCACCACCAACACGTCTGCCAATACCCTATTCGTTCTGGTAGTACACTGCACTGAATGACTACCACGAGCTGAAGAAGTTACTGTTATAACATGTGATTCCCTCTTCAACTCATATTGTCAGAAACATGGATGAGTCCTGCAAACCTTCTAATTTTATTCTTTCTTCCATTCCTCTCGATAAATCCTGGTTATTCTTGCCTGACTGTCCTTATTGGCTCTGAGATACCTTGCCAGAGACTTTGGAAACTCTAGCCTTATGTATATGTCCCCTTTGTGGAGCGTAACTTCTGTTTTCCAATAAACCTTTTGTTCCAAAATTTATGTTGCAATAAGTCTTATTTCCCCTGTGCTACTAAAAGCTCTGGCAAGGACAGAAACCTGATACCATGGTTGGTTTGTTAAGTTATCAAATGCAGCAAGTAATCTCGTTACCCTCACTTTACTGTTTTAGCTGGGAGCTTAAATAGCCCTCGGGCTGGATTCTCCGTTTGGAAGTCCCCAAGCCGGCGTAAAAACGGTGGTGCTTTTCGTCAGGAAAACTGGAGCAAAACGACCACCGATTCCCTACTCCGGGGCAGTGGTGTGTGTGTGTGGGGGGGCGGGGGGGGGGGGGGGGGGGGCGGTGAGGGCAGCCTGCACCGGTCGTGCCGTTCTCCATGGCGGACGTAGCCCGCGGACCTCAACCCCAAAAATAGCCCCCCCGCAGTGCACCCAGCCCCGATTGAAGCCCCCCTACCCGCAGATCGGCCCACCCCCGACTGAGGCGGCACTGGACTGAGTCCGCAGTCACCACCCTGAGTTCATGATGGGTGAGACCACACGTGTCCCACACCGTCGGAAACACGGCCGGCCGGGGACGGAGCATCGCGGGGTGGGCCTCAGGCAATGACCTGAGGCCGTGAATAGAGTACGCCGCTTTTCAGGGGGGGGAGCATCCCACCCACCACGTGGCTTAGAGCAGACTGGTTAGTGAGACTGAGTTACTAGAGCAAGATTAGCAGCAGAGTTGAACTCAAGTAGGAGAATTGTTAACTGTTCAATAAATGTGTTAAACCTATCTCCAAGTCTGAACCTTCCTTTGTCAGAGTATACATCAAGGAAGCAGCTTATGCTACTGTGGTATTATCAGGTATTGCAGTACCTGAGAGGCTGTAGACCATTGGGTAAACCTAGGAGTTTATCATTGGCTGTTTGGTATGTAGCTCCGCCCTGACAGGCGGGGTATAAGAACAGGTGCCGTCCCAGCAGCCCTCATTCTGTACTGAAGCTGCTGGGGAACAGATCTAGTCTATTAACGCCTTCATTATGATACAACCTCGTCTTTGAGTTTAATTGATCGTGCATCAGCTACATGAAGAAGCATAACACAACACGCCGCTTTTCAGGGGGCGGAGAATCGTGAAAGCTGCACCGCTCCTGATTTCTACCACCTCCTCTGGAGACAATTTAAACATTGGACCACACCTGCAGCCACAGGCGTTCCTTTGGAGGGAAACCCTCTCACCACAATGATGGCCTGGCAGCTGTAGCTACACTTAATTTGAAACCATTATAACTCCTGAGAGGGAGCCTCCATCTTGAGGCACCCTCTTGTTCCACCTGCCTGCCTCAGTGGCGCACCCCTCCCCAGTTGAGCTGGTGGCTGGACATTGTTGTGGGTCCTCCCAACCCATTCGCTGGGACGGCCCATCATTCTTACTTGGACAATGCTCTGGGTAACAGCTTCTGGGAGATCTTGATGCTGTTCATGCAGCTGACCACCATTAGGGTCATCACCGAAATTTGTCCCCATCGCAGATTCCAAAGGTAGTGATATTCCACCTGAAGTCTCTCCCCAAGGCTTGTTTGCAGATTATAATAAAGTCCTATTTTGAGAAACCAGGAGGTAGTGTGATTTTAGCTCATTAAAACACAGGTCCCAGATGGCATAAGTATCCTCTACCCAAAATGTGGTAACAAATAGTGCGTTCACAATCTAGCACTTTAGGTTCCTTGTGACACTAAATTCACTTTGCTGAAATAATTCGAACTCTGGGCAGGATTTTTCAGATGACAAGAGTTTCCTGTCCTGTCGCACAAAGAATTTGCAGAGAACACATCCTCGCTGGTCATAGCAGCCAAGCAGCCATCTCATACGCTGAGGAACATCAATTGGCTGGAGATGGGGCTTCCGCCCCTCACTTCGGTGGAAGCCCTGTGCCTTAAAGAGATTCTAGCCATTCTCATTGGCCAGCAGCTCTGTAGATCCAGCAGTGGCCTGGACTGATATTACATTAAGGCCTGGAGTCCAAGACCAGATAAGTCCCGGGAAGGGGTGGTGGGGAAATGGGGCCCGCATTATGGAAAGGGGCCTCTTGAGGGTGGTGTTTCCCCTCCTGAAACCAACCCCCCACCGCTTCTGATCCAAGCAGGGTGACCTGCCGGGCTAATCCATCCCAATTCCCTTGACCCTGAGCTCCAACACAAAACTGAGAACATTGGATTTAAGTGGCCAATAACATTTTTGAACCACAGTTGAGGCTATGTTGGGTGCGCCCTGGGCCCTAATCCTCACCCACCCCACAAAAGGGTGTGGACAGGTTTGGGACAGTTGGGAATGTGGCAGGGAGACCATCCAGGAAATTTAAAGGGTTTTCCCACCTCAACATGCCAGCAGGGGACTATAAAATTCTGCCAAGAATACCTGTGATACTTTTCACTAATTGGATCTTAGTCAAACATTCTGTTGCTATCAGAATTTTGCTTCGACTAGTCGCAAATAATGCACAGCTTTTATTCAGGCTTTATTGGAAGGAACAAGGTTGATGGGTAGTATCATGTGGGCCACAAAGAGTCCAATACGAGTTTGTGACCTCAAACAGAAAGTAACCTCTGGGACCTCTGCTATTGTGGTTTTTATAAATGACTTGGATGAGGAAGTGGAAGGGTGGGTTAGTAAGTTTGCCGATGACACGAAGGTTGGGGAGGTTGTAGATAATGTTGAGGGTTGTTACAGGTTACAACAGGACATTGACAGGATTCAGAGCTGGACTGAGAAGTGGCAGATGGAGTTCAACCTAGATAAATGTGAAGTGATTAATTTGGAAGGTCAAATTTGAATGCTGAATACAGGGTTAAAGGCAGGATTCTTGGAAGTGTGGAGGAACAGAGGGATCTTGGAGTCCATGTAGATAGATCCCTCAAAGTTGCCACCCAGGTTGATGGTGTGTTGGCTTTCATTAACAGGGGGATTGCGTTTAAGAGCTACGAGGTTTTGCTGCAGCTTTATAAAACCCTGGTTAGACCACATTTGGAACATTGTGTTCAGTTCTGGTCGCCTCATTATAGGAAGGATGTGGATGCTTTGGAGAGGGTGCAGAGGAGATTTACCAGGATGCTGCCTGGACTGGAGGGCATGTCTTAGGTAGAAAGGTTGAGGGAGCGAGGGCTTTTCTCGCTGGAGCGAAGAAGGAAGAGAGGTGACTTGATAAAGGTGTACAAGGTGATGAGAGGCATGGATAGAGTGGATAGGCAGAGACTTTTCCGCCGAGCGGAAATGGCTGTCATGAGGGGACATAATTTTAAGGAGATTGGAGGAAAGTATAGGGGAGATATCAGAGGTAGATTATTTACACAGAGAGTGGTGGGTGCATGGAATGCACTGCCAGCAGAGGTGGTGGAGTCAGAGTCATTAGGGACATTTAAGCAACTCTTGGACAGGTACATGGACAGCAGTAAATTGAAGGTGTGTCGGTTAGGTTGATCTTAGATTAGGATAAATGGTTGGCACAACATCCTGGGCCAAACGGCCTGTACCGTGCTGTACTGTTCGATGTTCTATGTAACTAATATTTACAACAATATTTACACAGCACCAATAGTTCACTACTAGTTCTCTCTCTCTAGTCAGTACCACACTGGCCAGCTCTATTTGTACAGCTGAAAGTTTAAAATTGCCCCCTCTCCCCTTATTGAGGGAATTCATATTTCTCAAGAGTCATGGGATAACCAATTGTTTCCAGCCAATAGGATTCAGACAGGTTATAACATCCCTCCCTCCCCAAAGTCTAAAGAATCCACCAAAGATCCTGCCGATGGAGGGCGTTCGACCCTTTTGACATCAGGCTGAGCACCACGTGCATGAGGCGCCGGATCGAGCGGCGTATTGTAGCCACCTGGGCTGGCCAAATCCCAACATAAAATGGAGAACCGCAAAGGCTGGAGGGAAATTCAGCCAACACAGGCAACAACTAGCAGGTGCAAGTTTACTGTGTATTAGACTCTGCAAAAGCCCAGACAGCATCGATACCAGCAACCATCAGCACAATAATGTAGCGGCCATCTACATACTAATGAGCGATCCCCGGGAACAATCAAAACATTTGAAGTAAACAAAGCCAAGCCAGACTCCTCGGCGCCAGCAGGAGCCAACACAAAAGAGGTTTAAGGACATTTAAAGACCGCCCATCAATCAGGGAACAGCTCCAGTATTGGAGAAATTGAACCAAGCGATTGGAACAAAGTCCAATCACTTGAAACCAGGTACGGGGTCCGCCCCGAAAGGTGGGACGCCCCTGGGGACTATAAAGTAAAGCCCCCAAGTTCAAATCGTCCTTCTTGACAGGGTCACTCAGCAACGCCTGAGAGTGAACTGTCCAGCTGCCTCCAAGACCGTAAGTCTTAAGTCAACGCTCGCTACGAGATAGGCGCTCCTAGCTACCAGTCCATACCAGCTCTGAATCCCACAATTTCAGAATCCGAACGAAAGGCCATTTGTTCCCCTGACCTGGTGGGCCAGTCCAAAGCTAAGTATAGGCCTGTTAGTTGTAGAAATAGCCTAGAAAGTAGAATTTATGCATGAGTAGCGATTTACTGTGTATAATAAATGTGCTTTGATTTGAATCTTACTAATTGGTGTCTTGAGTTATTGATCATTACTTGAACTTGAACCTCGTGGCGGTATTATAAAGATTCCTGGCAACTCTAGGGCAAAGGTTATAAAACAGAGCCAATTGAACCAACCAAAAGTTAACAACAGTATAACAAGATGGTGAACAGCATTTCCGAGACGAACACCGCAATGGCTGCAGGTCCGTGGTCTGTCGAGCCGAGGGCTCCCCCTCGGAGGGCAGCATGTTAGCACAGTGGTTAGCACAGTTGCTTCACAGTTCCAGGGTCCCGGGTTCGATTCCCGGCTTGGGTCGCTGTCTGTGCAGAGTCTGCACGTTCTCCCCGTGTCTCCGTGGGTTTTCTCTGGGTGCTCCGGTTTCCTCCCACAGTCCAAAGATATGCAGGTTAGGTGGATTGGCTAAATTACCCTTACTGTCCAAAAAAGGTTAATTGGGGTTACTGGGTCAAGGGGATGCAGTGGAGGAGGCGTGTGCTTGCGTGAGGTGCTCTTTCCAAGGGCAGTTTTAACTTGATGGGCCGAATGGCCTCCTTCTGCATTGTAAATGCTATGAATTGATGCGAAAGCAATGGGCGGAATTGGCTTATCCTCTCTAAAAAGTTGAAGCAGAGGCATATAATCAGTCATGATAGTGAAGTGGCGATCATAAACATATTGGTGGAATCTTTTCACCGCAAAGATCAAGCCCTACTTTTCAATCTGCGTGTACTTCTTTTCCACTGCAGCCAATATGTGGGAGTCGAAAGCGATTGGCCGTTCCCCTCCATTCTCCATCTTGATGAACAGGACGGCCGCAATACAAAGGGGAAGGCATCGCACGTGATGAGCAGAGGCTTTGCAGGATGATAGTGGGTTAGTAATCCGGATGATGACAACTGCTGCTTTACCCCCTGAATAGTTGTTTCTTGTAGCCGACCCCAAACCTAGATGCTATTCTTCTTCAACAGAAGAAGTAATGGGGCCAGATTTGCGAGAAGTTTCCTGTCGTCATTTTTATTTATTTTTTTCCAATTAAGGGGCAATTTAGTATAACCAAAACACCTACCCTGCCTATTTTGGGGTTGAGGAGGTGACACCCATACAGACATAGGGAGAATGTGTAAACTCCACAAGTACAGTGACAAGGGGCCGGGATGGAATGCGTGTCCTCAGTGCCGTGATGTAGCAGTGCTAACCACTATGCCAACCCTCTTCCCTTCGTAATTTACGAGGCCGAGAGAAGAATGGAGAACAGAAGTGTTCATCAGGGTGCGGACCTGCTGGATTGTGCGCACCATCTCCACGACAGGGTGCAAACCTTCGTGGTCCATCCGATAACCAGTTCTTTCGCCTGGAAAATGCACCTTGTGTGACATAAACAGACTCCAGCCTCTGAGAAGCACTTTAGCTTCCAAATTATCTAAATACTTGTCATGTGAGAATACCTTAAAGAAATGGATGGTTAAGCAATGTACCTTTAACAGATAAAGCTGATCATATTACTGAAGTGATGTCACAGGGGGGGAGCTGAGCTCACTTCTGCTTTTGGTCTCGGTTTGAGAAAGCAGCTTGGGTGTGTCTGTGTGTTTCCAGAGAGCTGCAGGAAGAAAAGCAAGGTGCTGGAGCTGAAGTCAACCAAGCTGATATATCTCTGCCATCCAACAGAAAATATATATTAACTGTGACCTGGTGTGTTACTGTTTTGAAGGTTTGAAGCCTTTTGGATGTTTGAAAGAACATTTTGAGGGATTATTTAGTGTTGTATTATTTTCGGGGTTATCTTTGAAGTAAAGGGTGTTAAGGGATCCAATGTTTATTTAAAAGGTTAAGTTCAGTTCATAGAATAAACATTGTTTTGTGTTAAAAACCACGTGTCCATAATTGTAATATCGTACCTGGGGAACAAGCTGCGTGCTTCAAAAGCAACAACCCATTAAAGGGGAGGGGGGGTTAGTTGAACTCCATGATACATTTTGGGGTTCTGAAAACACCTCGCCCATAACATACTCTTGTTCTGAAGTTCCTGTAATCAAGATGTCGTCTAAATAAACAGTGACACATGGCAATCCTCGCAAGATGTTCTCCGTTATGCTTTGGAAAATAATACAGGCCGAGGACACTCCAAAAGGCAACCGTGTATACTCGTACAGGCCCCTATGCATATTATTATTAACAAACTGTCGGGAGGCAGGATCCAACTCCAAATGCAAATAAGGGTAACTCATGTCCAATTTTTTGAATGAGAGTCCTCCTGTGCATTTGAGTAGAAATCCTCTGTGCAGGGCATGGAGTATCAGTCTAGCTGGGAAGCTGTATTTACCATCAGTTAAGAGTTGCCGCACAAGCGAACCGTGTTATCCGACTTCATTACCGGTACAACTGCCGCTGCCCAGTCAGCGAAACGGACGGGCCTGATAATACCCAAGGACTCCAGGCGCGTGAACTCTGCTTCCACTTTCTCGAGCAAAGTGTAAGGTACCGGGCGCATCCGGAAATACCGTGGCGTGACTTTCAGGTCAACCTCAATGCGGGCTGGAACACTTCCTAGTACCTCAGTCAAACCACCTGAGCCCATTTGGAGAATGTGCTGCCATTTCAGCCGCAAATGGTGTAACCAGTCCCGACCCAATGTGACCTCGCACCACAATGAGCGGGAGGCACCCCGACTGGCATCCGTAAACAACAGGGGTCATTGTAGTCCCAGGAACGTCTAACGACTCCCTCATATAGGTGGCCAACCTGGCCTGTGTATCAGCCAAAGCAAGGGTTTGAATACTCCGTTTGATGCGGTCGAAGATTTTCCGTCCAACCATAGAGACTATCCAACTCCATTTCAAGTGGGTGTTCATTCACTCGTATTGTCACCTTAATGGAGGGCACTTAGGGTGCTGTCATTCAATGCAGGCAGTCTCCTCTGTTCCCTCATCCTCGGGTTCCTCCAAATGGCTGGTATGGGCCTCTACTTCTGCCAGAGCGTCTGGCCTTCTGATGTGGCCACGACCGGTTTCCGTGCTGGGGTCAGTGCGCAGAGGTCCTACATTTACCTGGCTCCTCATCCATGGGATCTGGAGAAGGCTCCCTATGGGAAGCAACATTCAAAGACCATCGGTGAGGGCCCTTATTGCACCCAGTCCAAGGCACGCCGGGAGTAAGGGGAGGTGCTTCCGGATGGGAGGAGATGCGCCCCAGGCTGTTCACCTCCATTCCCTGTAACTCCTCTGCTCCCTGTTCTGCACTCTCTCGAAGCGGCGGCACGGAGGCGCAATGGTGTGTTCGAAGACGTGGGTTCGATCCCGGCCTCGGGTCACTGTCTGTGTGGAGTTTGCACATCCTCCCCATTTCTGCATGGGTCTCACCCCCACAAACCCAAAACTATGCATGGTAGGTGGATTGGCCATGCTAAATTACGCCTTAAAAAAAAAAAAAAATGTCCGCTCGGTGAACAGTTTCCCCTGGGTGACCGCATTGTTGATGCCACAAGCCAACTGGTCCCATAACATGTCTGAAGGCAAGGCATCAGATTCACAATACTCAGCAATCCTGAGTAGCCTGGATTAGAACTTGGCATTGAATTTACCCAGGGTCCTTTCTGCGGTGTTGAGCCAGTAACGTTGGACTATCATGGGAGTGGTTGGATTAAAATGTCGTCCCACCAAAGTCACAAGCTCATCAAACTTTTCGAGTCAGGTACGTAAGGCTTCTTATCACCCCAAACGTATGCGTGTGTTGCAGACTTCTATCTTTATTACTATTAATAACCACAATGTGTCTTGGACAAATGACCACACAAGTATTTAGTATAATCACAGTTTCTTTTGAACATAGGATTAATTCTATACTCAATAACTTACATGTTACTACACATTGGACTATATCTAGCAGTTTAAACGACCTTTACATAATTTCCAAGTGACCGGCTCTGTGCAAGTTAGATAAGGCCTTTATCTGGTTCCTCACAGGTGGCGGCTGGAGGTTGGCTAGTTCGTCTATGCTGCGTGTCATCTTTCAGGTGGAGGTCACGGGTCCTTAAACTTGGCTGGTCGATGTGCTGAAGTAGGATGACAGAGGCCGGTCCACCAAAACAGACAGAATGTTGGTTGCACAGTTCTTCTTATTTTCCGATCTTTCGCGCTATTTTGGGCGGTCCCAGGTAGGGATCCAATGGGTCGATAGGATTTCAATCACCATAATCGATTCTGGCCAATTAGGGGTGGGTACCTTGATCGCTGGGCGGATCCTAGTCAGTCATGGCCGTTAGTGTCCTCCCACATAAGGCAAACAGGCCCCCCGAGTCTGCCACCTATGGTAAGTTTCAGTCCAGTGAAGACCTGTGAGTGGCCTCTAGCAGGTGCGTGTTTCTGTACAAGTCTGAGTTGTTGTTTGCAAAATACATAAGTTGTGTCCTGCCTGTGTCCCAACCTGACCATAATTCCTATCATCCTTTGCGGGCGGCCATTTTAGATGGCCACACATACCACAGGCGGTTAGTAAAATGACCACCTGGCCGCCGTTTACGGTGATATTATTCACCTGGAAGAAGTGACGCATTCTTTGTGCGTGCTGGCTCCAACCCTCCAGTGCAGCATCAAATACATCCAAACGTCCAAAAAGACACATGGGTGCAGCAGAAAAAAATACTTCCAACCTGAATCCAAGAAAATTCCAGGAAGGTGGCCTCAGCAGTGTAGACAGCTGTCTAATTTTAACCCTCGTTGCTAGTTTTGTGAGGGCCATGAAGAGTCCAGCACGAATTTCTAGAGTCAAACAGGAAGTAACTTTACACATACAAATATTTACAAAGCACCAATAATTCACTAATGGTACTCTCTCTCTCGCTGTTCCACACTGGTCAGCTCTATTTATACAGCAGAAAGGTTAACGATTGCCCTGCCCCCTCATTGGGGAGCTCATTTTCTCCGACCCCCTGCCGGGTGAATCCCGCCCCGACGGCGGCTGCCGAATTCTCTGGTGCCGGGGTTTTAGCGGGGCGCTGCGCTGGTCAGCAGCCACTGGCAGCGGCCCCCCCGGCGATTCTCCGGCCCGCGATGGACCGAGCGGCCGCCCATTTTCGGCCAGTCCCACCGGCGTAAATCAAACCAGGTCCGTACCGGCGGGACCTGGCTCTACGGGCGGCCTGCGGAGTCCTCGGGGGGCGCGGTGGGATCTGGTCCCGGGGTGGGTGCCCCCACGGTGGCCTGGCCCACGATTGGGGCCATCGATCCGCGGGCGGGCCTGTGACCTGGGGGCAATCTTTCCCTCCGCGCCGGCTGCTGTCAACCTTCGCCATGGCCGGCACGGAGAAGAACCCCCCTGCGCATGCACTGGGATGACGCCAGCACATTCTGGCGATCCCGCGCATGCGCCAACTCGCACCGGCCGGCGGAGGCCCTTCCGCGCCGCCTGGCGTGGCACCAACCCCGCCGCCGCCTGCTTAGCCCCTGAAGGTGCGGAGGATTCCGCACCTTCCGGGCGGCCCAACGCTGGAGTGGTTTACGTCACTCCTCGGCGCCAGTACGGCCCGACCCTCCGGGCAGGGGAGAATCCCGCCCCATTTTCCTCGGGAGTCATGGGGTAACCATGACATTTTATGAGTTGGCTAAACGTGCATGGGTGGCCATCCAGCCCGCGGCCAATGCAATTCAAGGCCTCAAAATGGTCATGCTCGGACCCGATGGCACTCACGGTCTCGAGGCGGTGCAGGTCTCCCACCTGTGCAGACCCCTGTTCGGACGGAATTCCGCAATGGCCCCAGGCCCGGGACCCTCCATCCAGAGCCGGTGCCCCACAATCTTAGCCTCTGCGTGGAAAGAACCTCCGTGTCTTTCACGTAAGGCGGGGGCGGTTCCTGCTGCTGCTGCACACCCTGCAACTTCTTCCCCTTGTCCGTCACCTAGAAATGCCCTGGCATGCCTTGTGGTCATCGGGTAGCAGGGGTCCCCACTTGAAGTCCCTCGATGGAGGCATCCACCTCCTCAATCTTGGGGACCTGGGATGGAGGGCACTGCATGCATCAGTGACATGCAATTACTGTGTCCACGGACTCCCAAGAACTCTGCCATTTTTGCGGTCTTGTAGAGCCTGTGTTCCATGTCTATGTTGACTGTTTCAGGCTGAACTCCCTTTTTAGTTTCTTGTCTGCCCTTTTGTTGAAGTTTGTTTGCAATTCAGCCCTATGCACCTGATCTATGGGCACCGAGTGCGGACAGGGGCGGAGAAGGGGGAGGACCTGCTCGTGAACCTGCTCCTGGGCCAGGCTAAACTCACCATTAACAGTTCGAGGTAGCGGGGGGAGGGGGGGTAGTTGGGCAGGAGAGCAGAATTTGCAGGCAACCCTTAGAGATCCCACCAAAATGAATACAAGAATGCTGGAAACTGAGAGAGAAACAGGAAGTCCTGGGAAAACTCAGCAAGTTTGGCAGTGTACGAACATATGAATGAGGAGCAGGAGTAGGCAATTCAGCCCCCTGAGCTCGCTCCGCCTTTCATAAGATCATGACTGATCTGACTGTGGCCTCAACTCTATTTTCCTGACCACCCTCTTTAACCTTTGACATTGCTTTTCAATCAAGAATCGAGACAACTCAAATATTCAACGACCCTGCCCCCACTATTCTATGGGAAAGAGGGGTTCCACAGACTCGCCACTCTCTGAGAGAAAACATTTCTCCTCAACATTATCTTAAATGGGAGACCCCTTATTTTTAATATGTGTCCCCTAGTTCTTGTCTCTCCCAGAAGTGGAAACACCCTCTTGGCATGCACCCTTGTCAAGTCCCCTCAGGATCTTATAAGTTTTATCAGATAAACTCTCATTCTTCTGAACTCCAGTGGTTACAGGCCCAACCTATCCAACCTTTCCTAAAATACCTCCTTCATCTCGGGATCAGTCAAGTGACCCTCCCGTCAACTGTATCGGTGGGTAGAGAAATAAAGTTAACGTTTCAGGTAAAATACTCCGAACTGATACTGAGAAATGTGATGGGTTTTATGGCCTTGAAAGTGGAGAGTTTTGATGCAAGCTCGAGGAACGGCATTTCATCTTGTGATTAGGCATTTACATCTTTCTGGACTCAATAAAGACTTTAACAATCTCACGCCGCAAACCCTGTTTTTTTGTCTCGTGCTGATCTGTGGTTGCTTTTGGGCAGAGCAGTTCACACTCTCCCTGAACAGATGATTTGTGTATTTACTATAACCATTACCTCTCCCTTTAAATTCCATGACATCTTTGTCATTTAATCTCTCGCACCCTCTGCCCTAATCCACATCTTTGCTTTTGTTCTTTCTCCCCCTCCTCCCCTTTCAACGGCACAAAACCCATCATATTCCTTTTTATTCTTTTCCCGTGGGATGTTGGTGTCGCTGGCTGGGCCAGCATTCGTTGCCCTAATTACTCTTCAACCAAGCGGCTTTGGAGGCCATTTCAGAGGGCAGCTAAGAGTCAATCACGTTGTGAGCCTGGAGTCATGTGCAGGCCAAACCATGTAAGGATGATGTAGTGTTCTTTGTGTTGCTAAATTCAGGATGGTTGGCGTAGTATTCACAAAGTCCACAAAATAGCTTCAACTTGAACAGAACTATAGATTTATTAACACTTGACACGTACTCCTTAATAATACACAGTTGATAATTAACATATAATCTGCACTCACCTACAATTAATCTTTACACTATAATAAACTATGATATGCTCTTATTCACACTATCTTTCCTTTAGTCTGTCTCCACCGAACTCCTTCACTTCTCTCCCCACAAGGCTTAGCATCAATGTCGTATATACTTGTAATTCTAGCTCCATCTAGTGGCTAATCTAGACATTTCATTAACCCTTGCAGTCTTTACATTTATGATAATACCACAGATGACAGATTTCCTTCCCCACAGGGGATTAGTGAACAAGATCGCTGATAGTTTTCATGGTCACCACTTCTAAGGCTAGCTTTATGATTCTAAATTTTCATGAAATACATTTAAATTCCACCAGCTTCTGTGGTGGGATTTGAACCCCTGTCCCCAGAGCATTACCCTGGGCCCGTGGATTAGTCCAGTGAATTTATAATTATGCCATTCTCCCTTCAGATCTGAAGAAGAATCATACTTGACTCAAAATTTTTCTCTCTGCTGAACACTTCTCGCGCTTTCCGATTTTATTTAAGAACTTCCATCAAAGCTGCGAAGTGTGTGACTCTGGACTGTTATTGCATGGGAACCAGTTTAGCCCACTTGGCTAGACAGCTAGTTTGTCATGCAGAATAAGGCCAGCAGCACTGGTTCAATTCAATTCAATTCACTGGGCCCATTTTCTCAACCTTGTCCCTTGCCTAAGGTGCAGGTTAAATCACTGTCAATCAGTTCTCCCCCTCAAAGAGGAAAGCAGCCTATGGTCATCCCTGTACCGGCCTCCCTGAACAGGTGCCGGAATGTGGCAACTAGGGGCTTTTCACAGTTACTTCATTGAAGCCTACTTGTGACAATAAGCGATTATTATTATTATCTGGGACTATGGCGACATTACCTTACCGAATTGCATGGGCCCAGCTGTGGTATCCATTGATGTGACCATACTTTCCAAAGTAAAGTGATAACTCCATGCAAAATGACACCACGTGAGCTGGAAGCAAACAACTTCACACGATCGGCTATCATCGCAAAATGCCTCTCAATCTCTCACTGGATGATGTCAGAAGCTTGCGTCTCATGACTGTGTGAATTAAATTGCTCATCTCTGTCTGCAGAGCTGGAAAGAGACCTGGCTCTACAGTGAGCTGTCTCCTGTGGTACCTCTGGCACCGATAGCTTCTGACTGGGACGGGGTGCTCCAACACATGCAGACGCTCGTGACCTTACCAGCCCAGAGTGTCAATGCGTTATATGGCGCCTGGGAAGAATTGAACACGTGACATTGCACTCATTTGAGGATTTTCCTCTAATGACGTGACTTTGTGAAAGAAAAAAAGCGAATGAGTTAGAAGATAGAAGCTGGATATTTGCAAGTGATTGTCTTGAAATCCCGACTTGAAGTTGTCCAGCTTGCCATACGTTTTAGGAGCTGACTGAAGGATTCATCTCCAAAAGGAGCTGCGGGTCAGAACGGAGATTTTAGTTTTGGGAGCCGTTCAGAGGAGGAGGAGCAGTCTCTGTCAGGGAGAGATCCTGAGAACATCTAAGACACTCAGAAGGTAAGAAGGTAAGTAAGTGATTTTTACTCATTTTTACTTTTATGCCTTTTTCAAATTGTGTGTGTCGGGGGGAAACTGATGGAACATCACAGAAAAGCTGTGACCTGAGTGGCTGGTTGGGAATCTACACTAAATTTAAAAAATTAAGCATTGGTAACAAATTAAACATAATTACTTAATTATAATTTAGAGGGGTATCTAAGCCAGAGATCGGAGAGTACTATATTTACTTTCGCATTTATATTAGAAATCTAGTGCTAGGAAACAGATAGTTAACAGTAACTTAAAAACATTTTAAAAAAAAATATATAAAATTTTTTGAAAAACTTTTAATTTTAATTAATTGACGCAATGTCAGTTAGAGGGGTGCAGTGCTCTGACTGGGAGATGTGGCAGGTCCAGGAGGCTTCCAGCGTCCCGGAAGACTTCATCTGCAGAAAGTGCACCCAACTGGAGCTCCTCACAGACCGCATGTTCGGTTGGAGCAGCAATTGGATGCACTTAGGAGCATGCAGGTGGCGGAAAGCGTCGTAGATCGCAGTTATATAAATGTGGTCACACCCAAGGTGCAGGCAGAGAAATGGGTGACCATCAGAAAGGGCAGGCAGTCAGAGCAGGAATCCCCTGTGGTTGTCCCCCTCTCGAACAGGTATACCCCTTTGGATACTGTCGGGGGGGATAGCCTATCAGTGGAAAACAGCAGCAGCCAGAGCAGTGGCACCACGGCTGGCTCTGATGTTCAGAAGGGAGGGTCAAAATGCAGAAGAGCAATAGTAATAGGGGACTCTATAGTCAGGGGCACAGATAGGCACTTCTGTGGACGTGAAAGAGACTCCAGGATGGTATGTTGCCTCCCTGGTGCCAGGGTCCAGGATGTCTCCGAATGGGTAGAGGGAATCCTGAAGGGGGAGGGCAAACAGGCAGAGGTCGTTGTACATATTGGTACTAACGACATAGGCAGGAAGGGGCATGAGGTCCTGCAGCAGGAGTTCAGGGAGCTAGGCAGAAAGTTAAAAGACAGGACCTCGAGGGTTGTAATCTCAGGATTACTCCCTGTGCCACGTGCCAGTGAGGCTAGAAATAGGAAGATAGAGCAGCTAAACACGTGGCTAAACAGCTGGTGTAGGATAGAGGGTTTCTGTTATCTGGACAACTGGGAGCTCTTCCAGGGCAGGTGTGACCTATATAAGAAGGACGGGTTGCATCTAAACTGGAGAGGCATAAATATCCTGGCCGTGAGGTTTGCTAGTGTCACACGGGAGGGTTTAAACTAGTATGGCAGTGGGGTGGGCACGGGAGCAGTAGGTCAGAAGGTGAGAGCATTGAGGGAGAACTAGGGAATAGGGACAGTGGGGCTCTGAGGCAGAGCAGACAGGGAGAAGTTGCTGAACACAGCGGGTCTGGTGGCCTGAAGTGCATATGTTTTAATGCAAGAAGCATTACGGGTAAGGCAGATGAACTTAGAGCTTGGATTAGTACTTGGAACTATGATGTTGTTGCCATTACAGAGACCTGGTTGAGGGAAGGGCAGGATTGGCAGCTAAACGTTCCTGGATTTAGATGTTTCAGGCGGGATAGAGGGGGATGTAAAAGGGGTGGCGGAGTTGCGCTACTGGTTCGGGAGAATATCACAGCAGTACTGCGGGAGGACACCTCAGAGGGCAGTGAGGCTATATGGGTAGAGATCAGGAATAAGAAGGGTGCAGTCACAATTTTGGGGTTTACTACAGGCCTCCCAACAGCCAGCGGGAGATAGAGGCGCAGATAGGTAGACAGATTTTGGAAAAGAGTAAAAACAACAGGGTTGTGGTGATGGGTGACTTCAACTTCCCCAATATTGACTGAGACTCACTTAGTACCAGGGGCTTAGACGGGGCGGAGTTTGTAAGGAGCATCCAGGAGGGCTTCTTAAAACAATATGTAGACAGTCCAACTAGGGAAGGGGCGGTACTGGACCTGGTATTGGGGAATGAGCCCGGCCAGGTGGTAGATGTTTCAGTAGGGGAGCATTTTGGGAACAGTGACCACAATTCAGTAAGTTTTAAAATGCTGGTGGACAAGGATAAGAGTGGTCCTAGGATGAATGTGCTAAATTGGGGGAAGGCTAATTATAACAATATTAGGCGGGAACTGAAGAACATAGATTGGGGGCGGATGTTTGAGGGCAAATCAACATCTGACATGTGGGAGGCTTTCAAGTGTCAGTTGAAAGGAATTCAGGACCGGCATGTTCCTGTGAGGAAGAAGGATAAATACGGCAATTTTTGGGAACCTTGGATAACGAGAGATAATGTAGGCCTCGTCAAAAAGAAAAAGGAAGCATTTGTCAGGGCTAAAAGGCTGGGAACAGACGAAGCCTGTGTGGAATATAAGGAAAGTAGGAAGGAACTTAAGCAAGGAGTCAGGAGGGCTAGAAGGGGTCACAAAAAGTCATTGGCAAATAGGGTTAAGGAAAATCACAAGGCTTTTTACACGTACATAAAAAGCAAGAGGGTAGCCAGGGAAAGGGTTGGCCCACTGAAGGATAGGCAAGGGAATCTATGTGTGGAGCCAGAGGAAATGGGCGAGGTACTAAATGAATACTTTGCATCAGTATTCACCAAAGAGAAGGAATTGGTCGATGTTGAGTCTGGAGAAGGGTGTGTAGATAGCCTGGGTCACATTGAGATCCAAAAAGACGAGGTGTTGGGTGTCTTAAAAAATATTAAAGTAGATAAGTACCCAGGGCCTGATGGGATCTACCCCAGAATACTGAAGGAGGCTGGAGAGGAAATTGCTGAGGCCTTGACAGAAATCTTTGGATCCTCACTGTCTTCAGGTGATGTCCCGGAGGACTGGAGAATAGCCAATGTTGTTCCTCTGTTTAAGAAGGCTAGCAAGGATAATCCAGGGAACTACAGGCCGGTGAGCCTTACTTCAGTGGTAGGGAAATTACTGGAGAGAATTCTTCGAGACAGGATCTACTCCCATTTGGAAGCAAATGGACGTATGTGAGAGGCAGCATGGTTTTGTGAAGGGGAGGTCGTGTCTCACTAACTTGATAGAGTTTTTCGAGGAGGTCACTAAGATGATTGATGCAGGTAGGGCAGTGGATGTTGTCTATATGGACTTCAGTAAGGCCTTTGACAAGGTCCCTCATGGTAGACTAGTACAAAAGGTGAAGTCACATGGGATCAGGGGTGAGCTGGCAAGGTGGATACAGAACTGGCTAGGTCATAGAAGGCAGAGAGTAGCAATGGAAGGATGCTTTTCTAATTGGAGGGCTGTGACCAGTGGTGTTCCACAGGGATCAGTACTGGGACCTTTGCTGTTTGTAGTATATATAAATGATTTGGAGGAAAATGTAACTGATCTGATTAGTAAGTTTGCAGACGACACAAAGGTTGGTGGAATTGCGGATAGCGATGAGGACTGTCAGAGGATACAGCAGGATTTAGATTGTTTGGAGACTTGGGCGGAGAGATGGCAGTTGGAGTTTAATCCGGACAAATGTGAGCTAATGCATTTTGGAAGGTCTAATGCAGGTAGGGAATATACAGTGAATGGTAGAACCCTCAAGAGTATTGAAAGTCAAAGAGATCTAGGAGTACAGGTCCACAGGTCACTGAAAGGGGCAACAGAGGTGGAGAAGGTAGTCAAGAAGGCATACGGCATGCTTGCCTTCATTGGCCGGGGCATTGAGTATAAGAATTGGCAAGTCATGATGCAGCTGTATAGAACCTTAGTTAGGCCACACTTGGAGTGTAGTGTTCAATTCTGGTCGCCACACTACCAGAAGGATGTGGAGGCTTTCGAGAGGGTGCAGAAGAGATTTACCAGAATGTTGCCTGGTATGGAGGGCATTAGCTATGAGGAGCGGTTGAATAAACTCGGTTTGTTCTCACTGGAACGAAGGAGGTTGAGGGGCGACCTGATAGAGGTCTACAAAGTTATGAGGGGCATAGACAGAGTGGATAGTCACAGGCTTTTCCCCGGGGTAGAGGGGTCAATTACTAGGGGGCATAGGTTTAAGGTGAGAGGGGCAAGGTTTAGAGTAGATGTACGAGGCAAGTTTTTTACGCAGAGGGTAGTGGGTGCTTGGAACTCGCTACCGGAGGAGGTGGTGGAAGCAGGGACGATAGTGATGTTTAAGGGGCATCTTGACAAATACATGAATAGGATGGGAATAGAGGAATACGGACCCAGGAAGTGTAGAGGATTGTCGTTTAGTCGGGCAGCATGGTCGGCACGGGCTTGGAGGGCCGAAGGGCCTGTTCCTGTGCTGTACATTTCTTTGTTCTTTGTTTGATTCCAAGCAACATATTCCTGCTCAGGTACGCTCTCCATCTTGTCTTCCGTGATGGTGAGGGTTAAGCGGAGAAGGGGTGGGGAGGAGGGGAGCCAGTGATCCCCAGGGTATTTTAGTCTGCTTGGGTGAGCTGAAAGCATTTTTCTAATGCCTCTCACAACCTCAGTACATCCCAAAGCACTTTACAGCCAATTAAGTGCTTGTTGAAGTGTAGTCATTGTTGTAAAGTAGATAACACAACTCGTTTCCATGCAGCAAGGGTTCTCTTCCAGCAAAGAAAATCAAAATAAGAAATACAACCATAATTAAATAGGCCTTTGGAGTCGCACGGAAGATTGTGCACGGTAAATGGGCAGGCTGCTCGAGTCTCAATGCGAGTAGGTGAACAGGACAACACTGAAAGGGTAATAATGCCTAGAAGTGAAACTCACAATCGGGAAGGCAGTAGCTCAGTGGCCATGTCACTGGATTAGCAATTCAGATGCCCAGGTTAATGCTCTGGGAGCACGGGTTCAAATCCCACTGTGCAACAGGAATTCAAATTCAGTTGATTTAAACTGGAGTTGAAAACTAATCTATCATCAATTGTCATTTAAAAAAAAATCCCCCCATCACTAACTCCCCTTTATAAAGGAAATTTACTATTCCGACCCGGTTCAACCTACGTGTGGACTCCCAATCCTTACCTGAAACATCCTCACAAACTGCTGTGAAGTCTAAAAGGAATAAAATCAGACAGACCACCTGGCACTGACCTCAGCACTGGAAATAGAACATAGAACATAGAACAATACAGCGCAGTACAGGCCCTTCGGCCCACGATGTTGCACCGAAACAAAAGCCATCTAACCTACACTATACCATTATCATCCATATGTTTATCCAATAAACTTTTAAATGCCCTTAATGTTGGCGAGTTCACTACTGTAGCAGGTAGGGCATTCCACGGCCTCACTACTCTTTGCGTAAAGAACCTACCCCTGACCTCTGTCCTATATCTATTACCCCTCAGTTTAAGGCTATGTCCCCTCGTGCTAGCCATTTCCATCCGCGGGAGAAGGCTCTCACTGTCCACCCTATCTAACCCTCTGATCATTTTGTATGCCTCTATTAAGTCTCCTCTTAACCTTCTTCTCTCTAACGAAAACAACCTCAAGTCCATCAGCCTTTCCTCATAAGATTTTCCCTCCATACCAGGCAACATCCTGGTAAATCTCCTCTGCACCCGTTCCAAAGCCTCCACGTCCTTCCTATAATGCGGTGACCAGAACTGTACGCAATACTCCAAATGCGGCCGTACCAGAGTTCTGTACAGCTGCAACATGACCTCCTGACTCCGGAACTCAATCCCTCTACCAATAAAGGCCAACACTCCATAGGCCTTCTTCACCACCCTATCAACCTGGGTGGCAACTTTCAGGGATCTATGTACATGGACACCTAGATCCCTCTGCTCATCCACACTTTCAAGAACTTTTCCATTAGCCACATATTCCACATTCCTGTTTTTCCTTCCAAAGTGAATCACCTCACACTTCTCTACATTAAACTCCATTTGCCACCTCTCAGCCCAGCACTGCAGCTTATCTATATCCCTCTGTAACCTGCTACTTCCTTCCTCACTATCGACAACACCACCGACTTTAGTATCGTCTGCAAATTTACTCACCCACCCTTCTGCGCCTTCCTCTAGGTCATTGATAAAAATGACAAACAGCAACGGCCCCAGAACAGATCCTTGTGGTACTCCACTTGTGACAGAACTCCATTCTGAACATTTCCCATCAACCACCACCCTCTGTCTTCTTTCAGCTAGCCAATTTCTGATCCACGTCTCTAAATCACCCTCAATCCCCAGCCTCCGTATTTTCTGCAATAGCCTACCGTGGGGAACCTTATCAAACGCTTTGCTGAAAACCATATACACCACATCAACTGCTCTACCTTCGTCTACCTGTTCAGTCACCTTCTCAAAGAACTCGATAAGGTTTGTGAGGCATGACCTACCCTTCACAAAGCCATGCTGACTATCCCTGATCATATTATTCCTATCTAGATGATTATAAATCTTGTCTCTTATAATGCCCTCCAAGACTTTACCCACTACAGACGTGAGGCTCACCGGTCTATAGTTGCCGGGGTTGTCTCTGCTCCCCTTTTTGAACAAAGGGACCACATTTGCTATCCTCCAGTCCTCTGGCACTATTCCTGTATCCAATGATGACATAAAAATCAAAGCCAATGGTCCAGCAATCTCTTCCCTGGCCTCCCAGAGAATCCTAGGATAAATCCCATCAGGCCCCGGGGACTTATCTATTTTCAGCCTGTCCAGAATTGCCAACACCTCTTCCCTACTTACCTCAATGCCATCTAATCTATTTACCTGGAGCTCAGCATTCTCCTCCACAACATTATCTTTTTCCTGAGTGAATACTGACGAAAAATATTCATTTAGTATCTCGCCTATCTCTTCAGACTCTACACACAACTTCCCATCCCTGTCCTTGACTGGTCCTACTCTGTCCCTAGTCATTCGCTTATTCCTGACATACCTATAGAAAGCTTTTGGGTTTTCCTTGATCCTTCCTGCCAAATACTTCTCATGTCCCCTCCTTGCTCGTCTTAGCTCTCTCTTTAGATCCTTCCTCGCTACCTTGTAACTATCCATCGCCCCAACTGAAACTTCACACCTCATCTTCACATAGGCCTCCTTCTTCCTCTTAACAAGAGATTCCACTTCTTTGGTAAACCACGGTTCCCTCGCTCGGCACCTTCCTCCCTGCCTGACCGGTACATACTTATCAAGAACACGCAATATCTGATCCTTGAACAAGCTCCACTTATCCAGTGTGTCCAAAACTTGCAGCCTACTTATCCACCTTATCCCCCCCAAGTCACGTCTAATGGCATCATAATTTCCCTTCCCCCAGCTATAACTCTTGCCCTGCGGTGTATACTTATCCCTTTCCATCCTTAACGTAAACGTCACCGAATTGTGGTCACTGTCCCCAAAGTGCTCACCTACCTCCAAATCCAACACCTGGCCTGGTTCATTACCCAAAACCAAATCCAATGTGGCCTCACCTCTTGTTGGCCTGTCAACAAACTGTGTCAGGAAACCCTCCTGCACACACTGAACAAAAAACGACCCATCTAATGTACTCGAACTATATCTTTTCCAGTCAATATTTGGAAAGTTAAAGTCTCCCATAATAACTACCCTGTTACTTTCGCTCATATCCAGGATCATCTTCGCCATCCTTTCCTCTACATCCCTAGAACTATTTGGAGGCCTATAGAAAACTCCCAACAGGGTGACCTCTCCCTTCCTGTTTCTAACCTCAGCCCATACTACCTCGGAAGATGAGTCCCCATCTAGCATCCTCTCCGCCACCGTAATACTGCTCTTGACTAGCAGCGCCACACCTCCCCCTCTTTTGCCTCCTTCCCTGAGCTTACTAAAACACCTAAACCCCGGAACCTGCAACATCCATTCCTGTCCCTGCTCTATCCACGTCTCCGAAATGGCCACAACATCGAAGTCCCAGGTACCAACCCATGCTGCCAGTTCCCCTACCTTATTTCGTATACTCCTGGCATTGAAGTAGACACACTTCAAACCACCTACCTGAACACTGGCCCCCTCCTCCGACGTCAAATCTGAGCTCCTGACCTCTATACTCTCATTCTCCCTTACCCTAAAACTACAATCCAGGTTCCCATGCCCCTGCATTATAAGAGACAGAAGCAAAGTCCTCCTTACTAACTTCTGGAGGACTAAAGTGGCAGAAGGATTAGAGGGGACATGAGGAAGAACCTTTTAGGGCAGTAGGAGTCTGGAATTCGCTGCCCGAGTTGGTGGTGGAGGCAGAGGCCAGAAACTCATTTAAAAAGTAACTTGAATCTGCACCTCAAGAGCTGTAAGATACAGGGCTATAGGTCAGGTGCAGGAAAGTGGGATTTGTTTGGGTGTCCTCGGGCTGGCATGGACAAGATGGGCCACATGGCCTCCTTTTGTGCTGTACCATTTCTATGGTTCTATGGACTATAATAAAATTTGAGTGAGCTGTCTCACAGTCTCGTCAAGCAACAGCCTGATACAGTGATATAGTCATACTCTCAGAATTATGCTTTTATAGACAATGGGTGGGATCTTTCAGCCCCTCCCTTCAAAGGCTGGCCGAAGGTGACCTCCTGCGTACAGGGTCGGTGAGCCACGCAAAACGCTGTAAAGGTCAGCAGGAACGGAAGATCATGCCAGTGGAGGACAACTCCAGCAGATGCAGCCATACAGTTGGGAGGAGGTTCCCTTGGAAGTCCTGAACATTAACTCCAGACCTCATGATGTCTCGTGGCATATGGTCAAACATGAGCGAGGAAGTCTCATAATTACCAACTAACGAGAAAGCGGGAGTGGGTTACTGAATTTGCATGATCAGCCATGATCATATTGAATGATGGGACAGGCTCGAAGGGCTGAATGGCCTACTCCTGCACCTATTTGCTATGTTCCTATGTTATCATGCCCCCTCAGGTGATAAGTCATGGCTCCTCCATGTTTAACTCCAAATGGAAGAAGCACTGAGGGTGGAAAGGGCTCACAATATATTTGAGATGGGAAGTTCAATGCCCATCACTAAGAGTGACCCAGTGGAACTCACTCCTCGTCGAATTGGCAAAAGCCCTAAAGGACATAACTGCTAAACTGGGTCTGTGGCAGATGATGAAGGAAACAACAAGGGGGGAAATCATGTTTGACATCATCCGCACCAATCTAGCTGTCTCAGAAGCACCTTTCCATGACAGTACTGGGAGGAGTGACCATTGCAGAGTTCTTGTGGAAATGAAGTCCCGTCTTCACATTGAGGACACCATCCATCGTAATGTTAGGCATTATTTCCACAGAAATGGAATAGATTTTGAACAGATCTAGCAACTCAAACTGAGCATCCATGAGGTGTTGGGCCCATAGGCAGCAGCAGCAGATTTGTATTTGCTCACAATCTGTAACTTGCTGTCCTGTATATCCGCCATTCTACCATTACCACCAAGCCAGGGGATCAATCCTGGTTCAATTAAGAGGGTTGGGCAGCATGCCAGGAGCCTCTTGGCATACCTAAAATGAGTGTCAACACAAGTAGCCCTAACGTGCATGCCAAACAGCATGGTGATAGAGAGAACAAAGTGATGCTACAAGCAATGATCAGATGTATGATCTGCTGTTCTGCCACAGCCAGTTGTGAATGGTGCTGGAACTTGAAAGAACTCACTGGAAGAGGGGACTCCACAAACATCCCACCCTCAAGGCACATCAGTGTGAAAGAAGGCTGAAGCATTTGCAAGCATCCTCAGCCGGAAGTGCCATGAGTGGATGTCCCACCTTGACTTCTTCTTGGGGTCCCCAACATCACAAATCCTGAATTCTTAAACAAAGAACTCACCTTCTGACTCCCAAAGCCTGTCCATTATCTATTTGAATTTGAATTTGTTTTCGGGTTTATTGTCACGTGTATCGAGGTACATTGAAAAGTATTGTTCTGTGTAAAGTCCAGACAGATCGTTCCACATATGAAAAAAACATAGGACATACGATAGATACAATGTAAATACATAGACGCAGGCATCGGGTGAAGCACATGGAGTGCAGTACTACTCAGTGGAGAAGATGCGTGGAGAGATCAGTTCAGTCCTTAAGAGGGTCATTCAGGAATCTAGTAACAGCGGGGAAGCAGCTGTTTTTGAATCTGTTAGTGTGTGTTCTCAGACTTTTGTATCTCCTGCCCGATGGAAGACGTTGGAAGAGAGAATAACACGGGTGGGAGGGGTCTTTGATTATGCTGCTCGCTTTCCCAAGGCGGCGAGAGGTGTAGACAGAGTCCATGGATGGGAGGCGGGTTCATGTGATGGACTGGGCTGTGTCCTCGCCTCTCTGTAGTTTCTTCTGTTCTTGGGCTGAGCAATTGTCAGACGAGGCGGTGATGCTTTCTATGGTGCCTCTGTATACATTGGTAACAGTCAATGTGCACATGCCAAATTTCCTTAGTTTCCTGAGGAAGTATAGGTGCTGTTGTGCTTTCTTGATCAGAGTGTCGATGAGGGTGGTCCAGGGCAGATTGTTGGTGATGTGCACACCTAGGAATTTGAAGCTGTCAACCATCTCCACCTCGGCACCATTGATGTAGACGGGGGGGTCTACGATACTTCACTTCCTGAAGCCAACGTAGTTCCCTACTTTTGCTGACATTGAGGGAGAGATTGCTGTTGTTACACCATGTCACGAGGTTCTCTATCTCCCTCCTGTACTCTGACTCATCGTTGTTTGAGATCTGTCCCACTACAGTCATGTCATCAGTAAACTTGTAGATGGAGTTGGAGCCACATTTTGCCACACAGTCTTGTGTGTATAGGACGTATAGTAGGGGGCTAAATACGCAGGCTTGCGGGGCTGTGTTATTGAGGTTTATCATGGAGGAGGTGTTATTTATCCTTACTGATTGTGGTCTATGGGTCAAGAAGTCGAGGATTCAGTTGCAGAGGGAGGGACCAAGTCCTAGTTTTTGGAATTTGGTTATGGGTTTGGCTGGGATTATTGTGTTGAAGGTGGAGCTGTAGGAGTCTGACATTGGAGTCCTTGTTATCGAGTTGCTTCAGGGATGACTGCAGGGCCAGGAAGATAGCGTCTGCTGAGGACCGGTTGTGGCGGTATGCGAATTGCAGTGGATCAAGGCATTCTGGGTGTATGGAGTTGATGTATCTCATGGCCAAGCTCATGAAGCACTTCATAATGATCAATGTCAAGGCCATCGGACGGTAGTCGTTGAGGCACGTTACCTGGTTCTTCTTTTGCATCGGTATGACGCTGGTCTTCTTGAAGCAGGTGGGAACCTCAGAATGGAGTAGGGAGATGTAGAAAATGTCTGCGAACACACCCGCCAGTTGGTCCACGCAGGACCTGAGTGCATGACCAGGGGCTCAGTCAGGACCTGTTGCTTTTCAAGGGTTCACTTTCAAGAAGGCGGATCTGACTTCAGTGGCTGTTTCGGCCACAGACCAGAATTGTGATGGGAAACTCTCCATTCACCTGGATAACTATATCTCCAACAACACTTGAAGCTTGACACCACCTAGGACAAAGCAGCCCAGTTTATTGATGCTTCATCAGCCACTTTAAACATTTACTCCCTCCACCACCGATGCACAATGGCAGCAGTTCACACCATCAACAAGATGTAGCAACTCACCAAGGCTCCTTCGACAGCATCTTCCAAACCCACAATCTATACCATCTAGCAGAACAAGGGCAACAGAAATGGGAACACCAGCATCTTCAAACTCCTGTCCAAACCACACACTTGGAAATACATCGCATTTCTTCATCGTCATTGGGTCAAAATCCAGGAAGTCCTGTAAACAGCACTGATACATCGCGTGGATGGCAGCGGTACAAGAAGACAACTCACCAGCACTTTCTCAAGGGAAATTAAGGGTAGGCAATACATGCTGGCCTAGCCAGCGATGTCCACATACCGGGAACGAATAAAGAACAGCAATGACATCATGCATGTCCATTCGATTTGCACTCTGAGTCAAAATTTGCTTGTGAATTAATTTGGGCGACTTTTTAGCTAACTGGCTCCATTGCATCTGCTACTTTGTTCTCCAATACTCTAACTTCTATTTAGTTGAGATTTACACTCTATAACTACAGCAACAATGGAATGGACGACAAAGTAACTTGCTTACTGGCTCAATTGTTTTTACCAGCTGATTGACAGTTTCTCGTTGTTTGGATGTAAATTTCCTCCTGCCGTTATTTATGTCTGGTAGCCCACATTCTACGGGTGTTTCGCTGGATATGCTAATCCTGCAGCAGTGACAAACAGCACTTGACCAAGTCTTGGAGATAGGTATCTAACTTCTAAACTTGTCAGCTATTATGACAATATTAACCGAAGCCATATTTCAGCACTGCCGTGGAAGTACATTTAACACTTGAGACCAATTACTTTGGGGCCAATGAATGAGGTCTCTCTCTTTAGGGCACAATTCTTTTGAAGTAAGTTCTTTGATTTAAGCATGGTGCTAATTATACTCCCTGAGCAGCAGTTTCATTCTGTCCAGTTGTGCGTAGCCTAATAATGTGACATCTTAAATTGTATTGCCTTAAACCAAGAATCTCTGCTTTTCAAACATCAGAAGGAAAAGAAAATCTTGTGAAATTGGGACTGTGTGTCTGATGAAAATGGAAGATAGAAGGAAAGTTTAAAAAGAGTGAGCAGCTTGTGAGGAAACCAGATAACAGCTACTGTTTGACGGTTAATTATTGATTATTAAGTTAAACATTGTTACATCCGCCGCCAAAGAGTCAGCAGCCCAGCCAAAGGCCCGTTGGCTTTCCTGGGAACCAGATGATCCCAGCGGTGGATGCGGTGGAAAATTCCACCCATCAACTTTGCTATCCCAGAGACCAACAAGTACCCAGTATTTCATAGAATCCCTACAGTGCAGAAGGAGGCCATTCGACCCATTGAGTCTGCACTGACCCTCTGAAAGAGCATTCTACCTAGGCCCACTCCCCAGTCCACCCCTCCCTATCCCTGTAACATAACCTGCCAGATTCCTGGACCCTAAGGGGCAAGTTAGCATAGCCAATCCACCTAACCTGCAGATCCCGGGACTGTGGAAGGAAACCATATCACCCGGAGGAAACGCACATAGACACTGGGAGAATACGCAATCTCCACACAGTCACCCAAGGTCGGAATTGAACCCAGATCCTCGGTGCCACAAGGCAGCAGTGCTAACCGTGCCGCTCAATTTCTCCACCCTGCATATCCTTAATGGATTTTGAAATGAAATGAAAATGAAATGAAAATCGCTTATTGTCACAAGTAGGCTTCAATGAAGTTACTGTGAAAAGCCCCTAGTCGCCACATTCCGGTGCCTGTTTGGGGAGGCTGTTACGGGAATTGAACCGTGCTGCTGGCCTTCCTTGGTCTGCTTTTAAAGCCAGCGATTTAGCCCTGTGCTAAACAGCCCCTGGTGCATGTTGGAGCATTCCTGTTAAAAAATAATTGAGAATGGAATATGAAAGTACAGAAGTTATACAAGACGTTGGAGATGACATCTTGAGCACTGTGTACAGTTTGCTTCTCCTTTCATAAGAAAGGATATCATTGCTTTCGAAGCAGTTCAGAGAAGGTCACTCAAATAATTTGTGAGATGAAGGGGTTATATTATGAGGAACACTTGAATAGGTTGGACTTCTACCCAATGGCGTTTAGAGGAATGGGAGGTGATCTGATTGAAACATATAAGGGGCATGAATCTGCAGGCAAACAGACATGCGAATGAGCACTGGTCACTGGAGAAGGTGAAGGAATGATGGCTTCCAGGACCAGGAGGACAGGTCTGAAGGCAACCAGCTGGAACACCAGAATGGCTGTCTCTCTCTCATCCCTCAAACAATTCCGTGAGATCTTGGGATGGAGTCAGTTGAGCTGGAGCTGCAGGAACACAGACTACAGCAGCAATGGGAGGCCGCCTTCAGGGAGCACTCAGAGCCAGGAGGCCAGGGAGTCACAGGGCTGGCCGCAGTTCAGATGGAACAGGGTGCTCAGAGGCGAAGATGAAGGGTTTACGGACCCAGGCGTCCTTCCTGAAGCAGTCGGGCAACATGTGCTGCCGGAGACTCCTCACAAGAGAGACACTGCGGCACCTGTTCAACATTCTTTCCAACCTTGTGCTCCGTGGACGAGGAAGGCACCCATTCCTTGAGGCTGTGAAGGTCACAGCAGTCCTCAACTTTCATGCCATGGGATCATTCCAGAACTCAATGGGTGACCTTTGTGACATCTTGCAGTCATCCGCCCACAAACGCATCCATAACGCCACAAATGCACTATATACCAATGCATCCAACTACACAAACTTCGACTTGGACCAGGCCTATCAGGACGAGAGGGCTGTGTGAAGTGTTTCCATCACTGGTCTGTCACAGATGCAGGGTGCCATCAATGGCTCTGCACACTTGATGGCATCAGAGAGCCCTGAATATTAACTGAAAGAGGTTCCACTCCCTTAATGTGCAGCTGGTGTGTGACTACTCGGTGTACATCATGCACGTGTGTGAATGTTTTCCAGGGAGCGTGCATGATAGCATGACCATTGGGCAGTCTCAAATCCCTGGGATATTTGAGGGTCACCTCAAGCTGCAGGGATGGTTCGTTGGGTCGAAGAAACCCTTGTGCAAAGACCTGAAACTGAAGCAGCGAAGCATTACAACAAGGCTCACAGTGCCACCAGACTGTGATCGAGTGATGCAGCAGGCTGCTGAAGATCCGCTTCTGCTGCCTCAACAGATCCGGTGGGACTCTGCAATACAGCCTTCAGAGGTTCTCCCGCATAGTCGCTATCAGCTATAGATGCCATAAATTAGCCTAGCCTAGGAGACCAGGAAGAGCTGAACGTCTCCTCTAATGAAGAGGAAGTCCAGGAGGGGGAGGAGAGAGAGGTCGGTGAGGAGCTGGAGATGGAGGCCAGGTGTGGGTGAGGATTTGCGTGGGCAGGAGGACAAGGGTGCCCCCATTGCTTGCTGGTTCACACATTAGGACCATCTTGTTGTCCGACAGCTCTACAACCACCACTCCCCACCCACCCCCCCTAACACCTGTGTGACCTTCTCTGCAACCAAGAGTGGAGGTCCGCAACAAAAACATCTCGTCAAGGAACTGGGTCTGGGAAGACCTTATGCCTGCTTAGCATATCAATGCAGGAGGGTGGGGAAAGCTCTCATGCTCCTCAGCCTTTACGTATGTCTGACTCCTGTCTGTCTGCTACCAGCACGCTGACTCTCCGACTCATGTGCGACTGAGTGTCGGGGCCACTTCCCTTTTTCCCATTGCTCCAGAGGGGGGAATGAGCTAAGATCTAGGGTTCACCGAATAATCATAGATCATAGAATTTACAATGCAGAAGGAGGCCATTCGGCCCATCGAGTCTGCACCGGCCCTTACAAAGAGCACCCTACTCAGAGCACCCTACTCAAGCCCATGTATCTACCCTATCCCCGTAACCCAGTAACTCCCACTTAACCTTTTTGGACACTAAGGGCAATTTAGCCTGGCCAATCCACCTAACCCGCACATCTTTGGACCGTGGGAGGAAACCGGAGCACCCGGAGGAAACTCACGCAGGCACGGGGAGAACGTGCAGACTCCGCACCGACAGTGACCCAGCTGGGAATCGAACCTGGGACCCTGGAGCTGTGAAGCAGCTGTGCTAACCACTAGGCTACCGTGCTGCCGAATGGTAGAGTCTTTCCAGAATGTATGTTACTCTCCATTTGAATGGGCCTTTCCATTTGCCTTACATCGAGGAACTGTGGGAAAAGCTGTGCCCAGATGAGGTGAAGGCCTATCCCAGTGGGGAAAGGTCAAAGAGGGTGAGGCCTTAATATTGTGAACAACAAGAGGTTTTAATAAGGTGACTTGTGCCTTTGTCACAAATGATTTTGATGCACAACTATCAGTGCCTAACTTCACCCGTACCCACTGCTGAAGCCACCCTTTCAGTGCTGCCGGGTACCATGCAATGCTGACAACATCGCCAACATATGAACTTGAATATGTCATCGAAATTACGTCCAGGGTGTTATTCAAAACTAAAAGATAAAACAATGGATAAATTAGTAAAAGAATCACTTCTGAAACTTTGGGAACTAAGGGTTTGGAAAGGTGAGTCTGGGTGTCTCAGATACAACGACAAGTTTGGGTAGAAATGGAGAGTAAAAGGTGTGACAGCAGGGTTAATAAGAGTAAATATTATAGATATAGAAAACATCTGAGGGCACAATGAGGTAATGAAGAGGCAATAAAAAGAATTTTTGGAATAATTGAATCAACAGGAGAAGCACAATCTGAGCAGCGATCAGAAAATGCTCTTGTCTACTGACACATTAATAAAGAAGCATTGAAGATTGTAAATATTGTAAATATAATAAAATGTGTGAACAATGAGGCCAACCAGAACCAAATTCTTATGAGAGTTTGACATGCGCAAAATATTTACAGTGAATATAATGCAAAAAACACTAAATTTAGGGGAAATTACCATAATCCCCCCTTTAGCTAGAATCACCACAATGCAGAAGGAGACCATTCAGCCCATCGATTCTGCACCGACCATCTAAAAGATCACCCCACCTAGGCCCACTGCACTGCAATATCCCCGTAACCCTGCAACCCCATCGAACCTCGGCAAAGGGGCAATTTAGCATGGCCAATCCACCGAACCTGCACATCTTTGGACTGTGGGAGCAAACTGGAGTACTTGGAGGAAACCCATGCAGATACGGAGAGAACATGCAAACTCCACACAGACAGTCACCTGTGATCAGAATTGAAACAGGGTCCCCGGCGCTGAGAAGCGGCAGTGCCACTTCTGCCACCATGCTGTGTTTCAGTGGGAAAGAGGGCACTGAATACAATGCAACATGTCAACTGCAAATCATGTCCATAAACCCATCAGACCAAAGCTATAGGAGCAGAATTAAGCCATTTCGCCAACGCACCTGCTCCGCCACTTGATCGTGACTGAATATATGTTCCTGATCCTCATTCTCCTGCCTTCTTCCCAGAACCCCATAGCCCTTTTTTTAGACAAGAAATCCCCTTATTAATCAAGAACACCAGATTTGTGCTTGAGGTGCTGTTACCGACAGGGCTACAGACCAAGAGCTGGAAGGTGGAATCAGACTGAATAGTTATTTCTTACAACATAAGAACTAGGAGCAGGAGTAGACAATTTCACCTCTCGATCCTGCTCCAGCACTCAATACGATCATGGCTGTGTTCATCATCGCCTCAATTTCACCATCCTGCCCATTCTCCGTAACCCTTCAACCCATTACTAATTAAAAATCTGTTTAACTCCTCCTTAAATTTACTCACCGTCCAATATCCACCGCACTCTGGGGTAGCAAATTCCACAGATTCACAACCCTTTGGGAGAAGTAGTTTCTCCTCATTTCTGTTTCAAATTTGCTCCCCGTTATCCTGAGACTATGACTCTCGTTCTAGAGTTCCCCACAAGAAGAAGCATCCACTCCACATCTAATTTACCCACAATTAGATACTTCAATTTGATCTCCCCTCATTCTTCTAAACGCGAGACAATATAGGTCTAAACTGCTCAATATGTCTTCAGAAGACAAACCCTTCGGGCTGGATTCTCCATTTGAGAGACTATTGAAGCCGGGACTGATTCAGTGGTGTTATACAACAGGAAAATTGGCGCCGTTCCCAAAGCAATTCCACAACTATTGATTTGCTAGCACCGGCTCCTTGTGGAATACGACCAATTCGAATGAAAAACAGTGGGCTGGATTCTCCGATTTTGAGGTTATGTCTGGAGGAAATGTCTAGTTTTACAATTAAAAAGTTGGCACTGCTCCCGCACCGATGCGCCGCCCGGTGGGGAGCCAGCAGCCACACCACGCCCGGCTTTACCTGCACATACGGATGGAGAATGGCCGGGTCCGTGGCCGCGCATGCGCACGGCGGCGATCTGCGGAAGCCACGCTGTACAACATGGTGCTGGCCGCGCGGGGACCCGGCCTGCCAGACAATGCCCCCCTGCAGCCCTCCTCGCTACCCCCAGACCACCCCTCACCAATCCCTTCAGTCCCCGCCGAAGACGCCCCCCCTACCAGCTGAACAGCTCCGCCCTGACTGAGGCGGCGCTGGACACAGTCCGCAGTCACCATGCGAGGTCCACGAAAACTGTGAGCACACGCGACCGACGCCATCGGAAAGTTGGGCCATTTGGAGCGGAGCATCAGGAGAGGGCCTCAGGTGACCTGGGTTTCTTTGTGCACCAGTCGCTGAAGGTAAGCATGCAGGTGCAGCAGGTGGTAAAGAAGGCTCATGGTATGTTGGCCTTCATTGCGAGAGGTTTCAAGTACAGGAGCAGGGATGTTTTGCTGCAATTATACATATTTGGTGAGGCCACACTTGGAGTATTGTGAGCAGTTTTGGTCTCCTTCTCTGAGGAAGGATATTCTTGATCTCGAGGGAGTGCAGCGAAGGTTTACCAGACTGATTCCAAGGATGGCGGGACTGTCATATGAGGATTGGATTGGATTGGATTGGATTTATTTATTGTCACGTGTACCGAGGTACAGTGAAAAGTATTTTTCTGCGAGCAGCTCAACAGATCATTAAATACATGGGAAGAAAAGGGAAGAAAAGAAAATACATAATAGGGCAACACAACATATACAATGTAACTACATAAGCACTGGCATCGGATGAAGCATACAGGGTGTAGTGTTAATGAGATCAGTCCATCAGAGGGTCATCTGGAGTCTGGTGACAGTGGGGAAGAAGCTGTTTTTGAGTCTGTTCGTGCGTGTTCTCAGACTTCTGTATCTCCTGCCCGATGGAAGAAGTTGGAAGAGTGAGTAAGCAGGGTGGGAGGGATCTTTGATTGTGCTGTCCACTTTCCCCAGGCAGCGGGAGGTGTAGATGGAGTCAATGGATGGGAGGCAGGTTTGTGTGATGGACTGGGCGGTGTTCACGACTCTCTGAAGTTTCTTGTGGTCTTGGGCCGAGCAGTTGCCATACCAGGCTGTGATGCAGCCCGATAGGATGCTTTCTATGGTGCATCTGTAAAGGTTGGTAAGGGTTAATGTGGACATGCCGAATTTCCATAGTTTCCTGAGGAAGTATAGGCGCTGCTGTGCTTTCTTGATGGTAGCGTCGACGTGCATGGACCAGGACAGGTTTTTGGAGATGTGCACCCCTAGGAATTTGAAACTGCTAACTATCTCCACCTCGGCCCCGTTGATGCTGACAGGGGTGTGTACAGTACTTTGCTTCCTGAAGTCAATTACCAGCTCTTTAGTTTTGCTGGCATTGAGGGAGAGATTGTTGTCGCTACACCACTCCACTAGGTTCTCTATCTCCTGCCTGTATTCTGACTCGTCATTATTCGAGATCCAGCCCACTGTGGTCTGTGGGCAGCACGGTAGCATTGTGGATAGCACAATTGCTTCACAGCTCCAGGGTCCCAGGTTCGATTCCGGCTTGGGTCACTGTCTGTGCGGAGTCTGCACATCCTCCCCGTGTGTGCGTGGGTTTCCTCCGGGTGCTCCGGTTTCCTCCCACAGTCCAAAGATGTGCAGGTTAGGTGGATTGGCCATGATAAATTGCCCTTAGTGTCCAGAATTGCCCTTAGTGTTGGGTGGGGTTACTGGGTTATGGGGATAGGGTGGAGGTGTTGACTTTGGGTAGGGTGCTCTTTCCAAGAGCCGGTGCAGACTCGATGGGCTGAATGGCCTCCTTCTGCACTGTAAATTCTATGATAATCTATGTAACATCAGCAAACTTGTAGATGGAGTTGGGACCAAGTTTTGCCATGCAGTCGTGTGTGTACAGGGAGTAGAGTAGGGGGCTAAGTACGCAGCCTTGCGGGGCACCGGTGTTGAGGACTATTGTGGAGGAGGTGTTGTTGTTCATTCTTACTGATTGTGGTCTATTGGTCAGAAAATTGAGGATCCAGTTGCAGAGTGGAGAGCCAAGTCCTAGGTTTTGGAGCTTTGATATGAGCTTGGCTGGGATTATGGTGTTGAAGGCGGAGCTGTAGTCAATAAATAGGAGTCTGATGTAGGAGTCCTTATTTTCGAGATGCTCTAGGGATGAGTGTAGAGCCAGGGAAATGGCGTCTGATGTGGACCGGTTGCAGCGGTATGCGAATTGCAGTGGATCAAGACGTTCTGGGAGTATGGAGGTGATGATCAACCTCTCGAAGCACTTCATTACGACTGAAGTCAGGGCCACTGGACGGTAGTCATTGAGGCACGTTGCCTGAGAGATTGAGTAGATTGGGATTGTTCTCACTGGAGTTCTGAAGAATGAGGCGGGATCTCATAGAGACTTATAAAATTCTAACAGGACGAGACAGAGCAGATGCAGGGAAGATGTTACCAATGATGGGTGTGTTCAGAACCAGGGGTCACAGTCTGAGGATTCAGGGTAAACCATTGTGGACAGAAATAAGGAGATATTTCTTCACCCAAAGAGTGGTGAACCTGTGGAATTCATTACTACAGGAAGTAGTTGATGCTAAAACACTGAACATATTCAAGAGGCGGCTGGATATAGCACTTGGGGAGAATGGGATCAAAGGCTACGGGGAGAAAGCAGGATTAGACTATTAAGTTGGATGATCAGCCATGATCATGATAAATGGCGGAGCAGGCTCGAAGGGCCAAAAGGCCTCCTCCTGCTCCTATCTCCTATGTATCTATGTATGTATCCCGACAGCGTGCAGTGTATTCAGCTATTACTCTGCTTTTGAGGGGGTGGAGCATCCAAAAAACACCTCCCCTATTTCATAGTAAAAACGGATTCTCCGGCCAATCGTCGAACCCGATTTTGGCATCGGCAATCGTTAAAATCCCGCCCAGTGTCTGATTCCCTGGGTTGGGATTGGCACTTGAGAGGCTGACAAGCTGCAGCCGCATATGAGGACTCCACTCCCCCCACACACTCATTCCAGCCAACAAACACTGGTTGCGCTGGAGCGCGGTCATCCCATTGATGGGTCGGCTCGGGCCAGAGGGTACCGAGGGGTTCCCTGTGGGGACACGCATACGACCCATGGCACTAGGTTCACAGTTTGCCTTGCAGAATACAGCAATAGTGTTCCATGCCCGTCCATCCCGACCCCACAATCCACCTCCTGGCCGCCCCCTGCTACTCCTCCCGCCCCTGACAGAAGCCTCCTGGCCAGCTGCACAACTGTCAGCATACCAGAGTAATATTGGACACTTTTCCCTCCTTCTCCTTCACCAGACAGGGGGCCTGTTTCCTGATTTTTGAATCCACAAGTGAAACGTGCCATCGAGAATTTCTCCTGCCGGAGACAGAGCATCGCTCAGGAGCTGGAGAATACCGGGTCAGGTCTGTTAGCGAACGGCGTTTACTGTACGTGCAGAGTGGAATGCATTGACACTGTTGTCGAGACACCGGAGAATGGCATTCCGGTGTGCGCCAGACGTGGCCACGATTTTGGCCTCACAACTGATTATCCACCCAATCGCCTTTTCCAATTTCGCCATTGACTGATGGCGAATCCCTTCCCTCATCTCTTGAATCAATCTAGTGAACCTCCTCTGAACTTCCTCCAATGCCACAACATCCTCCCTCAAACAAGGACACCAAAACTGGTCCAGGTGCGGTCTCACCAATGCCTTGTACAATTGCAACAACATTTCCACATCTTTATCCTCTATTCCTTTAGCTATAATTCTTCTTTGGCAGTTCCTCAGGGCTGAGGGTGACTTGCTTCCATTCTGGGGTTGGTGTGTTCTGCGACAGCTGATTAGACCAATCCTGGAGCCACAGCCTCAGCCATGGGTGGGGAAGGTGGGGATCAATAAGGCGGGTGAGTGGGATGCTCTGGATTCTGCACACTCTTGCCGCTGCTTACGTTTGACCCCCCACGTGCTCCACTCAGTGACGCTCGAGGTGGATGGTGCCTTCGCCAATGCTTCTTCTCCAGTTTGTGTGTTCTAGAGCAAGCAATTCTCACATGTCGGTGGGATGTTGCATTTACTTAGGGAGGCTTTTAGCGTGTCCTTGTCGCGTTTCCTCTGCCTTCCTCGTGATCGCTTGTCATTGTGGAGCTCGGAGTAAAGCACTTAAGAACATAAGAACATAAGAACTAGGAGCAGGATTGACCACCTGGCCCCCGAGCCCTCTCCACCATTCAATAAATTAATGACTGATCTTTTTGCGGACTCAGCTCCACTTACCCGCCCGCTCACCATTGATTCCGGAGTCTTGTGTTGGGCATGTAGACAATGTGGCCCACCCATCGAAACTGGTTGAGCCTGACCAGTGCCTCGATACTGGGGATATTGGCCGTGGCTTCTGGGGATATTGGCTCACTTTGGTGCGCCTATCTACTAATGAATTTGCAGGATTTTGCAGAGGCAATGATGGTAATATCTCTCCAGGATTTGAGATGTCTGTTGTATATTGTCCATATTTCTAATGCATACAGAAGGGCGGGTCCATGGCTGCTTTGTAGATTTTGAGCTTGGTGCTGATTTTAACTTCTCAGTCTTCAATCACATTGTTTCTCAGGTGTCCGAAGGCTGCGCTGACGCATTGGGGTCGATGTTGGATTTCACCATCGACGTCTGCTTGAATGTAGTCAAACGTGTCTTTTTCTTGAAGACGGTCACAATTACGGAGCCACTGAGATCTCCTGGCATGCTCTCTTCCTCCCAACAGGGGTGATGAGGTCGTGCATTTGTGTCAATAGCGCCTCTCTGCCATATTTTAGTACTTCAGCAGGGAGACTTGTTGTTTTTCTGCTATCAGAAGGCTTTTTCGACCTCACCGTGGTCTGGAGCTATGCTGAAATGGTGGCGGGTACTGTGTTGTAGGATGGCATCGAGGGCACTTACGCCAAGGGCTGCATCTTGGGTAAAGTGCAGGCTCAAAAGTTGGAATCTAATAGAGAGACACTTTGGTGTCATAGCTTTCAACAGAATTACTATATTGGGCGGTGGCACAGCAGTCAGCACTATAAGGATTCTATGATCTATATCATAATATGTACCTTCTTGCAATTTTTAACATACTGTTGAATTTTTAAGTGGGAATATTTAATCATCTGATCTATTTTAAAAACATTCACTGTTATAATTATTAGTCATAGATAAATCTTCTTTCCAACTGCATCAGTTGGAGGTATTTGGAGGTTTGCAATTAGCAGGCCTTTTTGCATTTAAAAGGAAGCTCAGCATATGATTTATTGCACGAAAATTATGAATCCTGATTAAAATAGCCCTCTCTGTCTCTTTTGGGAACACACGGTACCTATTTAATTTTTTTAAGGACTGCCAAAACCAAATTAAGCACAAATTCAACTTGAGCAGGTGAAGTTCAAATTTAGCTTGGACCGAAACTACTAACATGACAATCTCACGCTGTTAATTTTGGTACCCATACGTTTTAGCTTTATTGCAACAAGGTTCATTGGGTGGTATAACATGTTGGAATATGTTGGAATAATGCTCCTTTGTCTCTATTACTTGTCTGTAAGAGATAAGGAATAACATTTTCCTATCTGATGCACTGCCTATGGTAAATCTGAAACTGTTCATCAATTATTCTCTTCAAATGTTATTGTTGATTTTTAATATGTGCACCATGATACCTATAAGATTACATGGCTTCATATTATGTCCCAGATAAATAAGGATGAGCAAACGGAGTCTGCTGCTCTTAGTTCATCCATCGAGATGAACTAGATTTTCTCTACCAAACCAACAAATTAGTTTTTCAGCGATGTCATTTTCTCTCTCGCTCTGATACTCAATCTAAAAAGCTATTCAAAGAATACTAAGTGAGCAGAATAAATAGATTCCCAAAACCAACAAGGTCAGACTGGGAAAAAAATGGATTAGCAAGCAAATGAATGGTGAAGTAAGCCCTGAAGGGACAAAGGGGCAAGAGAGATTTGGAATGAATACAGTAAAATGCAGAACGGCATTGAAAGGATGATTGGCAAGACAAAGAGTCCTGGAGAAAGAACATATAGCCGCTGAGGATAAGCATATCTGTAAAAAACAGTCACAACAGAAAGAGGACAGTGAGAAAAGAATCAGAATCTATAAGAGAGGTAAGGCTTAAAGCAGAGATTGAGCTAAATATTCTGATACTAAACATTCTGAATTCGCACTTCCTTCAAGTACTCGCTAAGGAATACATGAGCAACATGCATCCGGCAAACAGGTATCTTTGTCATGAATGAGATGGAATTCTGAGGCTAATCAGGCTCAAACAAATGAATCTCCAAGGATAGACGGTATTTATCCCAGAAGGCTGAAAGACGACGGGAGAGATTTGTAAGAGACTGAAATTGGACACTGGGGAGATACCAGAAGAGTGAAAGTGGGCTAATGCGGTGCGTGGTTTCAAAGAAGAAGACAGTTCAGAAACAGAGAACACCATTAGGCTTGCTTCTATTGCATGTAAATTAATTGAATGGGTTATCAGAAGTAAAATTAGTTGCACAATAAAGACCATATGGATTCAGTAGAAGATCCTGCTTGAAAAACCTCTGGACTTCATTGAGGAAATCCTGTGATACTTTACCCATCGACCTCCAAAAGGTTTTTGACAAAATTCCCCATGAAAGTCTATTCAGAAAGTGGAATAGAAGTGTATGTTAATAGGGTAAACTAAATTAAGGTGGTGATGTACCTGTATTTTGTAAATATATTTATGTGTCGCCACACTATATATCAATCTTACAGAACTCGAGACTGAGCTTCTTGGGTGAAGTCAAGTAAAGTTTTATTTATGTCAGTTTCAAAGTCTATTGATCAAGTCAAATTTAATACGAATACAGAATCTAAAAATTTGTTTGTCCAATGCAAATACAGATGGTTGAATTGAATTTAAGATACAATTCAGTTCAGGGTAATTTCTTCAGATCAAAATGTACAATTCAAAAATGAACGAAAGGAAATTGCTGTTTGCAAAGTAAAGTAGAAATCGGTTTCAAAGATTAGGTTAAAGATGAATTCAGAGAGAGAGAGAGAGATGAGAGCTTAAAGATGATTTTGGAGAGAGCCAAAAAAAAGGTTCTTTCTCTGTCCCATAAGGAAATCATAATCTTTTTTAGATATCTGACTGCGATTGGGTTAAAATAATTATAATTCGTTTAACTCGATGAAATGTCTGTCTGTCAAGTTTTAAGGGATAATATGGCATGGGAAAACTTCTCTCTGTTTCTATAATATGGTTTGATCGACCACCTGTTTCCCACCATGTTCTCCAGAACTGGGATGTTTGCCCAGTAATGATAACAATGAGTCTATTCTGCAACGTGGATAGTCAGTTTCAATACTGACTTCCTTATCAGATCTTTTCCCATGCTCTCAGCATTTTCTGCTGCCATGGCTAATACATGTTTTTTAAAAGTATAATGACACTAAATCATGGCTTCCCTTAAACTTTTATTACCTAAAGAAAAGTAGGTTTCTATCAGGTGGGATGAGGCTTGTGTAGAGCATAAACACCAGATTCAGATTCAAAAACAGCTTCTTCCATAAGACCAGAAGACCATAAGACATAGGAGTGGAAGTAAGGCCATTCGGCCCATCGAGTCCACTCCACCATTCAATCATGGCTGATTTCAACTCCATTTACCCGCTCTCTCTCCATAGCCCTTAATTCCACGAGAAATCAAGAATTTATCAACTTCTGTCTTAAAGACACTCAACGTCCCGGCCTCCACCGCCCTCTGTGGCAATGAATTCCACATACCCACCACTCTCTGGCTGAAGAAATTTCTCCTCATCTCTGTTCTAAAGTGACTCCCTTTTATTCTAAGGCTATGCCCCCGGGTCCTAGTCTCCCCTGCTAATGGAAACAACTTCCCTACATCCACCCTATCTAAGCCATTCATTATCTTGTAAGTTTCTATTAGATCTCTCCTCAACCTCCTAAACTCCAATGAATATAATCCCAGGATCCTCAGACGTTCATCATATGTTAGGCCTACCATTCCTGGGATCATCCGTGTGAATCTCCGCTGGACCCGCTCCAGTGCCAGTATGTCCTTCCTGAGGTGTGGGGCCCAAAATTGCTCACAGTATTCTAAATGGGGCCTAACTAATGCTTTATAAAGCTTCAGAAGTACATCCCTGCTTTTATATTCCAAGCCTCTTGAGATGAATGACAACATTGCATTTGCTTTCTTAATTACAGACTCAACCTGCAAGTTTACCTTTAGAGAATCCTGGACTAGGACTCCCAAGTCCCTTTGCACTTCAGCATTATGAATTTTGTCACCGTTTAGAAAATAGTCCACGCCTCTATTCTTTTTTCCAAAGTGCAAGACCTCGCACTTGCCCACGTTGAATTTCATAAACTTCCCTGCAGTTACCAGACTCCTAAACGACCTTCTTATGAACTGAACTGATTAATACTACACTCCTGAATGCTTCACCCGATGCCGGTGTCTATGTATTTACATGGTGTACCTTGTGTTGCCCTATCATGTATTTTCTTTTATTTTCATGTACTAAATGATTTGTTTGAGCTGCTTGCAGAAAAATACTTTTCACTGTACCTCGGTACACGTGACAATAAACAAATCCAATCCATCCAATGTGGACCTGTTGGGATGGAGGCCTGCTCCTGAACTATAAAAATCTGTGTCATCAAAGAAAATTCAAAGATGCATTGATTCCAGATAAACCTTGGGAGTGGAAAAGAAACTGGCCGAAGAATAGAAATGTGCCCTCAATAAAAAAATTGTGTTGGAATAGGAGGAAACAGCTGAATGGGTTGACCTAAGATTCAATACTGGGACCACTACCATTTTGAATTTCCAAGACTCAGAAGTTCAATAGAAAATGGTTCAATGTGCAGGAACCAAAATGGAAAGGGAAATGAATTGGGAGGAGGGAACTCAAACATTGACAGAATGAGTTTGATAAAACATGTAAATGGGCAGATAAATGGCAGATTATCTTTTTTTTCTTCATTTTAAAATAAATTTAGATTACCCAATTCATTTTTTCCAATTAAGGGGCAATTTGGCAATTTAGCATGGCCAATCCACCTATGCTGCACATCTTTGGGCAGGGAATAGTGTAGATGGGCTTTAGAGTGGTTTCACAGGTCGGCGCAACATCGAGGGCCGAAGGGCCTGTACTGCGCTGTAATGTTCTATGTTCTATACTTGGATTGTGGGGATGGAAACCACACAAACACAGGGAGAATGTGCAAACTCCACACAGACAGTGACCTAGAGCCGGGATCGAACCTGGCACCGCCACGTCGTGAGGCAGCAGTGATAACCACTACGCCACCGTGCTGCCCTTTAAATGGCAGATTATATCTACTGCTCACGAATATAATGTGATGCGCATAAGAAAAATAACTGACACTTCTACAAACATATAAACATATGAATACTGAGCAGGAGTAGGCCATTAAGCCCCTCGAACCTGCTCAGAGCCACACTAGAGGCAAAAGACCTGAAAGGATATTTGTAGACGTAATGTTTTGTGTTAATTGTTGATGGCTATTCAGTATGCCCAAAGCCAGTAGGATATTGATCTGGATAGCCAAAATAGTAAATGGAAGTCCAAGGAAGTTGTGACCAAATTGTATAGTCAGGGGTTCAGATCACTCATTGAGCTTTTGTGAGCTTTGAGATGCAAGGGAGACATTTAAGCACAAGAGAGAAAGAGAAAAGCCAGAAAGGTGACCCCAAATATTCAAGGTTTGAGTTATGAGTAAAGACTAGAGACATTTGCTCTCTTAAAGGAAGCATAGAAGAATGAACTTGTCAAGTTAAGGGAATGGGAAAATTAAATCCAGAACATTGTGTTTGGTTGAATAGGAAGTGTAGAACAAGCGGCCATAAATTTAAACATATAGGAGATCAATTTTGAACTTATATCAGGAAATTCATTTTCATACAAGGATTATTTACATGAAGCAAGTTGCCAGGAAGTTTAGTGGAGTTGAAAACTCATGGATCTTGAAGAAAAAGTTGGGACATTGAATGGGAGCATTAGGAGCTTCCTCATTGGATAAATATAGCTGAGAAAAATATCCTCCAAAATCCTTATCTCATGACGTTCTTGTTCATGAGTTTACTGGCGTATAAGTATTGTGCCGATGGAAGCTATTTCTTTTTAATTTAAATATGTCCAGTGCAATATAAATTTCAAGCTTCCAAAATGTTGCAGAGAAAATGGCAAAATATGAGAATATGGGAAAAATTTATGAATTCTCACTCCCAATGTTTAGCACTCTCGTATCATGTGGAGTGTGCCGAGTTCAGCATAACATTCCCAATGAATGTTGCCTCCATGACCCCACATTTGTAGAATTTATTGGTAACTGTCTGCCTCTTTAGCTTTATCCCTTTTATCGCACTGGCTTTTTATTGGTATTGCGGAAGTAAATGAAAACTACAATTCATTTTGCCTATCCACTGGCACTTTGTGCTTTATAGGTGGAAAATCTAACCAAGGGTATTTGAATATTCACAGATTTTATGAAGCTAAATGAACCAGAACGCATGGAGTGTCAGGCAACAGTTACAAATGTTAGTTGTCGGTTACTCACATTTGGTAAAACATCAAAGTGGTTTTAAGATTTCAGTACTGAGCAGGCTGGAAATCTGAAGTAAAAACAGAAAATGCTGGAAACATTCAACATGTTAGGCAGCTTCTGTGGAAAGAGAATGAGAGCTTGCGGCTCCAGTCGATGCCCTTCGATCGGAGCTGATGGATTAGAACTCCCTTTGGCAGGTATTTGAACTGAGTTGAAACCTGTACAAAACAAAAGTGTATAGATGTCTCCTCTTCCCCATAGTAATGTATCAGGACATTGTTACATCACTCACGTTTAAATTCAGGCTCGATAAAGGCCTTCCTTCTCGACAGAAAAACTGGGCAGTGTCTTTAAATTTTGCAGTTTCTGTTTATTTGCAGAATGGTGAGTAGGAACTTGGTCAGGCAGAAAACCTATGATCGAGGGCAGCACGGTGGGGCAGTGGTTAGCACTGCTGCCTCACGGCGCCGAGGTCCCAAGTTTGATCCCGGCTCTGCGTCACTGTCCGTGTGGAGTTTGCACATTCTCCCCGTGTTTGCGAGAGTTTCGCTCCCACAACCCAAAGATGTGCAGGGTAGGCGGACTGGCCACGCAAAATTACCCCTTAATTGGAAAAAATCAATTGGGTACTCTAACTTTATTTAAAAAAAGAAAACCTATGGTCTGCGCAGATGGAATGGAAGCTAGGCTGTAGGCACATTGCACTCTGATGCCCTGTAATCCAATGAGGGCACAGAGAAAGGTATGGAGGAAAATCACCACTTGGGGAATCTCTTAATCCTTTCCGAGAACAACATGTCAACTCCAAACTTCACCTGTAACAGGATAATGTATACTATGGCACAGCAGGGAGAATACAATGGTATTCTTTCTATATATTTCCAGTGATTTCACTGGTCGATATTTCGAAATGGGGCGGAATTCTCCGGCCGTTCATTGGCGGCAGCATTCTCTTTGGTCCTTCGTGGGTGAAAAGAGAATTTTGCGGCAGAGACGGAATGCTTGAGGTAGTCAAAAATGGAAACTTGTATTTAAATATATGATCAACGACTTCTGGACATTCTTAAAGCACTTTGCAGCTAATTAAGTACTTTTGAAGTGGACTCACTATATTAATGTACAGAACACAGCAGCCAATTTGCAAACAGCAAGCTCCCACATAGAGCAGTCTGATAATAATCAGGTTGTCAGCATTTTAGTGAGAATGATTGAGGGATAAATAATGCTCCCTGCTCTTCTTTCAAATAGTATCACGGGATCTTTCACATCCATTAGAGAGAACAGACAGAGCCTCAGTTTAACATCTCATCTGAGAGATGATCAATGGAGTATTGGCTCAGACTTTGTGTTGAAGGATTGGATTTTCACTCCCATCGGATTTGCAGTCCCTCACCAAGTCAGAGCAGAGTCTTCTTGACATGGGCGGTGGCCCGGAGGAAAGAGAGGTGACTGGGGTGTAGTTCGGCACAGGGCTGGGACACTGCCCAGCACAGGGAGTGGATCATCTCAGTCTGCGACTGCGCCATATCACCCATTGACTGTGCCACCACCTTCTGGATCTGTGTCACATCAGCCAGTGACTGCGCCATCTCCCTCTGGGACTGGGCCATCTCCCTCTGTGCCTGAGCCACACCGGCCAGTACCTGGGCGATGCCGCCGACATTGTCTGCTGTGACTAGGCCATGCTCAGGAGTGCCGCTGCGATGTCCAGGTGGCTCTGGCACATAGTTGCCTGTGGGGCGGCAACCCAGTCCTGGGCCTCGGCCAGTGCCTGCACAGAATGCCTCAGACTTTGGACATGCTGATCCATAGCCCAAATCATTGCCCCCAATGCTTCCAACATAAACACCATCTGTGTGGTGTTGGCCTGGGTGGCACGCATGGTTGGCACCACCTCCTGCTCCTGCCTGCGGTTGGACCCCTCCACCTGCGCTTGCACGTGTAGGATGCTCGCCAACAACTCCTCATGTAGTCCCTGGCTCTGCGACTGCATCTCACAATTGATGTGCCTGTCTGTTCCAGAAATCCAAAACCTGCCTGGATGGCAGCTAGTCCATGGGGTCCACCTGCCCTCTGATGGTCCACCCCATCGGATGTTCCTACCTCCACCTGATCTACCGGATCAGCTGTGTGGTGTGCATCAGATAGTGTCCCAGGAGCCTCTTTACTAAAGTACCCAACTGACGTGAGTGTCTCTAGGATGGTGGAGGGTGCTGGAGACAGCTGTGGTGGGAAGTCAGTGTCATCCTCAGACTCGAGCTACAGGGTGTCCTGCACCTCCAATCGAGGACTGGCATCCAACCTGCTCTCAGCCTCATTGCTTGGCTCACGGGGGGGGGGCTCCAACTGGGGCACTGGCTGGGGATGGGGGATATCAGATGGGCCCGATCTATCTCCAGCAGGTCTTTCAAGACACAAGTCAAGACACATGTTTAGACCACGGATCCGGGAGTTGACAGACGTGTCATGGCGTACCACAACTCAGTAGGGTCTCACTTCCTCGTCTGCGGCCGAACTGCACCCCACGACCTCTCTTTCCTCCGGGAGCCCTCTGCTCTGCCTTGGTGAGGGCTGCAGATCGGCAGTCCCCCTCCAGTCTTCTCCCGTTCCAGCAGTTGTGGGCAGCCTTCTCCTGCGCGGGGGGGGGGGGGGGGGGGGGGGGGGGGGGGGGGGGGGGGGGGGGGGGGGGGTGCGTAGGCAAACAGAAAAAGACAGTGTTAGACAGTTCGATGCATGCAGCCCAGGGGGTGGATAACTTATCAGGAGAGTGGGCTTTCTGTGTTCAGGTGAAGGCTATCGATTTCCAAAGACTGAGTGAGGCTGTTGTGCCAACCCAATTGCCAGGCAATGACCATCTCCAACAAGAGAGAATCTAACCATCGCCCTTGACATTCAATGGTATCAACATCGCTGAATCCCCCACTATCAAGATCTGGTTACCGTTGACCAGAAACTGAACTGGTCACATAAATACTGTGGCTACAAAAGCAGGTCAGAGACTAGGAATCTTGCAAGAAGTAACTCACTCCATGAATACCCAAAACCTGTCCATCATCTTCAAGGCACAAGTCAGGAGTGTGATGGAATACTCTGCACTTGCCTGGATAAGTGCAGTTTCAAGAACACTCAAGACGCTCAACACCATCCAAGGCAAAGCAGCCCACTTGATTGACACACTCTCCACAAATATTCACTCTCTCTACCGCCAACGCACGGTAGCATCTACAAGATATACTGCACGAACTCACCAAGGTTCTTTCGGCAGCAACCCCACGGTCACTACCATCCAGAAGGACAAGAGCAGCAGATACCTGGGAACCCCACCAACACCTGGAGGTTCCCCTTTAAGTCACTCATCATCCTGACTTGGAAGTATATTGCTGACGCAGAGTCAAATTCTTTAAGTTCCCTTCCTAACAGCACTGTGGGTGTACCTACACCACAGGGACTGCAGCGGTTTAAGAAGGCAGCTTGCCACCACCATCCCACGGGCAAGTAGGAATAGGCAATAAATGTTGGCCAAGCCCGCGACGCCCATATTCCACAAATGAATATTTTTAAAAATTGGTACAAAAGGCTGTGGAAAGCCAGAGGACATAACGGATGATTAGGATTTTAGAGGTTCGAAAAGTGGCTTAAAATTTCAGACATATGGGGCGAAATTCTCCATTATCGGCGGAAAGTCCGCCGATCGGCGCAAAAAACGGCGCAAATCCCACTTGCGTCACGTCATAAAAATGGGCCGATATTCTGCGGCCCGAAATGGGCTAGCAGCGACGTAATGGGATCCGCGCTTGCGCAGTGGTTCACGCCGTGCAGCGTCATACGCGCTGCACGGCGTGACGGCTCATAAGGCCGTGCAGCTCCCCCCACCCGACCGGAACAGCCGACCGCAACACCCGACTTGATGGCTGGCCGTCGCTCAGCCCTGAGGTTCGAGTCACGCGATGTGGAGGCGCTCCTGGACGCGGTGGAGCAGAGGAGGGACGCCCTGTATCCCGGGCACGGCCGCAGAGTTGCCCCACGCCACAGCCGGCGTCTGTGGAGGGAGGTGGCAGAGGCCGTCACCGCTGTGGCCCTAACACCACGGACAGGCACCCAGTGCCACAAGAAGGTGAACGACCTCGTCAGAGCAGGCAGGGTGAGCCTCCCCCATATCCCCCATATCCCCCCTCCCCCAAATCCCCCCCTCCCCCATATCTCCCCCTCCCCCATATCCCCCTCCCCCATATCCCCCATATCCCCCATATCCCCCCTCCCCCATATCCCCCATATTCCCCCCTCCCCCATATCCCCCCTCCCCATATCCCCCCTCCCCCATATCCCCCCCTCCCCCATATCCCCCATATGCCCCCTCCCCCATATCCCCCATATTCCCCCCTCCCCCATATCCCCCATATCCACCCTCCCCCATATCCCCCATATCCCCCCCTCCCCCATATCCCCCCTCCCCATATCCCCCATATCCCCCCTCCCCTATATCCCCCCCTGCCCCATATCCCCCATATCCCCCCTCCCCCATATCCCCCATATTCCCCCCCTCCCCCCTATCCCCCATATCCCCCCTCCCCCATATCCCCCATATCCCCCCTCCCCCATATCCCCAAGTGAATCCAGCCCTAACCTTAACCTCTGCAATGCACGCGCAACCGATGGCGTGCATTCATATACCTGCCTAACACTGTTGCCTTTTACCCCTGCCACCCCCCCCCCCCCCCAGGAGAAGCGCGCACACAACAATAGGGAGCATGTGAGGACTGGAGGAGGGCCCGCTGATGAGAGGCCACTGACCGTACACGAGGAAAGGGCCCTGGAACTGGCTGGCGGACCTGAGGACCGGGAGGTTGCTGATGCAGAGGTCGGGGCCCCACGAGCAAGTGAGCCACCAACAGCCCGTCCCCATATCCCCCCTCCCCTATATCCCCCTCCCCCGTATCACCTGATCACTGCCTGATGTCTAACCATGCATGCTTCATTGTGTATTGCAGGACCAAACGTCCAGGCACCCATCCCCGCAGATGCAGACCGCCCGCAGGATGCCCCTCGGAGACCACAGGAGACGGAGAGACCCGCACCCTCCAGCATGCGACGCCCGCAGGATGCCCCTCGGAGACCACGGGAGACGGAGAGACCCGAACCCTCCAGCATGCGACGCCCGCAGGATGCCCCTCGGAGACCACGGGAGACGGAGAGACCCGGACCCTCCAGCATGCGACGCCCGCAGGATGCCCCTCGCACACCACGGGAGACGGAGAGACCTGGAGCAACAGGGAGACGACACCCCCGTCACGTGCGGGAGCGACCACCCAGCGATGAGGGGGGCAGCCACAGGCCCCCGTCACATCCGAGCCAGGACACCACTACCCAGGACACCACTATCCAGGACACCCCTACCCGGGACACCACTACCCAGGACACCCCTACCCGGGACACCACTACCCGGGACAGCACTACCCGGGACAGCACTACCCGGGACAGCACTACCCGGGACAGCACTACCCAGGACACCCCTACCCGGGAAGGCGAAATACCGGACAGTGACTCAGAGTGGATGGGTGGAGACGAACCCCCACCCCAAAGTGCCATGGACTCAGAGTGGGACGAAGAGCACGACACAACACCACTGCTGTCACCAACACCCTCCACCATCGCAGAAACACTCACCACGGTTGGGCACTTTAGTGATGAGGCGTCTGGTACACTCACTGGTGCGCACAACACAGCCGTCCCGGTACAGCAGGTGGAGGTAGGAGCAGCAGAGGGACCGGGCGGTCGGAGGGCAGCCCAGGCCAAGCGAACATCTGCCGCCCAGATGGATCCTGGGTTCCTGCAGTTACCACACCCACACATAGATCCGATGCAACCACTGACACGGAGACGAGCGAATAGGGTGACGGGTGGCTTGCGGCGGCTGCGGTCGCAGGTGGAGGAGTCCACCCGCGTCCAGGAGCTGGGAGTGGTCCCGGTCATGCGTGCCACCCAGGCTGACACCGCACGGGTGGCGTCCGCGGTGGAGGCAATGGGTGCGACGGTGTCAGACATGGGGAACGGTTTGCGAGGCCTGGGGCCTTCCGTGCAGGCGGCGTCTGTGGCCCAGGAAATGGCTGCCCTCTCACAGGAGGCCATGAGCCAGTGCCAGCGCCAGATGGCAGAGGGGCTCAACGCCATAGCCTAGTCTCAGCAGGCCATGGCCCAGTCTCAGCAGGCCATGGCCCAGTCTCAGCAGGCCATAGACCAGTCGCTGCAGGCCATGGCCCAGTCTCCGCAGGCCATGGCCCAGTCTCTGCAGGCCATGGCCCAGTCTCAGCAGGCCATCGCTGAGGGCATCGGCGCCAGTGGCCATGTGCGAGCTGGCGTCGCACTGTCGCAGACAGGGTTCGACAACCCCCTGGGCTCCATGGCTGCAAACCTGCAGACCCCTGTCGATACCAGCACGGGCCTCCAGGACTGGCAGCGCCAGATGTCGGGGGCGCGTCGGATGGCCAGTCCGTTCGCATCCCCCACCCATGTAGAGGCCTGGGGGCCATCGGGCACCCCGAGGGAGGAGGAGGTGGTGTGGTCCGTCCCGGCTCCCTCTGTAGGGGAGGTCCCGGTACACCGCGACACCTCGGACTCCCCCCCTTCCGTCCCAGGTGCATCGGGTAGGCAACGGGCAGGACAGGCTGGCAGCTCGCCATCCCAGTCGCCCGGGCCGCAGCCTGGCCCATCTAGGCCAGGACGCCCCAGGAAACGGCCGCCAAAGGGATCCAGTGTCAGAGGGCAGGAATCACAGGAGTCCACCTCCAGTTCTGCTGTACCGTCTGGGGAACCACGTAGACGTAGTCAAAGGGCCCGTAAGGCCAAACAATTAGACACTGAGCAAGTTGGCACGGGTGCAGGGCACAGATGAGTTTTAGGCGCTAGGGCACGTGCATGAACTCCTTTGGTTATTAAAGTCAATGTTACACCTACCGAAGCTGCCTTTGTGCTCTGTCCAAAGTGTGCGGGGGTGTCATGTACGTTGAGCGCAAGTGTGTGTGTGAGGGGTGGTCTTACCTCAGCCCCAGGCGAGTCTGCCCCCTTCCCCCTGGGCCGCCATCAACATCCCCCGGGCAGAGGACGGGACCGTGCGCTGCAGTGTCACAGCCGCATGCAGGGATGGTCCGGGTGGATGGTGGTACTGTGGCCATGGGTCAGACATAGTCCAACGATGTAGAGCCAGGAGCTCATCGGAGGCGGGTTGTCATCATTCTCCATGGCCTGCGATAGACACGCGTCCACCCGCAACTGGGTGAGCCCGGCCCGTTGTGCCGCCGGTGGATCGGCAATTGGGGGTGGGGGGGGTGGTGTGCATGCGGGTGGGGTGTGTGGGGTTGGGGAGGGGGATGAGGGTGCTGGGTGGGTGGATGGGTGGGGGGTGTGGGTGGTCGGCTGTTGTCATGGTGTGCGGTCTGTGGCCATACTACCCGATTCCCACGCCCATCTAGTCAGTGAAGCGGGCGTCTATCAGTCTGTCCCGTGCCCGCTGGGCCAGCCGGTAACGGTGGACAGCCACCCGTCTGTGTCTACCCCGTCTGCCCTGACCATTGCCCCCATCCCCCTCATCTGGGGAGGACTGGGCCTCTTCCTGCTGCTCCTCCACTCCGCCCTCCTCTGCCTGCGGCACATCGCCCCTCTGCTGGGCTATGTTGTGCAGGACGCAGCACACCACAATGATGCGGCCGACCCTATCTGACCGATACTGGAGGGCGCCCCCAGAGAGGTCCAGGCACCTGAAACGCATCTTCAGCACGCCAAAGCACCACTCGATCACTCCCCTTGTCGCTACATGGGCATCATTGTAGCGGTTCTCCGCCTCATTGCGTGGCCTCCGTATAGGCGTCATCAGCCACGATCGCAATGGGTAGCCCCTGTCGCCCAGCAACCAGCCCCTCAGCCGGGGATGGCGTCCCTCGTACATGCCGGGGATGGATGACCGCGACAACACGAATGAGTCGTGTACACTGCCTGGGTGACGGGCGCAGACGTGCAGTATCATCATGCGGTGGTCGCAGACCACCTGTACATTCATTGAATAGGTCCCCTTCCTATTAGTGAACACGGCCCTGTTCTCTGCAGGTGGCCGCACGGCGACGTGCATCCCATCGATCGCGCCCTGGACCATGGGGAACCCGGCAACGGCAGAGAAGCCCACGGCCCGGGCATCTTGGCTGGCCCGGTCCACGGGGAAGCGGATGTAGCGGTGCGCCATGGCATAAAGGGCATCTGTCACTGCCCGGATGCACCGATGCACTGATGTCTGCGATATGCCGGACAGGTCCCCACTCGGTGCCTGGAATGACCCCGTTGCATAAAAGTTCAGGGCCACCGTAACCTTGACGGACACGGGGAGAGGGTGTCCCCCGCCAGTGCCACGCGGTGACAGGTGTGCCAGCAGCTGGCAGATGTGTGCCACGGTTTCCCGGCTCATCCGGAGTCTCCTCCTGCATTCCCGGTCCGTGAGGTCCTGGTATGACTGCCGGGGCCGGTACACACGGGGCGCCCTCGGGTGCCTCCGTTGCCTTGGGGCCGCGACGTCCTCCTCCCCCTTCCTCGTCCTGTCGGTCAGGTGTCCCTCCAGCCTGGGCGGCTGCCGCCTGCCCCTCTGCGGCAGCCTGCGCCGCCTCTCTGGCACGCTCCTCCTCCTCCTCCTCCTCCTCATCCAGGGCAACATAGACATGAGCGGCTGCCACCACGGCGGCCAACATCGCTGGATGGTCTGAAAACATGACGGCCTGGTGGGGGGGAGGGGAACGACGACATCTCATCATTGCCCATATCCCCTCCTCCCCCCAGCCAGGTGGCATGGACCGCATGGGTCCAACTGTTGGAGGCTGGCACCTGGCCAGGTGGACCAACTCATTTGCCCTCCCATCACCCACCCCAGCACGGACCCCTCCCCAACCCCCAACCTCCACCCCGGCACGGACCCCCCCCCCCCCCCAACCTCCACCCCGGCACGGACCCCCCCCCCCCCAACCTCCACCCCGGCACGGACCCCCTCCCCAACCTCCACCCCAGCACGGACCCCCCCCCAACCCCCAACCTCCACCCCGGCACGGACCCCCTCCCCAACCTCCACCCCGGCACGGACCCCCTCCCCAACCTCCACCCCAGCACGGACCCCCCCCAACCACCAACCTCCACCCCGGCATGGACCCCCCCCCCCAAACCTCCACCCCGGAACGGACCCCCCCCCAACCTCCACCCCGGCACGGATCCCCTCCCCAACCTCCACCCCAGCACGGACCCCCCCCCAACGCCCAACCTCCATCCCGGCACGGACCCCCTCCCCAACCTCCACCCCAGCACGGACCCCCCCCAACCCCCAACCTCCACCCTGGCACGGACCCCCTCCCCAACCTACACCCCGGCACGGACCCCCTCCCCAACCTCCACCCCAGCACGGACCCCCCCCAACCCCCAACCTCCACCCCGGCACGGACCCCCTCCCCAACCTCCAACCTCCACCCCGGCACGGACCCCCCCCCCCCCCAACCTCCACCCCGGCACGGGCCCCCCCCAACCTCCACCCCGGCACGGACCCCCTCCCCAACATCCACCCCGGCACGGACCCCCCCCAACCTCCACCCCGGCACGGGCCCCCCCCCCCCAACCTCCACCCCGGCACGGACCCCCTCCCCAACCTCCACTCCGGCACGGACCCCCTCCCCAACCTCCACCCCGGCACGGACCCCCACCTCCAACCTCCACCCCGGCACGGACCCCCTCCCCAACCTCCACCCCGGCACGGACCCCCTCCCCAACCCCCAACCTTCACCCCGGCACGGACCCCCCCCCCCTACCTCCACCCCGGCACGGACCCCCTCCCGGCACTCCCCCGGAGCCCAACCTACTCTAACCACCCCCCCCCCCCCCCCCCACGGCCGCACACACACACACACACAAGCCGAGACACACCTCTCCTCAGGCAATCAGTCTGCGGCCACGCCATTTCCTGCCCAGAGCCAACCCCCCAGGCCGTCACTCACCTCCTCGCTGGTCGGCGTGAGCCTGGAGCACCGGGTCACGCCGATGAAAAGGAGGTTTGATTCACGTCGACGTGAACGGTCATCACGTCGACGGGACTTCGGCCCATCCGGAAGGGAGAATATCGGCAGGCCGAAAATCGGCTGCCTTGCGCAGACCCGTGACATTCTCCGCGGCAGCGGCGCCATTAACGCCCCGCCGACTTTTCTCCCTTCGGAGACTTCGGCGGGGGCGGGGGCGGGATTCACGGCGGCCAACGGCCATTCTCCGACCCGGCGGGGGTTCGGAGAATGACGCCCATGTTTTCCATTGGAAGGAGCCTTTCTGACATATTGCTAATGTTGGAAATTTGGTTTGCAGTATCTCTTCAAGGTATCTATGTCCCAGCAACATTAACCCAGCTGCAAAGTGTGCAATACTTTGGCCACCCATGAGCAAAGGCAGATTGACTTTTCAGATCGGTACTGCTGACATCTCTGCAGTATAATTTTAACACTTCAATTTGCTACATTTTTAATTTGTTAGCCTTATAAAGAGGCACCTCTAGCCTAACCAAATCAGTTCTTTTGCAGGCTCTCACTCCAAACATTAACTGTCAGTTTGTTTCATCCTCCAAATGCTGACTGGCTTGTATTCTCTACTTTCGTTTTAATGTTCATCTTTTTTTTCCCCCTTACTGTGTCAAAACCTGTTGGGAAAAGGAACTGGCTTCAACATTCTGTCAGTCGAGCACTTCTGTAGCTGCAGGACTATTTCGAAGCAAGCCTGAACAGATGGATGAAAAGCTTCTCCCGACATCTGTTGAAGGTCCAAAATGAAATATCTGGGCAGCCTTAATCTGAGTCACCATTGATGTGTTGGGTGTTCTGGATCACAAACAGGTCACCAACACTGGAAGTGGTGCAACTCTATTTTATTATAAGGTTAACTATATTGACATACTTGAACTGTGGGTAAATGCAATACCAGCTTTAACTGTTGACCCTTGCCTAGTCCTAACCAGGTGATGCACTCAACACATAGTGAATGTCTGTGTTGCAGGCTGTGAGCTCTGTGCTCCGAGCTGGCTGCTACTAGAATGAGTGGGAACTCTCCTGTGCCCTGTCTTTATAGTGCCTGTGCTCTCACTGGTGATTGGCTGCGGTGTTGTGTATGCTGATTGGTCCCACTGCATGTCCATGAGTGTGTGTGTGTGTGTCTGCACCATAATATACTGGTGTATATTATGACATCCCTCCTTTTATATAAAGAACATGTGCCTGCGTGACAATAAATATTGTGTAGTGAATGTACCTGACTATGTGCGTGCATGTTATTTGCATGACTATGTACATGATCCTAATCTATTTACATGGGAAGGTGCCTGGTGCAGAGAAATTGGGTGTCACAGCAACAACGAAATGAACATTATATACAAACTACTGGAACGATGAAACAGGATGACAGAACAGATCAAAGAGTCCAACATCGTAAAACTCATAAGTCAAGTCTCTGAGGTGGGCGATGAATTCTGGTTGACCGCCTCAAGGGTGGGTCAGGAGCCACCGGCTGAGGAACGGGCTGGGCCACGGCAGAGTGAGGAAGTTTGCAGAGTATTCGGAATCTCCACATAGTCCAGGTTGGGGACAACAGGAGGGCGTGGCACCAGTGGAGGATCACGTAGCGAGCGTGGAATGAGACGAAGGGCATGCCGATTGCGGCGGCGAATGGAACCGTCTGGCAGACGAACCAGGAACGAGCGGGGAGACACCTGCCTAAGAACCACAGCAGTTGCAGACCAGCCACCCTCTGGAAGATGGATGCGGACGTTGTCATCCGGAGCCCGAGCGTCATGCGCCGCCTTGTGTTGTGCACGAGACTGTTGCATCCGCTGAAGGACCGCAACGTGGTCGAGCTCTGGGACGTGAATGGACGGCACCGTGGTCCTGAGGGTGCGACCCATGAGCAACTGGGCTGGCGACAGGCCCGTGGAGAGTGGGGCCGAACGATAGGCCAGCAAGGCGAGGTAGAAGTCGGATCCTGCATCGGCAGCCTTGCAGAGGAGCTGTTTGATGATGTGGACGCCCTTTTCCACTTTGCCATTGGATTGGGGGTGCAGGGGACTGGATGTCACATGCACAAAGTTGTACCTGCTGGCAAAGTTGGACCATTCCTGGCTCGCGAAGCAGGGGACATTGTCCGACATCACAGTGAGTGGGATGCCGTGATGAGCAAAGGTCTCCTTGCAGGCACGGATGACCGCCAATGATGTGATGTCGCGCAGGCGTACGACCTCCGGGTAGTTCGAAAAATAGTCTACAATCAGAACATAGTCCCTGCCGAGCGCACGGAACAGGTCAACGCCTACCTTAAACCAAGGGGACGTGACCAATTCATGGAGCTGTAGGGTCTCACGTGGTTGGGCTGGCTGGAACCACTGTGTTGGCGATGTCCTCATTGATGCCGGGCCAGCACACAGCCTCTCGGGTCCTCCGTCGGCACTTCTCCACGCCAAGATGGCCCTCGTGTAGCTGTTCCAAAACGAGCTGGCGCATGCTGTGCGGGATCACGATGCGGTCCAGCTTCAGGAGGACACCATCGACTACTGCCAGATCGTCTCTGATGTTGTAGAACTGCGGGCATTGGCCCTTGAGCCACCCGTCCGTCATGTAGCGCATGACATGCTGTAATAGGGGGTCAGCCGCAGTCTCGCGGCGAATGTGGATAAGGCGTTCATCATCCGTGGCCGGCAGATTGGAGGCCGTGAAGGCCACAAGGGCGGAAACCTGGCAGACGAACCCCTCTGGGTCACACGGGGTGTTGACTGCCCTGGACAGAACGTCGGCTATGATCAGGTCCTTGCCCGGGGTGTATAGGAGCTGGAAATCGTACCGCCGGAGTTTAAGCAGAATGCACTGGAGGTGAGGGGTCATATCATTCAGGTCTTTTTGTATAATTTTGACCAGCGGACGATATTCGGTCTCGACAGTGAATTGGGGGAGGCCGTACACGTAATCATGATATTTGTCGACCCCAGTCAACAGGCCCAGGCACTCCTTTTCGATCTGTGCGTAGCGCTGTTCCGTGGGGGTCATGGCACGTGACGCATATGCACCGGGGGCCCATGATGAGGCCTCATCGCGTTGCAGGAGCACCGCCCCAATGCCGGATTGGCTGGCATCTGTTGAAATTTTTGTTTCCTTCGTGGGATCAAAAAATGCCAATACTGGGGCCGTGGTAACCTTGGTCTTAAGCTCCTCCCATTCGCGCTCGTGGGCGGGAAGCCATTGGAAATCTGTCGTCTTCCTGACCAGGTTCCGGAGAGCTGTGGTATGGGAGGTGAGGTTGGGGATGAACTTCCCCAGGAAGTTGACCATGCCCAAAAATCGGAGGACCGCCTTCTTATCCGCTGGCTTCTGCATGGCCGTGATCGCTGCCACCTTGTCCGCATCCGGCTGCACACCCAATCGGGAGATGTGGTCCCCGAGGAACTTGAGTTCCGTCTGGCCGAAGGAACATTTGGCTCTGTTGAGGCGAAGGCCTTGGTCCCGTATTCGTTTGAAAACGCGCTGGAGGCGACTGATATGCTCCTGTGGGTTGGTGGACCAAATGATGATGTCGTCAACATAGACGCGCACACCCTCAATGCCCTCCATCATTTGCTCCATGATCCGGTGGAATACTTCTGATGCTGATATAATCCCAAACGGCATCCTGTTGTAGCAGTAGCTGCCAAACGGGGTATTAAAGGTACACAGCTTTTTGCTGGACCTGTCTAGTTGAATTTGCCAGAATCCTTTCGAATTTGCCAGAATCCATCTCGCACAGGATCTCCTCGCGCTTGGGGATAGGGTAATGCTCCCTCATAATGTTGCGATTCTGATCCTTTGGGTCAATGCAGATCCGGAGCTCGCCGGAAGGCTTCTTTACGCACACCATGGATCTGTCCCAGTCGGTTGGTTCCGTCAATCTGGAGAGCACTCCTTGGTCCTGGAGGTCCTGCAGCTGCTGCTTGAGGTGGCCCTTGAGGGGTGCTGGGACTCTGCGAGGTGCATGAACCACAGGTGTGGTGTCTTGTTGGAGCAGGATTTTGTAAGCGTATGGAAGCGTGCCATAAGACCATAAGACCATAAGACATAGGAGCGGAAGTAAGGCCATTCGGCCCATCGAGTCCACTCCACCATTCAATCATGGCTGATTTCAACTCCATTTACCCGCTCTCTCTCCATAGCCCTTAATTCCTCGAGAAATCAAGAATTTATCAACTTCTGTCTCAAAGACACTCAACGTCCCGGCCTCCACCGCCCTCTGTGGCAATGAATTCCACAGACCCACCACTCTCTGGCTGAAGAAATTTCTCCTCATCTCTGTTCTAAAGTGACTCCCTTTTATTCTAAGGCTGTGCCCCCGGGTCCTAGTCTTCCCTGCTAATGGAAACAACTTCCCTACATCCACCCTATCTAAGCCATTCATTACCTTGTTAGTTTCTATTAGATCTCCCCTCAACCTCCTAAACTCCAATGAATATAATCCCAGGATCCTCAGACGTTCATCGTATGTTAGGCCTACCATTCCTGGGATCATCTGTGTGAATCTCCGCTGGACCCGCTCCAGTGCCAGTATGTCCTTCCTGAGGTGTGGGGCCCAAAATTACTCACAGTATTCTAAATGGGGCCTAACTAATGCTTTATAAAGCTTCAGAAGTACATCCCTGCTTTTATATTCCAAGCCTCTTGAGATGAATGACAACATTGCATTTGCTTTCTTAATTACGGACTCAACCTGCAAGTTTACCTTTAGAGAATCCTGGACTAGGACTCCCAAGTCCCTTTGCACTTCGGCATTATGAATTTTGTCACCGTTTAGAAAATAGTCCATGCCTCTATTCTTTTTTCCAAAGTGCAAGACCTCGCAATTGCCCACGTTGAATTTCATCAGCCATTTCTTGGACCACTCTCCTAAACTGTCTAAATCTTTCTGCAGCCTCCCCACCTCCTCCATACTACCTGCCCCTCCACCTATCTTTGTATCATCGGCAAACTTAGCCAGAATGCCCCCAGTCCCGTCATCTAGATCGTTAATATATAAAGAGAACAGCTGTGGCCCCAACACTGAACCCTGCGGGACGCCACTCGTCACCGGTTGCCATTCCGAAAAAGAACCTTTTATCCCAACTCTCTGCCTTCTGCCTGACAGCCAATCGTCAATCCATGTTAGTACCTTGCCTCGAATACCATGGGCCCTTATTTTACTCAGCAGTCTCCCGTGAGGCACCTTATCAAAGGCCTTTTGGAAGTCAAGATAGATAACATCCATTGGCTCTCCTTGGTCTAACCTATTTGTTATCTCTTCAAAGAACTCTAACAGGTTTGTCAGGCATGACCTCCCCTTACTAAATCCATGCTGACTTGTCCTAATCTGACCCTGCACTTCCAAGAATTTAGAAATCTCATCCTTAACAATGGATTCTAGAATCTTGCCAACAACCGAGGTTAGGCTAATTGGCCTATAATATTCCATCTTTTTCCTTGTTCCCTTCTTGAACAGAGGGGTTACAACAGCGATTTTCCAATCCTCTGGGACTTTCCCTGACTCCAGTGACTTTTGAAAGATCATAACTAACGCCTCCACTATTTCTTCAGCTATCTCCTTTAGAACTCTAGGATGTAGTCCATCTGGGCCCGGAGGTTTATCAATTTTTAGACATCTTAGTTTCTCTAGCACTTTCTCCTTTGTGATGGCTACCATATTCAACTTTGCCCCCTGACTCTCCGGAATTGTTGGGATATTACTCATGTCTTCTACTGTGAAGACTGATGCAAAGTACTTATTTAGTTCCTCAGCTATTTCCTTGTCTCCCATCACAAAATTACCAGCGTCATTTTGGAGCGGCCCAATGTCAACTTTTGCCTCCCGTTTGTTTTTAATGTATTTAAAGAAACTTTTACTATCATTCCTAATGTTACTGGCTAGCCTACCTTCATATTTGATCCTCTCTTTCCTTAGTTCTCTCTTTGTTATCCTTTGTTTGTTTTTGTAGCCTTCCCAATCTTCTGACTTCCCACTACTCTTTGCCACATTATAGGCTTTCTCTTTTGCTTTGATGCATTCCCTAACTTCCTTTGTCAGCCATGGCTGCCTAATCCCCCCTCTGATAACCTTTCTTTTCTTTGGGATGAACCTCTGTACTGTGTCCTCAATTACTCCCAGAAACTCCTGCCATTGCTGTTCTACTGTCTTTCCCACTAGGCTCTGCTCCCAGTCGATTTTCGTCAGTTTCTCCCTCATGCCCCTGTAGTTACCTTTATTTAACTGTAACACCTTTACATCTGATTCTACCTTCTTTCTTTCAAATTGGAGATTGAATTCTACCATATTATGATCACTGCCTCCTAAGTGCTCCCTTACTTTAAGATCTTTAATCAAGTCTGGCTCATTACATAACACTAAGTCCAGAATGGCCTGTTCCCTCATGGGCTCCATCACAAGCTGTTCCAAAAAGCCCTCCTGTAAACATTCAATGAATTCCCTTTCCTTGGGTCCACTGGCAGCATTATTTACCCAGTCCACCTGCATATTGAAGTCCCCCATGATCACTGTGACCTTGCCTTTCTGACATGCACTTTCTATTTCGTGGTGCATTTTGTGCCCCCGGTCCTGACCACTGTTAGGAGGCCTGTACATAACTCCCATTGTGGTTTTTTTGCCTTTGTGGTTCCTCAACTCTACCCACACAGACTCCACATCATCTGACCCTATGTCATTTAGTGCTATTGATTTAATTTCATTCCTAATTAACAAGGCAACCCCGCCCCCTCAGCCCACCTCCCTGTCTTTTCGATAGGTTGTGAATCCCTGGATGTTTAAATGCCAGTCCTGAACCCCCTGCAACCATGACTCTGTGATGCCTACCACATCATACCTGCCAGTCACAATCTGGGCCACAACCTCATCTACCTTGTTCCGTACACTGCGCGCATTTAAATATAGCACCTTTAATTCTTTATTGACCGTCCCCTTTTGTTTTCTTAGTGTGGTGGACCTTGGTTTACTGAGCCTTTCCATACACTGTGACATATTTTGTGGGATGGGGACTATCGTAACCTCTCCTGAGTTTTGTCTTTTCGTGCTTTTTTGTATTCCTAAGCAGCTACGCTTCCCACTGATTACTTCACCTCTTGGTTCCCTGACTTTCCCTTCCCCCCCAATCTTTAGTTTAAAGTCCTATTGACCGCCCTATTTACTCTTTTCGCCAGAACACTGGTCCCAGCTCGGTTCAGGTGGAGACCATCCCAACGGTATAGGTCCCCCCTGTCCCAAAACTGATGCCAGTGTCCCATGAAAAGGAACCCCTCTTTCCCACACCACTCTTTCAGCCACGTGTTAACTTCCCTTATTCTTGCCTCCCTATGCCAATTTGCACGTGGCTCAGGCAGTAATCCGGAGATTATGACCCTTGAGGACCTGTTTTTTAATCATAATAATCTCTAAACAAGTCCGCTTTCCTAGAATTGCCTATGCTGTTGGTACCGACATGGACCACAACAACTGGATCCTCCCCCTCCCTCTCCAGTATCCTTTCAAGATGGTCAGAGATGTCCTGCACCCTAGCACCGGACAGGCAACATACCATGCGGGACTCTTTATCCTGCTCACAAAGGATACTATCTATCCCCCTGATAATAGAATCCCCTACAACTACAACTTGCCTATTTACTCCCTCCCCTTGAATGGCCTGCTGAACCATGGTGCCTTGGTCAGCTGACTCATCCTTCCTGCAGCCCTGTTCGCCATCCACACAGGGAGCAAGTGCCTCATACCTGTTGGACAGAGTCAAGGGCTGAGACTCCTGAGTTCCTGACTGCTGGTTCCCTTTACCTGCCTGACTTGCAGTCACACCCTGCTGTCCCTGGCCACTGGCAGGATTTAAACTACTTACTCTGACATGTGTGACTGCCTCCTGAAACACAGTGTCCAGGTAAGTCTCCCCCGGATGTGCCTCAGTGTTTGAAGCTCAGACTCCAGCTCATCAACTCTGAGCCGGAGCTCTTTGAGCAGCCAACACTTACTGCAGATGTGGTCGCTGCAGCTCACAATGGGATCTGCCAGCTTCCACATCAAGCAGCTCAAGCACATCACCTGACCAGCCATCACTAATGAATTAATTAGTTTAATTTAAGTTTATGAGTTTAGCTGTGTTTTTTTGTTTAATTTGGGGCAGATTTGCTATCAACCACTCCGATCACAGCTTCCCTCTGACGTCACTTTTGGAAAAAAAACTGGAAAACAGGAAGTTACCGTTAGGTTTTTATACTCAGAGACTGCTCCTCCTCCTCCGAACGGCTCCCAAAATTAGGCCCGAAGAAAGAGAGAGAACAAAACAGTCGGGAAAAAGCACCTTCTCCCACTCTTCACCGAATTACCTCACTGCACCAAATTACCAAATTCTCACTCGGTCAGTATCTCTCTCACGCCTTCGAAAACGTTGCGGTGATGGTCAATGATGGCATTGAGTTGCGCCCTGAAGTCCGCATCTTGGAAGGCAGACGTGTCCTCTGGAGAGAGAGAGTGTCCTCGTTGAACGAGGTTGAGGAGTTTGCACGCCTGTGCGCCTAGCAGAGTCCTTTGAGGAGCCCACGATCTCGAAGGGAAGGATGGCTTTTTGCGAGTTGTGCGTCACTTCGAGTTGGCATGAACCGGTAGCAGGAATGACATTGTCATTGTAGTCCACTAGTTGGCAGGTCGACGGAAGAATGGTTGGTTTAACCCCAAGGGTCTGAAAGTCTGACGACGCTAGGAGATTAGCGGAAGCACCAGTGTCCAGGCGGAATCGTATCTGGGATCGGTTGACCGTCATGGTGGCACACCACTCGTCGTCTGGATCAATGCTGTGCACCGAAGCGGCTGGTGGTTTTGATTCGGGGACAGCCTGTTCTTTGTTATAACAGCGACTTGAAAAGGCTCCCTCTATCTTGCGTGTGCTCTCACTGGTGATTGGCTGCGGTGTTGTGTGTGCTGATAGGTCCCACTGCATGTCCATGAGTGTGTGTGTGTGTCTGCACCATAATATACTGGTGTATATTATGACAATCAAGAGGCTCAGTCTGAATCCCCAAAATTGGTCTGGATTTAAAGTGGCGAAGGCACAGCTTACATAGAATTTACAGTGCAGAAGGAGGCCATTCGGCCCATCGAGTCTGCACCGGCTCTTGGAAAGAGCATCCTACCCAAGGTCCACACCTCCACCCTATCCCCATAACCCCATAACTTACATGTTGCTGAAACATACAGCATGAAGGGCATTTCCAATTGGCCCAATATATCAATTGAAACCTACAGATATTGATTCATTTCTTAAAATTGTTTCATTACTCCCTGTACTGCTATTTGACAGTTTATACTTTTAAACTTTTCCTAATCCATCACTCTTGAGTTTTTCTGTTCTGCTGTAGGCTAGTCTTAAAACAATTGCTTTGTATGTTGTTAACCAAGTCAATGATGGTTGAAATTAAGAGAGTGTGTTATGAGCGATTTGATCAAAATTTTAGAAAGAAAAGGGAGCAGAGAAGGTGGTTGGAGAGGAGCTATTTCTGCTCACTGGGGAGCCCAGGACTTGGGTGGGCATAGTCTAAAAATGAGATTCATCCATTTCAGGAGTGAAATTAGCAAACACTTCTACTAAGGGTACACATTTGGGGCTTCCTTCCAGAATGGCAATTGTTGCGAGAACAAATCTTAATTTTGAAAAGGAGTTAACCTATTTTTATGAACCACAATGTGCTAAAGAATATGGGACAAATGTGAGTATATAAAGTTAAGTTGCAGATCAGCTAATATCTCACTGAATGGTGATGGCCTACTTTTATGTTCCCATGAGTGCAGTATCTAGAATCTTAATGATCTAGAATCATGAAAATGTTCTCAACATTCCTGCTAAAATCTTGATGATCAATGCCTCTTTTTTTATTTATTCATTTATGGAATGTGGGTGTCGCTGGCCCGGCCTGCATTTATTGCACACCCCTAATTTCCCTTTGAGAAGGTGGAGGTGAGCCGCTACAATTCATTTGGTGTAGGCGCACCCACTGTGCTGTTAGTGTGTTCCAGAATTTGACCCAGTGACAGTGAATATGGTTTCAAATCACAATGGTGCGCAGCTTGGAGGGGAACTTGAAGGTGATGGAGTTTCTATGCATCTGCTGCCCTTGTCCTTCTAGGTGGTAAAAGTGTGTCAAACCTTGGTGAGTTACTGTAGTGCAACTTGTAGTTGGTGCACACTGCTGCCACTATGCATCGGTGGTGGAGGGAGTGAATGGTTGAGGTGGTGGATGAGGTGCCAATGACGTGGATGTTTTTTGTCCTGGATGGTATCAAGCTTCTTCGAGTGTCGTTGGGGCCGTACTCACCCTTAATGGAAAATATTCCAACACGCTCCTGTCTTGTGTCTTGCAGATAGTGGACAGGCTTTGTGTAGTCAAGAAGTGTGTTACTCACTGCAGAATCCCTAGACTTTGATATGCTTTTGTAGCCATAGTATTGATATAGTTACAAAAACAGAAAATGCTGGAAAATCTCAGGGGGCCCGACAGCATCTGTGGAGAGAGAAGCTTCGAGTCTGAATGAGTTGGTTAGTCCAGCTCAGTTCAATCGCTGGTCAGTGGAGCCTCCACCCAGGATGTCAATAGTGTTTTTAGATGTTTATTGAGTTTCATTCATATTGATGCCATTCACTGCAGTTCTGAAAGGCTGGGGCCAGGATTCTCCAAGGCTCCGAGCCGGAATCGCGCTCCGCAATTGGTCCAACACCTTCCCGCGATTCTCCGCGAACCGGAGAATCGCCGGCAGTTGCGCGAGCACGGGCGACACGGCGCAGGTCGCGGGCCTTTGAAAGAGGCCCCCGCAGCGATTCTCTTCCGGCAGCTGGCCGAGTTCTCGCCGGCGTGTTTCTAACATGGTTCCACCTGGCGGGCACTCGAAGTGGCGGCTGCTGCGGCCGCCCTGGTGGGGGGCGGGGGGATCCGTCACCAGGGGTGTCCTCCAGGACAGCCAGGTTTCCGATCGGGGGCCACCGATCGGCGGGCGCACGTGAACTGGGGGGGGCCTATTTTGTGGGGGCCGGGCTGCTGTGTGGGTGCGCCATGTTGCGCAGGGCCCCTGATGTGCAGGGCCCCATATCAGCAGTCAGCGCGGAGCACTCTGGCGCCCTGCTGGCCCCCTTCAGGTAAGTGAATCGCTGGGCCAAGGGGCCCGTTCACGCCGGCATCAACACTTAGCCGCCTTTTCGGAAAATCCCGGCCTGGATTCTCCATTTGGGAGACTAAGGACTGGATTCTCCAATTTTGAGGCTATGGCTGGATGAAAAAATTGGCGAGGCCCCAGCACCGATCCTGCGATCGGTGAGGGGCTAGCAGCCGTGCCACGTAAAACAAACAGCCTTTACTAAATAAACGGCCGTAGAATTGGCGGGTCCTTGGTCGCGCATGTGCGACGACCAGCAGCGGTCTCGCCGTACAACATGGTGCCGGATAGTGCCCCCTGGACACCCCCCTCACCACCCCAGAAAACAGCTCATCAGTCCCCCCAGCCCTTGCCGAAGCCCCCCCCCCGGCCAGCAGGATAGCTCCCCACCCCCCTCCCCTCCGACAGTGGCGGCGCTGGACACAGTCTGCAGCTGCCACGCCAGGTTCACGAAAACTGAGAGCACAAGTGAACCGTGCCAATGGGGACGGGCATCGGGGGAGGGACTTCTGGTAATGTCCTGAGGCCGTCCCAAAGGTGGGCGGTGTACTCCCCGATGATGCCGTTTTGGAGGGGCCGAGCATCCGAAAAGAGACATTTTCAGTCGTAAAAAGGGATTCTCCGCTTGATTATGATTACGAAATCAGTGTCGGGGAACGGAGAGTCCCGCCTTAGGTTCTCCTGCTGGAATAGAATCGCTCCTGGTCTGCGCTGGCACTGGGATCAGCACGCAGAAGTGATAGCCTCTCCCCTGCCATGCAAACTTATGCATAGCGGGGAGCTCGTGGGATTCCTTTCGAAATTCCGGTTTCGGGCCGCATTTCTGAGCAGGTGACCTGATACAGAGGTCCAGCGGCCTGCCTCCCTCCCCCCTTCACTGCAAATACTACCCCCCCACCCCTCACTGACAGGTAGGGGCATCCATGGGTATTACTGGTCACCGCCCCACAGCATGAATGCACGAGGATGACCCAAGCCCCCCATCCCAATCGAGCCCTCAGCAGAGACCTCCTCCCAAAAGAGACCTCAATAGACACCGACCAATCAGACCGCCCCATCAGACCCCCCCCCGCCCCACCCCCATCCCCCTTTAACACCCCCAATAGAGGCCATTGTAGCACCCAGTGTGGTCGAGGACAAGTCTGGGCAGTATCCTGGCACTCCCCCTGGCACTGGGCACCTTGAAAACGAGGGGGACTGCCTGGGTTCCAGCCTTGCCCTGCCAGTTTGCCCAGGTTGGCGCTGCCAAGGTTCAAGGCCTGAGGTAGGTCCTGCCTCATAAAAGTGAGTAAGTGACTGGATGTCCTGAAAGACTGGGGCTGGAAGGGCGGGTGTGGGCGCCTGAAATGGGGGGATCCTCAACAATCTCATAGCGGGGTGATGTCACTTGCGGGTAATGCCCATGCCTGCAGGAAGTGTCATTGTCCATAGGTGGGGAGAGTGAGGAACCCTCAAGCTCACTTAGAGATCAAGGCACTCGTTCAAAATGATGCCCCGATACCTGAAAAGCCGGTCTGGCCATCAAATTCAGCTCCCCACTGCTGAAAAGGTTTCTCAGTGTGGGCTAGACCGGACATCCCAAAACCAAAGAAAATGACAAAATGTGGGTGAATACTGCTCTGGACCCCACATAAAAAATGGTGGGAAACACTCCACTAAACTCTTTCAAAATGATACTTCGGACTAGATTCTTCCGCCCCGCGCGTCGCATGAACGCCACGGGTGAGAGGCGGACAATGGAGAAGTCACAGAATCACAGCACCATAGAAGTCACAGCGCAGAAGGAGACCATTCAGCCCATCGTGTCTACACCGGCCCCTGAAAGAGCACCATACCTAAGCCCACATCTCCACCCTATCCCCGCAACCCAGCAATGCCACCTAACGTTTGGAAACTACAGGGCAATTTAGCGTGTCCAATCAACATAACCCGCACTTCGTCTCTGAAAAAGGAGAGTCCAACCCACTGTTCTTTCCTTTTGACCTTCCCTTATCTAAACTAACCTCTCAGAAGTCAAATTTAACTGCAACGTTCACACCTCATTAACTCTTCCGACATCTTACTAAAACCCATGTTCTATTCCCCATTGTTACCAACTCTCTTCATGTAAACATCTGTTTGCAGTGTTGCTGAGCTCACTGTATCAAAAACACCAGTTCCATTAACCTAACCAAACTGTCCCTGCCATACTTAAATAATTTTTAAAAAACAATCAGAACACATTCAAATTTACTGAATGTCCCTGATTTTTCAGGTTATGATTTTTCCCTGCCAATACCATGTCCATGCATGCCACGTTTTCATATTTTGTGCAGGCACTTAGCGTTTCATTCCTTTGATCAGGCTGCCTTTATTTCTGGCTTAAAATTGACAGGAATTAACATTTTCTGCTCTTCAACAAGATTTCCCCTTGGGTCACTGTAGTTCAGTTCCTCACCGCATGCATAGTATGTTTGTTATGAGTGGAGGAGCGGATCGTCCAAGGAAATGAGAGACTCAGACAAAGATTGAATAGATATATTTATTCATTAAAGTACAGCCAAAGGCAAAATGATACACTCACCATTACGCCGTGTTGAATGCTTTCTCACCTTATAACAGCAGAGCCCTGTTAAAAAATATCCAGATAAGTCTCAGATCAAATAGGCATCAGTAAGGATAATGTAGGCCCTACTGGTATTCTTGAGACCTGGAAAATGCTGGAGGGCATGATTGCATTAGTGGAAACAAAACGGTCAATGTTACAGAAATGTGCTAAGTATAATTTTGTTTCAGTAAGACTGATACACATTGTAAATCCATTTAAATCCAATATATGGAGTTATATTTTAATGCCTGAAGTGGTTTGCCTCAAAATAGCTAACGTTCTTCAACTGATATGCAGTTTTCCATCCAAACAAGTGGCATTTAGCGGTTCTGCAGTGAATATATTCATACCCAGAGACTGTCAATATATTGTTATGATAGAGAGATATTAGGAACTTGGGTCCAGAAATGGGGTCCAAAATGTGGGTGGTAATTTAGGGTTTAATAAGACTGCTAGCAGTAGAGTATGAGGAATACACCCACAGCCTGAGTTACTTTGTCCCATTCAGACCTCATTAGTGTCCTCATTATTTGTCCTCATTAGTGGGAATACACAGGGTGCCCCAGTTCAGCCAGGATGATCCGTTCAAAATCCATTGTCATTCAAGAAAACATTGTTCGACCAGCTATATCCCATCACAGAGCCTTATGACCTATTTGTCCGTCAATGGAAGATTAGCTGCATATGAATGACAATGCTCTGTTCTTTTGTATAAACAGGAGTGGCCAATCAGCCAAGTTAACGATAAGGGATTCAAGTCTAGCCACCTCAGGGGAAACACATTTGTTTGAGGGGGTGGGCGGAGCTTGGAGAGAGAGAGAGGGGGAAAAATGGCATTTCGAACAGGTACAGGAGAAGGCAGTGGAAACCGACCAGAGAGGTCATGCAAGTTTCCACCGAGGCAGACTTTGGAAAAGAGTTCAGAACAATAATAATAATAATAATCACTTATTGTCACAAATCGGCTTCAATGAAGTTACTGTGAAAAGCCCCTAGTCGCCACATTCCGGCGCCTGTTTGGGGAGGCTGGTACGGGAAATGTCTCTATCAGAAGGAAAGTTGCTTCGTAAATGCAAGTATTTCCTTTGAATGCCTGTGAAAGTGGCAATAGAGCTGCACATTCTGTAATAGTGTTGTCTAATGGGAACTAGTGTGTTAAGGTTAAGAAACTGCATATTATCTGTTAGTGTTAAAGCTAAAGTAAAAGTTTAAATATTGTTTCCTTTGTTCTAATAAAGTTTGTTTCTGAAATGACCAAGCTCTATTTCTTATATAATCACTCCTGGAACAAATCGATTTTTCCGCACTGCATTAAAACTTAAAAACGTTACGTGTCTGGTTCAGTATCTTAGCCACTGTTGATGGCTGACCAGGTGTCCATAATAAAATGTTCCACACAGCTCACAGTCCCTTACAGTTGCACTAATTCCCAATAGAGTTCGGAGAGTGTCCATGAGTGCTGTCAGTGTGGACAGACAGTGACTTTGTCTCTTTACCATCATTTGCCTTGTAAGGGGCGAATGGAACTTTCAACCCTTACAAAGGCAAACACAAAACTCTCAGGGACAGTGGAGTACCACAACTAACGTCTCAACCATTTGACAATGAGGTCTGCCAGAGTTGCCACCGAAGATGGCACTCTTCTGGTAAAGATTGGACATCAGCAATCGTGACTCAGAATTTGTCCCTCCAACCTTCATGTCTTGATGATGTGGGGTTCAGCTTTTTGCATTGTGTAAAGCTGAATGACACCATTTAAAATGATACTCTCAAATGCAACGTTCGCTGGAGTAGGTTCAGCTACTTACAGATGAATACTGTTCAGCCAGTTTCGATACTTTAAACCTTAAGAAGTTACAATAAAATTTAGGGACATTTCACAAATGTTTTCTATGGGTAAAAGGTTAGGGAGCAGTACACACCTACATGTTTGGCTTTCATGAAAAAGGAAGATTAACACTGAGCCGGGCAGACAGATAACAAAGGAGGACTTGTCGAACAACAATTCCCAGAGCCAGCAACCAGCACACCACCGAGGAGTTCATAATTGTTTCTGGAGAGCTGTTAGTATGCCACTCGAAGAAAAGAGGTCATGTATTTTTAGACTAACATTTACTCAAGTGACAGACTTAATGCTGAGAACTGACTTTGCCATTGGAAACTACTAAAGTCAGCCGTGCCAGTGCTTTATAATAATATTTGAAATTGAACATCAATCTTAAACTGAAGTAAACTGAACCTAGATAAGGCTGCAACACTTTAATTCTGTGATACTGAAATCAGTTGAACCCAACCAATGCTGGGCTGTTACCCTGAGAATCAAGCTTATTTCTGTACAGCCTCAATTTTATTGATTTATGCCAAGTTTCATTCACTGGGTGGCGTGGTAGCACTGGGCGGCACGGTAGCACAGTGGTTAGCACTGTGGGGCCCCTGGGTTCGATTCCCAGCTTGGGTCACTGTCTTTGCGAAGTCTGCACGTTCTCCCCATGTCCGCATGGGTTTCCTCCGGGTGTTCCGATTTCCTCCCACAAGTCCCGGAAGATGTGCTTGTTAGGTGAATTGGATATTCTGAATTCTCCCTCTGTGTACCCGAACAGGCACCGGAATGTGGCGACTAGGGGATTTTCACAGTAACTTCATTGCAGTGTTAATGTAAGCACACTTGTGACAATAATAAAGATTATTATTATACATCTTTGCAGCAATGTGATGCATAATGCTAAACCTTGTGATGGGACCAACTGTAATATGATCGATATAATTAACCAAAGGCAATCTCCAGCATATATTTCGTCAATCTTGATATTTGTACAATTGAGTACATTGCTGAAAGCATGTGGGGATCTACCTTTCGTGACCATATCCATGTTATTCCCTTTGAGCCTGCTGGACTGTGAGCAGAAATGCCAGTAGCTTCACAACTAATAAAATTGAAGTTAGTGTGCTGATCGCATTAGGGTTTGGTGCTGTGGATGCACATCTTTTTTTATGAAACGTGTCACCCAGCAAAAAAAAAAGGGTGAAGTAACAACAGTGTGTAATTAAAACATGACAACTAACTGGGAAAAATGTAACCAGCTGCCGAACTGAAATGAATCCAAGATGCACTTTCAGATCCCCTAAATCCATCCTCACAGCAGGGAAGCCACATTGATGAGAGGGCAAGTCAACGATAGAGCGACAGGGCTGGAGCAGTGATTCCAGCAGTGTGGCAAACTCTCAGGAAGCATGGAATTGTGGAACCACTCCTCATATCTCAACTCCAGCCTGAACACCCTTCAGACCAGGTCTGAAAACGTCTCTCTGATTGCCTGCTGGATATTTATTCTGTTGCATCCTTCTCTTATCAAAAACATTTACCTCTGTTGTTCTTTTCAGTGTCTTGTTATGCCTGACTGTAATGACCTGTGTTGGTGCAAAATTCAGATTCAGGGCGCAATTTTCCCACCGCGTTGAGTCTGGTGCCGAACTCATTAAACCGCGTACATAGGGGGAGAGACCAAAAACGGGCTTCGCGCCGAGCGCTATGAACCGAACCCCGAATGCACTGCACAATCTGGGTCACGCCCTCGCTGGGGGAATCCAGATAATCATATATTAATGAGCCACAAGGCTCACCTAAATATGTGCCGCCCATTTGAGGCCGCAGTCTCCTGGGTTCCGATATTCGCTGGTCGTACAGCCAGACCTCACGCTGGTGTGAATTAGTAGTGGTCTCCAAAAACAGAGACCAAGATGTAATGCCTTTTGTGTCCGCAAGATGATGGAGCCAACCTGAGTTGAATGCAATCAAAATATGTAATTTCAGAGCTTTAACTAACCGATATGCAATGATACCCATCCGAGTTTGTGCCAGCCGGATTTTATACCAGAAACTCATCTGCGGGAGAGAACATATTCCCCTGAGGATTCTGAGAAGCCGTAGGTTTCAGTTGGACCGAGGTTATAACAATGCCCATGCCGGGGGACTTGAAGGCCATTGGAGCACCCGGCTGGTCGGAGACAGGGCAGGGCAGTGCCTTGGCACCCGGGCAGTGCTAACCTGGCACCATAACAGTGCCAACCTTGCACTACAGGGGTGTCAGGTTGGCACAGCCAGTGGAAGTGCCTGGTTATCAGGTTGACACTGCCAAGGCACCGGGTCTGAGAGGGCCATACCCATGAAGGGGGGGGGGGAGGTTGTGAAGGGTGGGGGAGTGAAGTGGGGCCTTAAAGGGGGGAGACTGATGGGGGGACTAAAAGGGGGAGTCCGAAAGGTGGGAGTTCCTCAGTGACCCCTAAGCAGGGTATGCTCACTTGCGGGTGGGGGGGGGTGGGAGGCCAGGTCACCATCATGCCTAGGTGGTGTGAGAGGGAGGTGGGTCATGTGCATTTTTAGTGACAAGGGGGATGATGTGCCTCCGAAGTCAAGAGTTGGGGGTGTTGCTCTTACCTGTGGGGGCGGGGGGGTGGGGGGCGCAAAGTCTGTGGTGAAGGTGTGGGGACCCTCAACCTCTCTTTGAGATCTGGGGACCAATTAAAAATGGTGCCCCGATCTCTGAGGAGCCAGTCTTACTGCCGACGTTAGTTCTCCAGTGCAGAAAACAATTCTCGGGTCTGGGGCAATAGGTGAATCGCGCGAGAGACCCCAAATCAGCAGCGGATGTTAGGTTAGCGTACGATCAAGCAAGGAACAGGTGTAGGTCATTCAGCCCCTTGAGCCTCTTCCTGCATTGACAAAACACCTAGCTTTAGCTCTTGCTGTAGCTCGGTTTTGCTGTATTTGAGCGATCTTGAGCTCCATCCACTAAGTTGCAGACACAATGAGATTGTTTACTTGTATTGTTCTTCTTACAGTTCTTAGTGTAGAAGATGTTGTCTGAGCCCAACATACTTTGGCAATGTGGTCCTTCATACCACATTTGCATGTATTCAAGTTACTCCAGCATTCCCTGCTGAGTGTCCAACTTGTGTGTATAACGCTGATGTGGTTGAACTTTTTCAGCCTGTTCCTTGAGGTATCCATTTCATGGATCTTTGCTCAAGTCACTATCTGCAAAGCTTTTCTCCTTGCAAGCGCCATAGACATGGCAACTTCCACAGCAGCTTTTAGAGTTATATCACTGACAGTAAGCAGCTACTTCTGAATTGCTTCACTGCGTAACCCACAAACCAGTCTATCTCGAAGAGTATCATCAAGTGTTGTAGGAAATTCACAATATCTAACTAATCTTCTTCAAGTCTCTATAAACTGTAAAATGGTTTTACCATCTTCCTGACTACGGTAGTGGAATCAAAATCTCTCTGCAATCAATAACCATTTTGGAAAAAAATGTCCCTCTAAAATTTTCAGTAATTCACTGAAAGACTTGCCTCCTGGTTTTGCTGGGTGAACAAGATTCTGGAACAGCATAAACATTTTTCAGCCAACTGAGGTGGGAAATGATGGGAACTTCAGGTCCCCCGGTGTCTAATTAGTTGTTCAAAACAATTTGAATCATTCTTCATTTGAATTCCATGTTTTATAATCCTCATTAGACGTGTCCATGGCATCCGTTTCTCCCGGCATTTTTTTGATCCCAGCCCCTAGAGTAAACACTTCCTCCCTTCCAACTGTGTTGGAAAATATGGCACAAACAATCCCTTGAACAATCAACAAATCTTTCCCCTTTTTGCCTGAGTATTTCAACTTTTCTACCATGTAGCGACCCTTGCAGAGTCAGCAGACTTTGAAATCCCTATTCCCCGCAGCCCATGTAGCTTTGCCATGTGCGAAATACAAAGGAACTCAGGGATAACTCTGTACTCACACAGTGACAAACACTGCAATGACAGAGAAATTGCTTCTGCTCCAGACCCCACTCACTTCAACACCAGCAAGACTTCCCCGACTGTCATTCTTCACAGCTGCTGTCAAAAAACTTTTGTTAATCCTCCACATTGACGGCAGAGCTTGGTCCGTGTGCACGAGTCTGCTCCCGAGAATTTTCCGTTGCTCCCGATTAGTCCCACAATTATTCGACGACGAACTTCCTTCCTGCAAATTTTCTGCCCCCACCCTCGTCACCAGTTTTCATTCCTGTTATAGTTCTTTGTTGCCACAAAGAGAAAAGGTATGGACTTGCCTACACTCTGGATTCTTGTAAAACATGATTAGAGGTTTATTAAGGGTGTTGTAAATTTGAGATCACCGGGCTGCAAACGTCATGGAAACGATCCATGGAAGAGGAGATCCTGGAATGCTGAAAGACCGGCTTGAAAGCTAGCGAAATCCAAAGGAACTCAGGGATAACTCTATACTCACACAGTGACAAACACTGCAATGACAGAGAAATTGCTTCTGCTCCAGAGGCCTTTTATCCTGCCCTTGGATGAGGAAATGTGAAAAACGTGATCAGTGCCCGCCCCTTTTAGCCGTGCGATGAGTTGAAAATCACATGGGTGGCGTAAAATCACTGTGTATTGACCCATCAATGGGAAGATGACTGCGTAGTGCTGTTGTCACTTGTAATGCTCTGGGGGCCAGAGTTCGAATCCCACCACAACAGATGACAAAATTTGAATTCCGTAAAACTCTGGAATTTGATGTCAAATGGTGGCCATGAAAGAAGACCCGGTAGCACAGTGGTTAGCACTGTTGCCTCACAGTGCCAGGGTCCCATGTTCGATTCCTGGCTTGGGCCACTGTCTGTGCAGAGTCTGCATGTTTTCCCTGTGGCTGCGTGGGTTTCCTCCGGGTGCTCCGGTTTCCTCCCACAAGTCCCGAAAGACGGGCCGCTCGGTATTTTGGACATTCTGATTTCTCCCTCAGTGTACCCGAACAGGCGCCAGGATGTGGCGACGAGGGGATTTTCACAGTAACTTCATTGCAGTGTTAAAGTAAGCATACTTGTGACAATGAAGATTATTATTATTGTCAATTTTCATCACAGCCCACCTGATTCACCAATACCCTTTTCGGGAAGGAAATTCGCCGCCCTTACCCCGTCTGGCCTACATGTGACCACGTGCCCGACACCTGAGCTTAAAATTCTGGCCATGGGATAGAATTTACCAGCACCTCCCACCTGTAGGATCTTCCAGTCCTACCTATGTCAATGAGCATTTGAACGACATGTCACAGCTGATGTCGGGGAATCTGTCGTAGCCAGGCCAGAAGATTCCAGCAATGGAATGCATTGACATGCAAATCGGTGCTTCAAATTCATTAAAATGCTCTTTGCAAAAACCAACACAACTGAGACCACTGTCCACCTGCATATCATAAATGCAGGTCCAACAATCTGCAGGATTAATGTGTTGTGTTCCGCTAATCCATTGTTACAAATGATGTTGTGATTGCTGTGCACATGCAGTTAAATAAATTAGATCTCCCTCTACATTTCATGACAAAGTGGTTGTTTTGTTTTCCTTCTGTCTCATCGAGATTAAGCATATTCATTACTTTTAGCTGACAATTCATTCTGCTGTGTTGTGTTTTCTGTGCAGATGCTCAGGGAGGTCTCCGTCACCTTGCGGCATGGTTTGCGAAGCCAACACCTTTCATTTATTTGACACACATCATCTGTTTAATCAGGGTGACATCATTTAATAGGACACAAATAGATGGTGTAGCTTACTCCATCGGCTTGCTGTTCACTTCCAGGAATTAAAGCTCTGGGTATGCAACACAACTTATTTTGATGTGTTTTATTTATTGGCTATGGCACTGAAAGGTCCCTGACAGCATTCCGGCAATTGCACTGAAGAGTTCTGCTGCAGAACGAGCTGCACCACCCCTGGCCAAGCAGTCCCAGCACAGCGACAACATGGCACCTACCCGACCATGTGGAACATTGCCCAGTTTTGATCTGTCCATGAATAAAAAAAAAAAGAATCCAACCTAGATAATTACCGCCCCATTAGTCTACTCTTGGCCATCGGCAAAGTGATGGACAGTGTCATCGACAGTGCTGTCAAGTGGCACTTACTCAGCAATAAACAGCTCACTGATGCTCTGTTTGGGCTCTGTCAGGTTCCCGCATCTCTGGTCCTCATTACAGCCTTGGCCCAAACATGAGTAAAAGAGTTGTACTCCGGAAGTAAGGTGAGGGTGACTGCCCTCGACATCAAGGCAGCATTTGACTGAATGGGGGAAGAACTCTCCGCTGGTTAAAGTCCTGCCTCGCACAAGGAAAGATGGTTGTGGTTGTCAGAGCAAAATTGTATCAATCTTAGAACATCGCTGTAGGAGTTCCTCAGGATAGTGTCCTAGGCCCAACCATCTTCAGCAGCTTCTTCAATCCTCTGCCCTCCATCATAAGGTTAAAGGTGGGCATGTTTGCTGATGTTTTCCAGGTCTGAGACAATGCAGTCAATCGAAGTGCCCAAGCCCAGGTGTTTCCTGTGAAATGTACCTCCTCCTTCTGGGCCTGTAGGAGACGGCAGGAACGTTGCATGGTTCTATTTGTTGCAAACCCAGATCCTGTTCTGCGATTCCAGTTGGGATCAAGACCCAAAGTTTGGGAACTGCGGCTCCATTGAGACCTCAAATAACCTCCCTGTCACCACGACTGCCAACCGCTGCAACACCCCTTCTGCCCCCTCCCCCACCTTCCATATCTCATCTACCACCCTCTCAGTCACCTTCCTTCCTGGTCCCCTTCAAGTATTGACGTCCCAGTTGCCCGATCATTGAGCCATTTAATCCAGCAAGTTGTTTTGGGACATTCAGTATTATGTGTGTCACAGCTTTATCCACTTTAGTACTGGAATCATTCCCTTTGCCTGCTGTGTGCTGTTTTTGATTGTGCTTGAATATCTAAGCCATGCTTTTTACCTTATGGATCGGGTGCAGCAGTGGGGCAAGCTGTGCTCAGCCCTTCTCAAGGGTCATCGGGTACCTTTCCCCACAAAACACTGTGGTTTCCCAGATTCTGAAGAGGTGCAGTAAGATAGATCACCTGACAGGATCTTGTCATGATAGCAATTGATTGTGGTTCTGGACTCCAGTATTAGATACAGTACACTCTGTACTGCATGGCACCACCAGACCTGAGGGTTGAGATTCCACAAGTAAAATAAGGTTGTGACAAGGCTGCAGATGACTTGCAGTTGTGTGCCGATGCTCCGGAAATGTGTTATTAACAGAGTTGGCTTGCAACAATGATGTTGGTCGTTCTGCATCATAAACACAAGACATGGCGTGGGAATCTCTGGTCCTCCAGCTGTGTTATAGGCAGTACGGTAGTCCAGTGATTAGCACTGTTGCTTCACAGCTCCAGGGGCCGCGGTGCGATTCCCGGCTTGCGTCACCGTCTGTGCGGAGTCTGCACGTTTGCCCCGTGTCTGCGTGGGTATCCTCCGGGTGCTCCGGTTTCTTCCCACAAGTCCCGAAAGATGTGCTGTTAGGTAATTTGGACATTTTGAATTCTCCCTCTATGTACCGAACAGTCGCTGGAATGTGGCGACGAGGGGATTTTCACAGTAACTTCATTGCAGTGTTAATGTTATCCAACATGTGACAATAATAATGATCATTATTATTATTTTCCTGTGTGGCACGCCCTCACCGGCAGCGGGATCCTCTGTTCCAGCAGCTGACAAATGGGATTTCCCATTGTCGCCATCCCACGCCATCAGGTGCACTGCCGGAGGAGAGAGGATCCCACCGGTGGAGAATTCTGCAAGGTGTTGGAAGTAAACTTAATGCAACAATTGAGGTTCTGACTGTGGTGATATACATCACTGTAAGTACACAAAGAGTTGATGTACATACATTACACCTAGCTAGACACTAGACGGAACACCAGAGACATGACACACAGACAGTCAACCAATAGGTCAGTAAGATAGGGCATGACCAATGGGCAGTCACGATACACACAGAGATGACATTACCACAGGAGGGCATTACATCAACCCATATAAAAGGACACGTCACACATGCTCAGTCTCTTTCCAGTGGAGACTCTCAGTGGGTACAGACACAAGGATGATTGAACATTACTCCCACCACATGGATTGTAGCAGACTGGTTAGTCAGTCTGAGTAGCTATAGCAGGATTAACAGTAGCGTCGAATCCAAGTAGGAGAATTGTTAATTGTTTAATAAACGTGTTAAAGCTATCTCCAACTCTGAACCTTCCTTTGTCAGAGTGCACATCAAGGAAGCAGCTTGTGCTATGACAAGAGAATAACAAAACATGATTCCAGGAGTGGATTGTTAAATCCATATAGTTTCAACTCAACAAAACAGTGACAACCAGCAACAAAAGCCAGGCAAGATGATGTTTGGGATTCCGATTCCAAAGCAGTTCCAGAACCAAGGCAATCTCAGTGAAAACTGGCATTGGTTCCGGCAGAGATTTGAGATCTACCTGGTATCGTGCGACCTAGATGGTGTGGCGGATGCAGAGAAAATAAAGCTTCTACTTACCATCGCAGGTCCAGAAGCAGCTGAAATCTTCCAGACCTTCAAATACTCAAAGAGGCAAAACAGGAGCGATTTCCAGGCAGTCCTGGACAAATTCCAAGAATTCTGCGAGGAACAAACAAGAAGAAAAGGTAAAAGAGGCGCCAAAACTCACCCCGAGGTAGGCTTGCAGCACCGAACGGCAGTTTTGAATTGCAGCCATCTTGGAAAAAGTGCTGCATATGCGCAGTATCGCGAAGAGCGCACAGAACGGGAAGGTCCGTTTTTGCATGCACGAGAAGCCGCGCATGTGCAATTGAGAAAAAGGCCCCAAGCAAAGGCACAGCGATCTGCGCATGCGCAATCGCTTCCTACGCACTACGTCACAAGCGTCGTGACATCAGAGGCCCTGGACCACGCCCACTTAAAGGGGAAATGTCCCAAACACGAAAAAAAAAATTACCGCCTCAAAACCAGATTCTTTCACCTGGAATGACAGCATGATGCCTGAAATTCGACCAGTAGCTGAAAGTAACCTCTGCAGAACTCTGCAACAAGCAGTAAGCACCACCCAAAGAGATGATACAGTCCTTGAAGACTATGACTCAGACCTTGAATTCTTCTTTGGACATCGCGAGCCCAATGCCAGCTCCGACACAAAACGTGATGATACGGTCTTGGAAGACAACGACTCAGACAAACCTTTCACCTTGGGAGGCTACCCAGTACCTAATCCGAACCGCAACGAGATATGTTGCACATTGACGACCCCGACGACGAATTCTTCGGATTTGAGGATCTTCAGCCCAGCAGATATGACATCCCGACTCGTGAGTGCAGGATGATGCTGCGGCCTGACACCAAGAGACAGAGAGCGGTACAAGCCCACCGAGAGCGGCCTGCTGCCACGCAGAGAGTGGTCCATGCACCGCGAAGGGTCCCCGACTCCACACAGAGAGTGGTCCACGCACCACAAAGGGTCCCAGCCTCCACACAGAAAGCGAGACAACTGCGCATCTCCACACAAGACGTGACTCCAGTATCACAAGCCTCCACAGTGAGCTCGTGGACAGACTCCACGATAGAAGCAATGCAAGACTCCACAGCGCAGTCCTTGCATGAACAAGAATTGATGACAGTTTCCACAGAGAGACCAATGCACGATTCCACACAAGGAATGCTGCAAGACTCCACAGAGGGAGTGACACAAGCCTCCACAGCGAGCTCGTAGACAGCCTCCACGATAGAATCAATGCAAGACTCCAAAGCGCAGTCCTTGCATGAACAAGACCATGAGGGTCTAGCAACCTCCTCTGAGAAACCAGCAGCAGTCAATGCAAGTCTGCCACGCTCAAGTGTACAGCAAGCAGACTATGATGGTCTACCACACTCCAGTGAACAACAGAAAGACTATGACAGTCTACCATGCTCCAGTAAACAAGAGGAAGACTATGACAGTCTACCACACTCCAGTAAACAAGAAGAAGACTCTGACAGTCTACCACGCTCAAGTGAACAGCAAGCAGACTATGACAGTCCACCCAGATTATTTGAGCCACTAGAAGAAGACTCTGACGGTCTACCCAGCTCGAGCGAATGACAAGAAGACATTGAGGCTTTACCCACTGTATGTGAGACAAGTGACGACGGCATCCCACTTCCCATACCAGATGTGCAATGTGACAGACCTCAGCTAGAATGTACAGAGGCACTCGACAATCACAGTGAGACTACTGGTGACTCCGGTGACACCGCGTTACTTCAAACCTCATTGGCTCGAGCCTCTCCACAAGCAAATGCATTCCTGACTGTTTTAACTCCGGATGGGGAGCATCAAGAAACCTCAGAAGATGCAAGTGAACCTGAAATAACCTCGGACGGGGAGCATCAAGAAATCTCAGCTGACTCAAGTGAACCTGAAATGACTCCGGACGGGGAGCATCAAGATACCAAAGCTGATTCAGGTGAACCAGAAAGGGCTCCAGGCAGGGAGCATCGACAAACCAAAACTGACTCAGGTGAAACAGACCAGACTCAAGTAAGCCGGACATGACTCCAGACGGGGAGCGCCGCAAACTCAGTGATGGCACGCTCAAGCAGACAGCAGATGCCACAAAGCACGCTAACATGAGTAACTGTGTGAAGGGCTCGTATTATCCACAGAGTGTGGTCCTTGAGCGCAGAAAACACGGCAACAAAACCAACCACAACAACAACATCAAAGATAGTACTAGCAAAAAGCATACCAAAGGCAACAACATCGACAACAAGCACGACAAACACAACGCCAATGGAACTACGACTGGTACGACATGGTACAACTCTGCCCATGAGGGACACTGTTATTGCTCAACTCAGTACAATGACATACCATGGCAGCACGATGCATCTTTCCAATTCACATCTGCTGCACTACCAACAGGCAACCTGGCTTTCAGGACAGATGCCATCAAGAATTACCACCACAAGCATCGAAAGAAAAAAAGAATCCAGATCAGACAACGAATTGATGTGACCACTTCTTGGTTCCTTCAGCACAGGGACACCGATGGCGTTTACAATGCAATGCCACCATCAACATCACCAACTCACCAACCAAACAAGGAAGCTGCTCAACCATAATAATTAATGAACTTTGGACTCATACCTCTGATTTGGACTTATTGTTTAATGATCACTGTTATCATCACTTGTACAGAGTATCACTCATCTACCTAGTTTGTTCAATTTTCTTTAATGCTGTACAGAAAATATGTAACACGAAAAAAGGGGGGATGTGGTGATAAACATCACTATAAGTACACAAAGGGTTAATGTACATACACTACACCTAGCTAGACACAAGAGGGACCACCAGAGACATGACACACAGACAGTCAACCAATAGGTCAGTTAGATAAGACACGACCAATGGGCAGTCACGATACACAGAGGTGACACTACCACAGGAGGGCATTACACCAACCCATATAAAAGGACACGTCACACATGCTCAATCTCTTTCCAGTGGAGACACTCAGTCAGTACAGACACAAGGATGATTGAACATTACTCCCACCACATGGATTGTAGCTGACTGGTTAGTCAGTCTGATTAGCTATTGCAGGATTAACAGTAATGTCAAATCCAAGTAGGAGAATTGTTAATAATTTAATAAACATGTTAAAGCTATCTCCAAGTCTGAACCTTCCTTTGTCAGAGTGCACATCAAGGAAGTAGCTTATGCTACGACAAGAGCATAACAAAACACCACTGACAAGAGTTCAGTTTGGAGGACAACCTGGCTGAAAACTGGAGGAAATTCTGGCAACGCTTTGGTTTGTACCTCACAGCGATGGTAGTGATAAAAAAATCCCCACAGGTACAGTCTTGCTACAATCTTCCAGAAGTTAAAAACACATTCATGTTTGAAAGTGACTTGAAAGAAATAATGGAAAAATTTGAAGTTTATTGCATCCCTAAAAGAAAATTGTGTATGAAAGATACAAATTTGTTATGTGCACGCAAGACAGTGATAACATTAGTCAGTACATAACTGAGTTGAGAAAACAAGTTCAATCATTTAGCTTTGGAGAGCGTTGAGCCGCATGATAAGAATGTGACCCAGATTGAGGCAGCTGCTGGGAAGAGCTAGAGAAAGGAACTTCAGAGTAAAGAGGAAAAGTGCAAAATAGGTCTTCATAAAAACAAATACTTGGGTATTTTACTCTGGGGCGGAATGGTAACACAGTGGTTAGCACTGCTGCTACACAGCATCGGAGGTTGGGTTTGTTGCTGACCTCGGGTGATAGTGTGGAGTTTGCACATTCTCCCCGTGTCTACATGGGTTTCGTCCGGGTGCTCCGGTTTCCTCACAAAGTCCAAAGATGTGCAGGTGAGGTGGATTGGGCATGATAACTTGCTCCTTAATGTCCAAAGGTTAGGTGGGGTTGCGGCGATAGGGCAGGGGAAAGGGCAGTCTATTGGGCCTAAGTAGACTTCTCTTTCAGAGGGTCGGTGCGGACTCGATGGGCTGAGGGACTGAAGTCCGAGCAAATTAAAATTGAAGCCGTTGTGAATATGCCCCCCCCCCCCACACCCAGAATGTAGGAAAGAGTTGGAGAGGTTTTTGAGAACGGTGACCTATCTTGGGAAATTAATTCTGAACACGCCAGACCTGGCAGCAACTCTCAGAGAACATCTACAAAATAATGTGGAATGGCACTGGGGACAAAGTCACCAAGAAGCTCAGACCAGTTCAAAATGAGCACTGACCCAGGCACCAGTGTTAAAGCATAACAGTGTCAGTCAGCCAGTCAAGATGTCCGTGGACACTTCAAAAACTGGGCCAGGTGACATACGCTTCATAGTCAATGACTTGAAACACAGCAGCGTTATTTTCAAATAGAGAAAGAAGTTGTGCTTCACCTAGAACGCTTCCACCAGTTTGTCTATGGCAAAGATGTGGAGCTAGAATCTGATCAGAGGCCTTTGGAAGCTATACTTAAAGCCTGAACTGTGCACCATCAAGAATACAAAGGTTACTAATGGATCGGCAGAAGTACCAGGTCAGAGACTGGGCAAAGAAATTGTGATGAATGTAGTAATATTTATACATTTTAATTTATATTTGTGGTAGTTATGTTATTAAAAACTCTGATTTGAAATACATAGAGGCAAATATGTCTGCTAAAATTGGAACTAAAGAGTCATTAAATAGTGAGGTAATCATTCATTCCAACCACTTACTTAGTAACAGATAAAGGGATGATGGAACATTGTTTATATTTTGGATGATTCCCTGGAGTACAGATCATGTATGAGGGATTGTATTTAGTCCTAGCTAAACAAGTCATGGAACTTAGTGGAATACAGATGATGTAATTATTCGGGCGAGGCAGGCCTATCAGTTGTTTTGCAGTCTGTTATAAGATTTGAGTGTCATGATATTCAGGTAAACATCGTAGCACTACATACGTACATACTGATGGACAGATCAACAGACCAATCAACACACACACAACATGACAGCCAATCACAGGCAAGAGCATACACAGTACAAAACAGGGAACACAACACTTCCTGAGCACTCGAGCAAGGAGACAGCTCAGGGCACAGAGCTCATAGCAAGCCACTCAGACATCCACCATGTGCTGAGTGCCACTACAAGATAGAATTAGGAATAGGTCCACAGATTCAAGGGTCATGATCGAACCTCAGTAAACAGTTTACCAGTGTAAATAGATGTTTAAAATAAAACTGAATTGTACCATTCACAACCGTGTTGGTTCGTCTGTGTAGCAGATTACCCAACACTTCATTGAGGTTGAACAGCAGTTTACCAAAGGATTTGAATCTGACAAGGCAGTAGTGTACTGGATCTGTTCTTGAAAGGATCTCTCTCCAAAAGTCTCTACACTGCTGAGCAAGTAACCTGTGTTGACTTTATTTACAAATGGGGCGGGATTCTCCATAGCCCGACGCCGAAATCAGGAATGGCGAACGGGCGGAGAATGGCTGCCGATGCCGGAATTGGGGCAGGCGCCGGTTTGGCACTGGGTCGCAATGCTCCGCCCCCTCCAAATCGGCATCATCGGGACACGTGCCACGCGCAGTCGCAATGCCTTCGGTCCGTCATCAGCCTGCCCACCCGCAATGCTCCACCTCCGATGAGCCGGGTTCCCAACAACGGGGGCCACGTGTGGTCTCAGCGGTCGGGAGCTTGGCGCGCCGGCTGCGGGGAGAGAGAGAGAGGGCATGTGGACAGTGTCCAGTGCCGCCATACTCAGCCGAGATCCGTGCCGCTGGCCGGGGGCGGCTTCTGCCAGCGCTATGGGAGTGGTGGGGTGGGGGGGGGAGGGGGGGGGCAGGAGGTGGGCTCTGGGGTCGAGGTGGGTGGTTACGCGGTCCAGCGTAATTTTTTACGGAGCGCCATGTATGTGTGTGTGTGTGTGTGGGGAGTAGGCATGTGCGGCTGCAGGGTGTTTCACATGGGTTCGGTGCTAGCCCCTCACCGGTAACGGAATCGATGAGGGCTTCACGCCAATCTTCGCATCGTGAAACACCACGGATCTTCCTGAGGAGTCCATCTGGAGACAGGACAAGGCCAGGACCTCATTAACAAGACACTCATACAGTCATCACGTGCTGAATACCAAGTCAGATGTGTAAATAACTAGTTGGAATAAAACTGCGTTGTACCAATCGCAACCGTGTTGGTTCGTCTGTACCTCAGAGCACCCAACACCACAATACTTATTGGTCAGAGTCAACACTCCTGGTGTGAAGTATCCTTTCCTCACTGTTTAACAAATTTAAAAAATAAATGTTTTGGGTTCTCCTCCAGTATCCTAACAAATGTTGGGGCCTAGTCCAGTATCTCACCGAAATATACATCTCAAGCACTCAAGTGTTTACCTACCCATCACGGAAGAAAGGTACAAAGAAATGGAAGCGCAGGTTCACATGCAAACAAAGAACTTACCTGTTGCTTTAAGCAAACTGGATATCAGTGAATTGGCATCAATGATCCCACTCTGAGAAAGCTGCAGCAAATTTTACAAACTAGCTGACCCACATGTCGGAGCAGAGGCCCTTCTGTTTTACAAGATTACTGGAACTTTTGTTGTGTAAGAGAGGGAATCCTTTTCTATAGGGAAAGGATACTAATTCCTGCAACGCTGAGGAGAGAAACTCTGCACCTATGAGGCACCTCGGCACAGAAACATGCAGGAGAAGAGGCCAAGATGTAATGTATTGGCCTGGAATGGGAGCACAAATCGGGGGAATGGTGAATGCGTGTGAAGTGTGCCAAAAGTACAACAAATCACAACAAAAAACACCACTTCAGCCATGCAGTGTTCCAGAGAAGCTCTGACATAAAATTGGAGTGGATTTGTTCACATTTGACAACACCTACTAACAGCAGATTATTACTGAAAAATCTTTGATTCTGTGCTGTTGAGAATATACGAAGAGCATCACTGTAATAAATCATTTGAAATCAATTTTTGCTCGCCACGACATACCCGAGGTGCTCGACCTAAGGGTCAAAGATCAGACATTCACATGTAAGAGAAGGTTGTAACAAAGCTGCAGATGCCTTGCAGTTGTGTGGTCATAACATGAAACGTGCTCTTAATGAAGTTAGTTCGCAACAGTGGTGTCGGTTATCCTGCATCATAAAAACAAGTCAGTTCTTCCCCCTGTTTTTCTCCCATTACTGTGTTTTCCTTCCCAGAACACTCAACTTATATTAGGGATGGAGCCACATCTGATTTCCTTAACACGTGGTCGATGGTCAATGACTGCAAAGACGATAAGACCATAAAACATAGAAACAGAATTAGGCCGCTCGGCCCATCGAGTCTGCTCTGCCATTCGATCACGGCTGATATTTTTCTCATCTCCATTCTCCTGCCTTGTCGCCATAACCACCGATCCCCTTATTACTCAAGAACCTATCTATCTCTGTCTTAAAGGCACTCAGTGATTTGGCCTCCACAGCCTTCTGCGGCAAAGAGTTCCACAGATTCACCACCCTCTGGCTGAAGAAATTCCTCCTCATCTCTGTTTTAAAGGATCGTCCCTTTAGTCTGAGATTGTGTCCTCTGTTTCTAGTTTTTCCTACAAGTGGAAACATCCTCTCCATGTCCACTATATCCAGGCCTCGCAGTCTCCTGTAAGTTTCAATAAGATCCCCCCTCATCCTTCTAAACTCCGAGTACAGACCCAGAGTCCTCAACAGTTCCTCATAGGACAAGCTCCTCATTCCAGGGATCATTCTTGTGAACCCCCTCTGGACCCTTTCCAAGGCTAGCACATCTTTCTTTAAATACGGGGCCCAAAACTGCTCACAATACTCCAAATGAGGTCTGATCAGAGCCTTTTACAGCCTCAGAAGTACATCGCTGGTCTTGTATTCTAGCCCTCTTGACATGAATGCTAACATTGCATTCACCTTCCTAACTACCAACTGAACCTGCACATTAACCTTAAGATAACCGTGAACAAGGACTCCCAAGTCCCTTTGTGCTTCTGATTTCCTAAGCATTTCCCCATTTAGAAAATAGTCTATGCCTAAATTCCTCCTTCCAAACTCCATAACCTCATTCTTTTCCACATTATATTTCATCTGCCACTTCATTGCCCACTCTCCTAGCCTATCCAAATCCTTCTGCAGCCCCCTTGCTTCCTCAATACTACCTGTGCCTCTACAGATCTTTGCATCATCTGCAAACTTAGCAACAGTGCCTTCAATTCCTTCTTCCAGATCATTAATGTATATTGTGAAAAGTTGTGGTCCCAGCACAGACCCATGAGGCACACTACTAGTCACTGACTGCCATCCTGAAAAAGACCCCTTTATCTCTGCCTTCTGCCAGTCAGCCAATTCTCTATCCATGCCAGGATCTTACCCTTAACACCATGGGCTCTTACCTTATTCAACAATCTCCTATGCGGCACCCTGTCAAAGGCCTCCTGGAAATCTAAATAAATCACGTCCACTGATTCTCCTTTGTCTAACTTCCTTGTTACCCCCTCAAAGAACACTACCAGATTTGTCAGACATGACCTCTCTTTGACAAAGCCGTGCTGACTCAGTCCTATTTTATCATTCACGTCCAAGTATTCCGCGATCTCATCTTTAATAATGGACTCTAAAATCTTACTGTAGCGCACAAAAGACTCACGAGAGACGAATAGAGATGAAGTCGATGAGGCTTTATTAAGCGTGACTTGTTCCCCGCAGTTCAGTAACAGACTGGCCTGCGGGGGAGAACTCCTGGTTCTTATACTCCGCCTTCAGGGCGGAGCTAGAGGTCAACAGCCAACCAGGACCCGGGATCTGTCAGCCAATGACATCACGGCTTCACAGTCCCACATGACCCCTAATGCATACTACCACATTCACCCCTTGTTAAAAATGAACCCGGCGGGGTGGTGCTTCGCATGGTGGTAGAGGTTTACAAGGCTGGTCCTGGGAGGAAAAACTTTTGCATGTCATCACAGTATGTACAGGGTATTTTTTGTTTTTGAACTATTGACAGTGTTCGTAAGAGGGGAAAAGGTAAAAAAATTCTCGTTAAAGTCCACAACATTCTAGTGTTACACCGATGCCACAAGTCGGTCGGGCGGTCTGGTCATCCTTGTCGATCGCCTCAGCCCTGGTGGTGGTGGTGCTTGTTCCAGTGTTGTCGCCTCCGGGAGCTTTATGGTTTCTGCTTCAGCTTCACTTCTGGTCGGACCTGGGAGGAGGACCGATCCTCCCGGGAAGGGGGCTGTCGCGGGGTGCGCCGGTGGCAGGGAGGGGGTGTTAGGTGTCGGGGGGGTGTGCGTGTTGCCGGCGGGCGCCAGATCTCGCAGGGAGACCGTGTCCTGTTGGCCGTCGGGGTACTCCACTTAGGCGTACTGCGGGTTCGCGTGGAGGAGGTGAACCCTCTCGACCAACGGGTCCGACTTGTGCGCCCGCACATGTTTCCGGAGCAAGATGGGTCCTGGGGCCGCCAGCCAGGTCGGCAGCGACGTTCCAGAGGAGGACTTCCTGGGGAAGACAAGGAGGCGCTCATGAGGCGTTTGGTTAGTAGTGGTACACAGTAGCGACCGGATGGACTGGAGGGCGTCCGGGAGGACCTCCTGCCACCGTGAAACTGGGAGATCCCTGGACCGTAGGGCCAGTAGGACGGTCTTCCAGACCGTGCCGTTCTCCCTCTCTACTTGCCCGTTCCCCCGGGGGTTGTAGCTGGTCGTCCTGCTCGAGGCTATCCCCTTGCTGAGCAGGAACTGGCGCAGCTTGTCACTCATGAAGGAGGACCCCCTGTCGCTATGGACGTATGCGGGGCAACCGAACAGTGTGAATATGGTGTTAAGGGCTTTAATGACTGTGGCCGCTGTCATCTCAGAGCAGGGGATAGCGAAGGGGAAACGGGACTACTCATCCACCACGTTCAGGAAGTATGCGTTGCGGTCGGTGGAGGGGAGAGGCCCTTTGAAATCCAGACTGAGGCGTTCAAAGGGACGGGAAGCCTTGATCAGGTGCGCTCCATCTGGCCTGAAAAAGTGCGGTTTGCACTCTGCGCAGATGTGGCAGTTCCTGGTGACTGTACGGACCTCCTCCACAGAGTAGGGGAGGTTGCGAGACTTTATAAAATGGTAGAACCGAGTGACCCCCGGGTGGCAGAGGTCCTCGTGGAGGGTTTGGAGACGGTCTATTTGTGCGTTGGCACATGTGCCGCGGGATAGGGCATCGGACGGCTCGTTCAGCTTTCCGGGACGGTACAAGATCTCGTAGTTGAAGGTGGAGAGCTCGATCCTCCACCTTAAGATCTTGTCATTTTTAATTTTGCCCCTCTGTGCATTATCGAACATGAATGCTACCGACCGTTGGTCAGTGAGGAGAGTGAATCTCCTGCCGGTCAGGTAATGCCTCCAATGTCGCACAGCTTCCACTATGGCTTGGGCTTCCTTTTCCACTGATGAGTGGCGGATTTCTGAGGCGTGGAGGGTTCGGGAGAAGAAGGCCACGGGTCTGCCCGCTTGGTTAAGGGTGGCCGCTAGAGCTACATCGGAGGCGTCGCTCTCGACCTGGAAGGGGAGGGACTCGTCGATGGCGCACATCGTGGCCTTTGCGATATCCGCTTTGATGCGGCTGAAGGCCTGGCAGGCCTCTGTCGACAGAGCGAAGGTCGTGGTCTGTATTGGGGGGCGGGCCTTGTCTGCGTACTGGGGAACCCACTGGGCGTAATATGAAAAGAACCCAGGCAGCGTTTTAGGGCTTTTGAGCAGTGAGGGAGGGGAAATTCCATGAGGGGGCGCATACGTTCGGGGTCGGGGCCTATTATCCCATTGCGCACTACATATCCCAAAATGGCTAGCCGGTTTGTGCGAAAAACGCACTTGTCCTCGTTGTATGTGAGGTTCAAGGCTTTAGCAGTCTGGAGGAATTTTTGGAGGTTGGCGTCATGGTCCTGCTGATCGTGGCCGCAGATGGTTACATTGTCGAGATACGGGAACGTGGCCTGCAACCCGTGTTGATCAACCATTCGGTCCATCTCTCGTTGGAAGACCGAGACCCCGTTTGTGACGCCAAAAGGGACCCTTAGGAAGTGGTATAATCGCCCGTCTGCCTCGAAGGCTGTGTACTTGCGGTCACTTGGGCGGATGGGGAGCTGATGGTAGGCGGACTTCAGGTCCACGGCAGAGAAGACCTTATATTGGGCAATCCGATTGACCATGTCGGATATGCGGGGGAGAGGGTACGCATCTAGCTGTGTGTACCTGTTGATGGTCTGGCTATAGTCTATGACCATCCTTTGCTTCTCCCCTGTCTTTACTACTACCACCTGTGCTCTCCAGGGACTATTGCTGGCCTGGATTATGCCTTCCTTCAGTAGCCGCTGGACTTCGGACCGAATGAATGTCTGGTCCATGGCGCTGTACCGTCTGCTCCTAGTGGCGACGGGTTTGCAATCCGGGGTGAGGTTTGCAAACAAGGATGGGGGCTCAACCTTGAGGGTTGCGAGGCCGCAGATAGTGAGTGGGGGTATTGGGCCGCCGAATTTGAAAGTTAGGCTCTGCAGATTGCACTGGAAGTCTAATCCCAGTAATGTGGGCGCGCAGAGTTGGGGAAGGACGTAGAGCCTGTAGTTTTTAAACTTCCTCCCTTGCACCGTTAGGGTCACTATGCAGTAGCCTTTGATCTGTACGGCGTGAGATCCTGCAGCTAGGGAAATCTTTTGCGCACTGGGACGGATGGTCAAAAAACAGCGTTTTACCGTGTCGGGGTGGATGAAGCTTTCTGTGCTCCCGGAGTCGACCAGGCATGGTGTCTCGTGCCCGTTGATCAGCACCGTTGTTGTCGTCGTCTGGAGCGTCCGGGGCCGTGCTTGGTCCAGTATCATTGAGGCCAGACGTTGTCGTAGTGCTTCAGCATCTTCCTCGAACCCCGTTGAAGCGTCGATGCTGGGGTCCATTGTTGCCGTCCAAGATGGCGGCGGGGGTGAACAAAATGGCCGCCCCCATGCATCGCACATGGCTGGGGGGGTCACAAGATGGTGGCGGGGTGGACAAAATGGCCACCCCCATGCGTCGCACAGGGCTGGGGGGTCCCAAGATGGCGGCGCCCCTCCTCCCCGCGTGGTGGCCGGGACCCAAAATGGCGGCGCCTGCGGGTCGCACATGGGGCGCTGGGGGGGTTGGGGAGCGTTTGAAATGCGCAGGACTCCTTGTTCTCCGGGGACAGCGGTGGCCGGGACCCAAAATTGCTGCGCCTACGGGTCGTACATAGGGCGCTGGGGGGGTTGGGGAGCGTTAGAAACGCGCAGGACTGCTTCTTCTCCTGGGACAGCGGCGACCTCCCGGGACCGGCACACAGCCGCGAAATGGCCCTTTTTCCCGCAGCTCTTGCAAATCGCTGCGCGGGCCGGGCAGCGCTGCCGGGGGTGTTTCGCCTGGCCGCAGAAATAGCAGCGGGCCCCCCCGGGACGACTTGGAGTCTGAACCGCGCAAGCCTGTGGGGTGGGGGGAGGGGGGTTTGTCGCGACGGGGGTCCACGGAGCCCAACCTAGCTATCTCTACCTTAAAGATGCTCAGGGACATGTCCTCCATAGCCTTCTGTGGCAATGAGTTCCACAGCTTCACCACCCTCTGGCTGAAGAAATTCCCCTTCATCTCAGTTCTAATGGATCATCCCTTGAGTCTGAGGCTGTGCCTTTGGGTTCTACTTTCTCCTACTTGTGGTAGTATCCTCTCCACGTCCACTCAATCTAGGCCTCTCAGTATCTGTAAGTTTCAATGGGATCCTCCCTCATCCTTCTAAACTCCATTGAGTACAGACCCAGAATCCTCAACCACTCCTCATTCACTCCTTCATTCCGGGGATCATTCTTGTGAACCTCCTCTGGACCCCCACCAAGGTCAACACATCTTTCCTTAGATAGGGGGCCCAAAACTGCTCAGAATATTCAAAATGGAGTCTGACCAGAGCCTTATACAGCCTCAACACTACATCCCTGATCTTGTATTCTAGCCCGTTTGACATGAATGCTAACATTGCATTTGCCTTCCTAACTGCCAACTGCCTTTTTCACCATAACCTCCCCTTCCGCCTTCAGAGATCTATATACAAATACCCCAACGTCCCTTTGTTCCTCGGAACTTCCCAGTGTCACGCCATTCATTGAATACTTTCTTGTCAAATTACTCCTTCCAAAGTGCATCACCTCACACTTTTCAGGGTTAAATGCCACCTGTCACTTATCTGCCCATTTGACCATCCTGTCTAAAACTTCCTGTAACCCAACTTCACCGTTAACCACACAGCCAATCTATATGTAATCCGCAAACTTAGTGATCCTACCCCCCACATAGTCATCTATGTCATTTATATAAATGATGAATAGTTGGCGACCCAGCACAGACCCCTGTGGTGTGCCACTGGACACTAGCTTCCAATCCCGAAAGCAGCCATCTGTCATCACCTTCTGGATTCTTACAACAAAGCAAATTTTGAATCCACCTTATCAAATTACCCTGTATCTCATGTACATTTGCCTTCTCAATAAGTCTCCCATGTGGGACCTTGTCAAAGGTTTTTGCTGAAATCCATATAAACTACATCTTTCTCTGACCTTGTTTGTTGCTGACAAAATGGAGGAATCGCAATCGCGCCCAACGCATGTGATGTCCAAGTTCGGGGGGCGTGACCTGCTCTCTGCCTCCCTTCAGGCAGGAAGATTACCCAGAATTTTTTTAAAATTCTTCTGCGGCTCCGATTGCGCAAATTCGCGGGCAAGAGTCCCAGCAGACGGCTTTTTTTTTACAACTTCACGGGGGGGGGGGTTTATTTGATAAAGGTGAACAGGAAAAAAATGCAGAAACTGAAAATGTTTTCATCCTCTGGAAATTGGAGGTTCACCACGTTTCACCTAAACATTACAATTAAAAATGTAAAAAAATAAAAGACACTTAAAAATCAATTAATTGACAAATCTTCCAAATACGACTTGCAGGCACTTTGTTTTGGAATGTTTAAAAAAATCAAGATTTCAAAAGTTGACATCTCTTGATTGACGTTACAGCTGCGGTGATCACTCACCATTCTTGGAATAAGATACTTCCACTTCATCAGCATCAAAGTTCATAAAGCAACCAATCACATTATTCTCACCGAACATTTTGCAGCTGGCTTTTAACAATGCCGGCTGCGAATGGCCTTCAAAAAGCCTGCAACCAGATTTTTTAAAATGCGGCCACACTGCGCATGCATGCCCGCTCATCGGTGCGCATGCGCAAAACTCTGTGCATGCGCACCAATGAGCGGGCACGCATGCGCAGTGCGGCCTCATTTTAAAAATATGTTCAAGGCCATTTTGAAGGCACTTGCAGCCGGCATTGTTAAAAACCGGCTGCTGCGACTGTTGCGCGCAGATTTGCGCGATCTGGAGCGCTGCGACGGACGGCTCCGCGATCCTCCCGACACCCGCCCGTGACCCACCCGCTTGTCGCGGCCCCAACTTTGACAATGCCTGCTCTACAACCTCCCAAACCCCCAACTTACCTGATAGGAGTTCCTAGAGGCCCCTCACCTGTGGAGGGTGCCATCTCTGCTACTCCACTACTGGGCCGATACCTGGGGTTTGAGTATCTGTGTGTGTCTCTCTCCAGCTGGCACTGAAACTTCAGAGGCCAGGGGATGCCGCACTGGGACACCTCCACGGAAGAGAGCACTGAATCAAGCCTGCCGTTTATCCCTAACCGGAAGCCTGAGGCTTATATCACACAGATATCCAGACCCCCACCAATGCCCAGGTGATTCTCTCTCTTGCCGGTGGTGCAACACCCACCCGGTTCCTACTTCGCTGGAGTAGCTTTCCCAAGAGAGAGAATAGGACACTGCTGTTTATTACCTAACCAGCAGCCTGTCCTGAGTGAACGGGTTTGAATCATTCAAGATGACCCTAGATTCTCGAACCCGGAATTAAGGTGAGGAATATCTTAACAATGACTTGGTCAGAGATCGCTGGTGAGAGATTGAAGAATTTAAACGACTCCAATTATCAGCAAATCAAGGTTTATTGCAAAACCCAGGTCAAAATCATCAAACAGAAGAAATTATAATAAAATCTTAAACTCTAACACAAACTAAGTCTATTCAGAAAGTACTATAACGGACACAACGTAAAATCTTATTGTTACACAGTTTTAGCAATGACACAGAACACAAATCAAGTCCCCTTCCCCAAAGCCTCAACCACTATCAAGGTCAAGGGAGTTTCGCAAGCTGCTGCAGGGTACTTACAGTCACAGGCTGCAGGAGGTCAAGTCAAAGGTGGAGAGGTCAAGCCAAGAGACCCTCAATCGAAACACAGCCCCTTTTATATCCGTTTTACCTGGCTTTTTCCTGTGTTCGGCCAGCCCCTTTTGCATTGAATCCATAAGGTTTAAAGTTCCCGCTGGTCCTGCCCCCTTTGAGCCGGTCAGACCTGTCAAGATAGGAGTACCTCCCCTAGGTCCGCCTCCAGTCTGCTTTTTGAGATAACGAGGTTGAGCTCCCTTGTGAAGATTTTCAAAGTCTTCCATCTGCTCTGGAGATCGCTGCTATGTTGATGGGGTGTTGATTGGATTCTGCTCTGGTGGAGGCCAAGTCATTTACATCTGCATGGGGCTATGACCATCCCATTGTCCTGTTTGCAGGCAGGCTCCTTGTGTATTCCCGTGCCCCTTTGTCAGTGTTTTAATCTTATCTAGTTGTCTGGCTCCTTCTTCCTTGTAGCTCCTGGGGGTGGGTTTGCAAATACCTATGCCCCTACTCGGCTCAGCGGACCAAGCCTGCTGGGAAATTTGGTTATGTTCCCTTGGCTGAAAAGTGTCCAGTTTACAGTCTCTGGGTTTTATCCTTGGGCAGTCCAAAAAGGGCCGAATTGCCCGAAAACCTTACACACCCCACCTCATAAGGGCAGAGTACCCTTGGGCCCAATCCCTGGCATGGGCAACCTGGCATGTGGCACCTTGGCACTGCCAGCCTTTCACCCTGCAAGCCTAGCAGGCTGGCAATGTCAGGGTGCCTGGGTGGCATTGCAAGGGTCGCCTGTTGGCAGTGCCAAGGTGCCCAGGTGGCTCAGGAAGTGCAAGGGTATCACCCTGCTCAGAACCTGACCACCCAGGGGCCTCTGATGGCCTGGGAGATCCCCCAAGTGCTGTTACGCCTAACTGCTCACTTAAATATGCAAATCTAGATTTTGTCCTGAGGGCGAGATTCAGATCACAACACCTCACAAGATCTCGCGAGGCGTCCTGAGCATTGTAAATCACGCGAGAGGGCTCTCACGAGATTTAGCTGCCTTGTCGCACCCGACTCAGTGAAGTGACAAGGCCGTTTGATCGGGACCATCATCTCTCCTTACTTCAATAACTGACTCCTTAACTAATAATGCAAAACAGTCTCCTCTTTTACACCCTCCCTGTCTGTCCTGAAGGTTCTGTATCGCGGAATTGAGCTACCAATTGTGCCCTTCCGTCAACTATTTTGGCTACGTATGGCTGCTACATTACAACTCCACATGCCAATCCTTGCCCCCAACTCATATATTTCACCTGTAATACTCCTGCGTTAAAGTAGAAGCCATCCAGCCCTGCCTTACTCCCATGAAACTTAATTACAGATACATAGATACATAGAAGATAGGAGCAAGAGGAGGCCTTTTGGCCCTTCGAGCCTGCTCCGCCATTCATCACGATCATGACTGATCATCCAACTCAATAGCCTAATCCCGCTTTCTCCCCATAGCCTTTGATCGCATTTGCCCCAAGTGCTATATCTAGCCGCCTCTTGAATATATTCAATGTTTTAGCATCAACTACTTCCTGTAGTAATGATGTACTCCCTCTAGCTTGATAGCTTTATTGTATTACGCTGTGTCCCTATTCTGCTAACACTCTGTGTCCTCTCCCCCTGCCAAAATAGTTGAAACTCCTCCCAACAGCACTAGCAAACCCGCTGACAAGGATGTTAGTCCCGCTCTGGTTTAGGTGTAGAGCATCCCACTTGTACAGGTCCCACCTTCCCCAGAAATGGTCCTAGTGATCCAGGAATCTAAAACCCATTTGTCCTCCTCTGGCCAACTGTCTCATGTCTTCTGCTGCACTGACCTTCTCAAGAACAATTAAGGATGGGCAATAAATTCTGGTCTAGCTAGTGATGCCCACATCCTGTAAATGAATAATAGCAAAAAACCTAAATACGCTTTTCTCAACATTCCATTTGTGACCTCGCTTCTGTGTCCCATTATACCTTTCCTCTCCCCCACCCCAATCTTTTCTGTTCCTCTCACCTCCTGCTCCTCTTTTCTCCTCACTCCCCTCCTCACTGTTCTTACCGTTTCTCCCTCCTCTACCCCTCAGCTTTCCTGCCCCATCCTCCTTTCCCTCATCCTATTTGATTCTTCTGTCCTCCCCACTGCAGCCATTGTAATGGTTACAGAGGTCTGTGTGTGACTATTTCCCAATGAAATTCGACTACATGTCACCTCAACTTCTCCACTATTACAACCTCCATAGAAACCAATACAACTTTGAAAGATATTTGGATCTCCACTGACTGACTGAAAGGATGACACAGTAAGGTTTCAAATTTCAAAACTTTTATTATGACAAATAGAAAAAAACATTTTTCAAACCCTAATCAGTAGGCAACATTTACTTAACTACCGAAAGGAAATCCCCTATTTAACGGTTAATATGACTGAACATCTCACACTGTGGTTATACTTTACACTGTCCCATAAGTGGACACTCCCAAAACCAGTTCGAAACTATTCTCCAGTCCTGATTACCTACTTTCATTTTCCTTTCCAAACCGGGTAACTTCCAATCCCAGAACTGAATTCTACTGTAACGATTACATTGGAGATTCCTTCCCTATAGCTCAAGCTTGATGAATGTTCCAGCCTGCTTTAAATCCTCTGAAACATCTGAGCGCAAGCTCACCTATGTTCTGCATGGTGAACTATAGGGTAAACATTCCCTCTTTCAGAGACAGGCACAGCTACCTCTACCTCCTACTCTTTGCCTCTCAGGAGGCTGCAGATCGACTTTGTGAGTTTCAGGGGTATATTCAAGAACCTGAAATTTCTTCAATGGATTTTCCCCTTCCTAAATCCCAGCTCCCTGGTAACAAGAATCACACAGGCCTTGTATCCAGTTAGAAATGCTATTTAGCTATCTTCTAGGCCTCCAATTCCATTCCATCTTAGAATTAAATAGACTGTTTGAAGTGCAATAGAAGCAAAATACTGCAGATGCTGGAAATCTGAAGTAAAAAGAGAAAGCCCTGGACAAACTCAGCAGGTCTGACATCATCCGTGGAGTGAGAAACAGAGCCAGCTTCCCCAATGGTGGAGGGGGCAAACAACAGGAAAAGCTATTGACAGCGACTGGACTGGAATATACCGTCACCGGCCAATGGCGGGCTGCCTGCACTGCCACAAAGCACGCCGTAGCGGGAGAATAAAATCCCACCCATAAAATGTTCAGAGGTTTTGGCAGACTAGGTGCTGAGAGATTGTTTTCCTTAATTGGAGAGTCTGAGCTCGAGGTCATAGGCTCAGGATAAGGTATTGATCATTTAGAACCGAGACGAGTGGCCGGATTTTATACTTCTCATGCAAATGGGTTTGAAGGTGGGAAGGACACGTAAAAACCAATGGGTGGCCTTCCTGCCACTTACCTGCTTACTCTATGGCCCCACCATCTCAAAGGCATCCCCCTTTTTAAACCTCCTACCATTGTTTTAAACCCAGCCCCAGACTCCCTCAGCCCCCTCACTGAGATCCCCACCTTAAACTTACCTGGACTCCTCAGCATGGTTGGGACTGCCTATAGTCCCAGCATCGGCCACCACTATCGACTGATTCTGCTGGGCCTACAGAACTGCAACCAGCAATTCTCTAAGGCGGGACCTTCTCCTGTAATAGAGGCTGAAGTCTTGCTTTAAAGAAATTAACACTGCTCCCAGGGTCAAATTGCTGTGGGGCAGCCACTGGGATTGTGGGAGGGCTCTCTCTCTCACCCACTGGGGGATGGTTACTGCGATTCCCCATAAAACCCAGCCTTAAAAGAAGTTTCTTCATTCGCAGAGTGTTGAGGATTTTTGGAATCCTCAACTCCAGAAGACTGAGGATGCTTAGGAATTGAAAATATTGAAGACTGGGACCAACAATTTTTTGAACACGAAAAGGAATCAAGTGATTTAGCAATAGGGTGAAAAGCTAGAGTTTAAATTGAGCAGCCTCAAAATGCCTTGTGGCCTCCTGGTGATCCTAGATGCTACAATCCTACGTAAATAATAATAATAATAATAATTTATTGTCACAAGTAGGTTTCAGTGAAGTCCCTGTGAAAAGCCCCTAGTCGCCACATTCCAGCGCCTGTTCGGGGAGGCTGGTAAGGGAATTGAACCCGTGCTGCTGGTCTTGTTCTGCATTACAAGCCAGCTGTTCAGCCCACTGTGCTAAACCAGTCCCTAATTTAGCCATCACAGGTGCATAGCAGACAGCTGTAACGAAAATGAGGATGACAATAATTGGATAATCATTAGATGCCAGGTGTGGCATCGTAACCAAACCTAGTCCAGTCTTTAGTCAACATCCACATACCCCATTATCCACTAAGAGTTCATGGTTAATGAACAGGATTAGGAATCGCAACTGGTATATTCCTTGGCTTAGATCTCCACTGCTGCTCCTTCACGACTTGCAAATTTTGATCAGGTGGCTCAGCGATGGCTTGCGCTGGAACCAAAACTTTTTCTAGTCTTCAAGAATCAAAATAGCACTGCGGCTGACATTGGAGCATCTTAGAAAAAATGGATATTCAAAATAATAAATGGACAGTAAAATAAAATAGAACAAACATATTTAGATTCCGCTTGCTGTTGATGTAAATTGGTTAAAGCGAGGAGGAGAAAGCCCGTGTGCTCAGTATTACAATGTTACACAGTGATGTCTCACTGATTGCATCCATTATTTGCTTGGGGCACAGAGGGGAGGAAGCTGTCTGACTGTTTTGTTTGGTTCAGGAAATAGCTACTGGCTGTGCCTCAACAGTGATGCCAGACTGGCTCTGTTGATAGAATTGGATTGCTGTGAACTTTGAAGAACTACGATTACTTGCCAAATGTGATGTTATCCTGTAATTTCGGAGATAGTCTTATTTGTCTTACTTGCTGACAGATGGGCATGTTGCCAACCATAAAACAACCGCCTGTCTCTTCAAACGATACTACACTTAGAAACAAGATTTTGCACCTGCACCAGTCAGATTTGCTAAGCGATTTTTAACGTGGTTTCTTTCTTCCACAGAATTCAATTCTGTTTCACCAAGATAAGTCAGATTGCTTAACTTCACAGCATGATAGTCAACGGGAAAGCATTTAAAGTGCAAAATACTCAGCACCCGCTACGTCGCCCTTCTGCTTTGTCTGTGCCACATATTGCATATAACTCCAGCAGTTTTATCATTTTTTTTCACACATTTTGCACCATTGCGCAGCTTCTGAACCAGTAAAAATATTCAGCTTTTACACCCAAAATCCTGGAATGTGGACATATCTTGCAGCTCTCAAGGGAAATACTTCATGACGAAGACGGCAGAACAGGGACAAAAGGTTAAATGTTTTACAAACTTGCACCGTTCAGACTCCGAATATGGGGCGAAATTCTCCGTTATCGGCGGAAAGTCCGCCGATCGGCGCAAAAAACGGCGCAAATCCCACTTGCGTCACGTCATAAAAATGGGACGATAGTCTCCGGCCCGAAATGGGCTAGCAGCGACGTAACGGGATCCGCGCTTGCGCAGTGGTGCACGCCGTGCAGCGTCATACGCGCTCCACCCCAGCACGGACCCCCCCCCCCAACCTCCACCCCGGCACGGACCCCCTCCCCAACCCCCAACCTCCACCCCGGCACGGACCCCCTCCCCAACCCCCAACCTCCACCCCAGCACGGACCCCCCCCCAACCCCCAACCTCCACCCCAGCACGGACCCCCCCAACCCCCAACCTCCACCCCAGCACGGACCCCCTCCCGGCACTCCCCCGGAGCCCAGCCTACTCTAACCACCCCCCACCCCCCGCCGCACACACACACACACAAGCCGAGACACACCTCTCCTCACGCAATCAGTCTGCGGCCACGCCATTTCCTGCCCAGAGCCAACCCCCCAGGCCGTCACTCACCTCCTCGCTGGTCGGCGTGAGCCTGGAGCACCGGGTCACGCCGATGAAAAGGAGGTTTGATTCACGTCGACGTGAACGGTCATCACGTCGACGGGACTTCGGCCCATCCGGAAGGGAGAATATCGGCAGGCCGAAAACCGGCTGCCTTGCGCAGACCCGTGACATTCTCCGCGGCAGCGGCGCCATTAACGCCCCGCCGACTTTTCTCCCTTCGGAGACTTCGGCGGGGGCGGGGGCGGGATTCACGGCGGCCAACGGCCATTCTCCGACCCGGCGGGGGGTCGGAGAATGACGCCCATGATTACTCCTCCAGCCCATTCCCCTCGACCCTGTTAACTCCTTACTTTAGGGACAAAATTCTCCCATGTCCCCGCTGGTGAGAAGAATGGTGGGCGGGCAGAGGCAGTTCGGCGGGAGCCCCCAAAATTGGTTTCACCCCGCACCGAACTCACAATGGGATCTTCCGGTGCTGCCCGACATGGTGGATCAGGAATCCTGCTGGAGGCCAGAGTAAAAGCAATTTGCATCCCATGAACAGGATGCAGATGATGGCCCAACCTGAATCTCCCACCCCATGCCCGATTCTCCACGACACCAGCAGGAAAACGGGCTGGTCCAGAATATTTCTGGAACAACATGGCATACTGAACTCAGGGCTTTCCTGAACCAAGCCTAGGGCTGCCTCTGGAGTTCGAGATGAAGGATGCCAGCGATCCTGGATCCTCAGTAGTGGGTGGGGGAGAGAATCTATCAAGTGGATCTTCCAGCTTCAGTGTCATCGTGGAGGTTAATCATCCAGCCTTAAAGCGTTCATGGGGATTCTTCTTTCTCATGAGGGCCATTTTCTTTTTTCCAATGTTGGGTCAGTGATGTCAGGCGCCTTTTAAATATGACACCCAGTGATGGTGGCAGATGCGAGCCATGAAACCCACCCCACCACAGAAGATAGCACAAAACCTAAGAATACTTAATTACGCTGGGGACAGAAAATATGGCATGGTTTCCCATCACCCTCTGCAGTGGAAAATGCTATATGACGTTAAAATGCAGGTCCATTGAAAGCACTCAATTGCCCTCCCTCCTCATCCTTGGGGGAGTCATGTGGCCCGCTGAGGCTCTCAAGGGTAAAAGCATTTCATTCAGGTGGAGCTGAGAGGTGCAACTATGGGAGGTGGCTATTGTGATTCAGGGGAGGGAGTGAGGCTCATAGGAAAGGTGCTCACATAGGGGGTTGCGCATGGGTGGATGTCCCAGACCCTGAGATGGCTGAGGGGCAGCTAATTTTCGGGACTCCTCATCGCTCACTTTGATGTTCTCTTCCTCTCAGGTTTTAATTGTGGTGATCATGGAGCCAGTCGAATTGGCAATTCTGTTGATTGCTATCAAGCTGCAGCAGCGACATCGATGTGCCACTGTATGCAGCCAGAACAGCGCCCTGCAGAGGAGGAGGAGGCAGGGCCCGTTGATCTTCCGGGAGCAGGGCCACAGATGGCAGAGCCTCGGAGGAGACAGTACCAGCCACTGGTATATCACAGCAGAACATCCTACCACCAGACGTCAGAGGTCCAGTGCCAGAGAAAGCTGCATCTGTTCCGATGGATGGTGGACCACCTCTGTTAAAGGCCTGGCTCCTGCCTGACAGAGAGCTGAATGTGACCTGCCACTGAACTGGCTGATTAGGGGTGCAGACAGGCTGAATGACACAACTCAGCTGCTGCTTTCTCATCCAAGGTCAGGGATCCCAGTGTGTTTCTCAAGCTACTGACAAGGTGGACAGACTTTCACATGTTTTCAACCCTTGGCATTCTCAGAACTAAGGAATGCTGGTAAACTTGAAACAGCTGGGCATTGATGATGCACTGAATGTGGGTGGGGGCTTGTGGAGAATAGCACTATGACATGACTGCATGGAGGTTCTTTATGGGTGAAGAAAGTGAGTGAGCTGGTACTCACTATTGCGGACACACCCTCCCAGGCATGGCTGTTGACCTTGTTTGCTGGACGTCTAGATGATAGTGGGTACAAGCTGTCATCTGCTCCACACCATCCAGATGTTTGGTGAAATCTTGGGGGTCATTTTCAGCCCATGATTGCCGTCTGAGAGAATAGCCATATGGGTGGAAAATCCAGAGAGACTCGCGAAGCGCATTTCTCCGGAGAGATTGCATTTCCCGATTTTTCCTGCCTCTTGCCGGGGACATCAAAAGATTCGTGCCCACAAAGGTGGGAACCTCATTTGAATGGATCTGAATACATTTAAATATTATTAACACCCCTCACTGGGCAAGATCCAGATTTATATATTTAAGTGAGCAGTCAGACTCAATTAATATGTCGGCACGGATGCTCCCAAGGCCCGGGAACGAGCGCCCGTGCCTGGGAGACCTTTCCGCAGTACGGCTTAACGCTCATCCACACAAAAGTCAACCAGGTATAACGGCACCTGAGAGGGTCTCCCAGGCATTGGAGGCCCACAGATGGTCAAGCCTGGGGCAGGGTAGTACCCCAGATCTCCCATTGCCACCTGGGCACTTCCAGGCTGGCAGGGGCACTGCCAGGGTGCTTGAATGGCACTTCCAGAATGCCAGGCTGGCAGTGCTAAGGTGTCTGGGTGTCAGGGTGCTGGTGCCAGGGAACAGGACCATGGGGGGCCTTGCCTTTATGAGGGGAGGTGAGGGGAAGTTCCAGGACCCCATAACAGGTTAGTTGGGGCATTGGGGATGGGGGTCCAGAGGCCAGTGTGGTGTGTCGGGGGGGTGGGGAGAGGAGAGTGTCACGAGATCGGGGCAGCATTTAATAATGGTACTGCAGGCGCTGAGAAACACCCGACTAAACACGCTCAAAACGGGACTCATTCCCTGTAAAATCGCGCCCATCATGTTTAACCAGAAAACATTATTTTTGTCACCAACAAACACGCTTAAACTTCGAATGTGTAGTTTACCTCAGTAAGTCTTTGGAAATTGTTCTCCAACTTTTCTTTGAAAAGGCTTGAACACTTTTCTCACTGATTAGAAGAACCAGCTAGAAGCTAGAGACAGAAGGACCCTCTAGTACAGTATATTAAACAATGCTGCTGTTTCCTGGGAACTTTGGTAAACAGTATATCCATAGATTGAATCGTCTAAACTCAGTTCACAGTATCAAAGTCCATCAAAAATATTCAATGAAATAAAAGTAAATTACTGCAGATGTTGGAATCTGAAACGAAAGAGAAAATGCTGGAAAGTCTCAGCAGGTCTGGCAGCATCTGTCGGGAGAGAATAGAGCTAACGTTTCGAGTCCGATGACTCTTTGTCAAAGCTAACAGACAGAGAAAGTGGGAAATATTTATACTGTGGAGTGAGAATGAAAGATGAGTCATAGCCACAGAAACCCAGGGAAACCGGGTGCTAATGGCCACAGAAACAAGGGGAAAAGGTGCTAATGGCAGTCCCCAGAGAGAACAAAAATATTCAATCCTCAGTAATGGGGGGGGGGGGGTCAAGGTTTTTTCTGAAGGCTTTGCAGTCAGAAGACATAAAACTTAACTCAGTATGAAAATTTAATCATGCTCAAATGAAAATGTTCACTGAGAACAGTGAGAGCGGGTTTCGCGATCAAGCAGAGAATGGAGTGTCTGACGAAAAATGGGATTGGCACCTAGGCCCCCCGGAGGCAGCGACAGCAAGCTAAGCAAGCTATACACCCCGCACCGCGCAATTAACAGGCTGAGTCCCCCCCCCCCCCCCCCATTATGCACCAACCTCACAACGGGAAATCCTCCCAGCAGGATTTGATGCAAGTTTTCCCAAGCGTGGCCCTGACAGGCTGGACCCGACGGTGGGAGGGATCAATACATAACCTAGCTTCCCCCAGAGTCCATCAAAAGGCCCCGCTCTCCTTAACAATGAAAATCCTGCTCTCCATCCTACCTCCCCATGGCACCCACCCCCAAAGCTTTCACTTCCTCTTTTTCACATGAGAAAGCACTTAGCTGCTTTTGATGTGGTGAGGGACTGTCAATCATTGCAAGAGTATTTATAAACGTTGTGGTTACCATCAAAGCAAAGTACCTGAGATGCATTCATGGGTGAAAGAAAAGATAGATAAATAATCCAATAAACATCTGTTTTTGGATAAATAAAACTGTCAATCACTGGCTAATGCAATGCATTGTGTGAAATTGAATGGAAGATTTCCATTTCACTGGCTGTTAAGGATTTGAAGCCTGTTGAAGTGTGAGGGAATCACACCTGGGTGACGCTCCTAGCACTAGCAGAGACCAGTAGCGAGTCTCCATTGGAGGGAACATTGAGTCTCCAGAATGGAGAATCTGGACCTATACGTTTTGTATATCTGCTAAATCCTTATTTTGGACAGTTCAAATTTCAGTCACTGAAGAAAATCTGGGGCAGAATTCTCTGGCCGTTCGCTGGCAGCAGGATTTTCTGATCCCGTTGGCAGCGCACCCCCGCCCGTATGTTTCCTGGCAGCATGGAGTGGCTTCAATGTGAATTACCATTGATGGGGCAGGAGCTGAGCATTCCACTGCCAGGGAATGGAATGCCATCACCCACCTCTGGGGGAACAGGCAGCTGGGAGGCCAGAGAATCCCGCCCCTGACAGCAATGACACCAACAAACGTACATCAACATTTTGCAAAAATTTGCCATAAAAGGTATGACAAAAATAAAATTAATTAAAATGGCAGGGGATAATCTATATGCCTGCCCCTCCCCAACTTGAGAGGATTGCATAGCTGATCAGTGGTGGGAGGAATGTACAGGCAGGGTTATGTTGTGCAGAACAGTGCTATTGCAGTATAGGAGAACTAATCTTTTACTGCCCTTCCTGTTGAGAACTTCATGCAAATCATGACTGGAGTACAAACTTTTAGAACAGGAAGTGGTTGCAGGAAAAGGCCATTCCATAGCAAAGGAAGATACATAACAATGGGGAGTTGGAAGGGAGTTCAATTCATTTTAGTTTGCACCAGTAAAAGCTGGTGTAGACAAAATAGACTAAATGGTATTTCCTTGCGACAAACTTGCACAGCCCAAAAATATTTAAATACAGTTAACAATTTTTATACCAGTCTTATTTTCACACCAAGCATTTTTGCTGCACCTTATGGGTCAGGCATAAGGACAGAATGGTGGCATAGCGGTTAACACTGCTGCCTCACGGTGCCAGGGACCTGGGTTCAATTTTGGCCCTGGATGGATTGGAAAGTAGCAAACGTGACACCACTGTTTAAAAAAGGAGGTCGGCAGAAAGCGGGTAATTATAGGCCGGTAAGCTTAACTTCGGTTGTAGGGAAAATGCTGGAATCTATCATTAAGGAGGAAATAACTGGGTACCTGGAGGGAAATTGTCCCATTGGGCAGACGCAGCATGGATTCACAAAGGGTAGGTCGTGTCTGACTAATTTGGTAGAATTTTTTGAGGCCGTTACCAGTGCAGTAGATAACGGGGAGCCAATGGATATGGTATATCTGGATTTCCAGAAAGCTTTTGACAAGGTGCCACACAAGAGGTTGCTGCATAAACTAAAGATGCATGGCATTGAGGGTAAAGTGGTAGCATGGGTAGAGGATTGGTTAACTAACAGAAAGCAGAGAGTGGGGATAAATGGGTGTTTCTCTGGTTGGCAACCTGTAACTAGTGGGGTCCCTCAAGGATAAGTGTTGGGCCCGCAGTTGTTCACAATTTACATAGACGATTTGGAGTTGGGGACCAAGTGCAATGTGGCAAAGTTTGCAGACAACACTAAGATGAGTGGTAAAGCAAAAAGGGCAGAGGATACCGGAAGTCTGCAGAAGGATTTGGATAGGTTAGGTGAATGGGCTAGGGTCTGGCAGATGGAATTCAATGTTGCCAAGTGTGAGGCTATCCATTTTGGGAGGAATAACAGCAGAATGGATTATTATTTAAACGGTAAGATGTTAAAACATGCTGCTGTGCAGAGGGACCTGGCTGTGCTGGTGCACGTGTCGCAAAATGTTGGTGTGCAGGTGCAACAGGTGATTAAGAAGGCTAATCGAGTTTTGTCTTTCATTGCTAGAGGGATGGAGTTCAAGACCAGTGAGGTTATGCTGCAATTGTATAGGGTGTTGGTGAGGCCGCATCTGGAGTATTGTGTTCAGTTTTGGTCTCCATACCTGAGAAAGGACATATTGGCACTGGAGGGAGTGCAGAGGAGATTCACTAGGTTGATCCCAGAGTTGAGGGGGTTAGATTATGACAAGAGGTTGAGTAGACTGGGACTGTACTCATTGGAGTTTAGAAGGATGCGGGGGGGATCTTATTGAGACATATAAAATTATGAAGGGAATAGATAGGATAGATGCGGGCAGGTTGCTTTCACTGGTCAGGGAAAGCAGAACTAGGGGGCATAGCCTCAAAATAAGGGAAGGTAGATTTAGGACAGAGTATTAGAGGAACTTCTTCACCCAAAGGGTTGTGAATCTCTGGAATTCCTTGCCCAGTGAAGCAGTTGAGGCTCCTTCTTTAAACGTTTTTAAGAAAAAGATAGATGCCTTTCTAAAGAATAAAGGGATTCGGGGATATGGTGTATGGGCCGGAGAGTGGAGCTGAGTCCACAATGATCAGCCATGATCTCATTAAATGGCGGAGCAGGCTCAAGGGGCCAGATGGCCTACTCCTGTTCCTAGTTCTTATGTTCTTATGACTGTGTGGAGTTTGAACAGTCTCCCTGTGTCTGCGTGGGTTTCCTCCCAGTGCTCCGCTTTCACCCCGCAGTCTAAAAATGCGCCGATTAGGCGGGTTGGCCACGATAACTTGCCCCTTAGTGTCCAACGATGTGCAGGTTAGGAGGGGTTGGTGGGTTGGTGCCAACTCAATAGACTGAGTGGCTTTCCTCTGTTCTGTAGGGATTCTATGGGTACAGGCCAGAGGATTAGCATTCCTCATTGTCCACCAAGTTGCATCACTGTTTTGGAGTGGCTTCCATTAGGCAGGTAACTGAGGTGCTATTGAAACAGTGAGTCATCCCTCAATAAATGATGGTTTATGGGGCAACTATGCTGTTTGATATTAGTAGCCAATACAATATAATTTGTTGGCATGAAATCCTCTGCCGATTAAAATAGGACAAAGACATGCTATGGTGCTTTCATAACCTCAGGACTTTTCAAATTGCTTTGAAGACAATGAAATACTTTTCAATGTAGTTACTGTTGTAATGTAGGAAAGGAAAGAGTGAATTTAGTGCTGTTGGTTGAAGAATAGTCTGGACCTGCCATGAGATCAAAATACTTGGCCAGGCAGATTCTCATTTTAATCATGGAATCTTAGAATTTACAGTGCAGAAGGAGGCCATTCAGCCCATTGAGCCTGCACCAGCCCTTAGAAATAGCACCTTACCTAAGCCCACATCTCCACCCTATCCCTGTAACCCCACCAAGCCCAACCTTTTTGGACACTAAGGGCAATTTAGCATGGTCAATTCACTTAAGCTGCACATCTTTGGACTGTGGGAGGAGACCAGAGCACTCGGAGGAAACCCATGCAGACACAGGGAGGATGTGCAGACTCCGCACAGACAGTGAGTTAAGCCGAAAATCGAACCTGGGACCCTGGAGCTGTGAGGCAACTGTGCTAACCGCTGTGCACCCGTGCCGCAAAGGTGTTAACTAGCTGGCATGTGGCATTCACATGTACCCTGAATGTGATTGGAAAATAAGGATGCATAAATATATTTTAACCTTGGAATTAAACCATAACAAAACCTAAAGAGTGGACTAAAGTAATGCATAAAGAAACCCTACTTTAGCCTATTTTTGCCTATTATTTCTTTTGATTTATCACTGATTCCCACCTACGGTGATGAGCCAATCTACAATGCGACTATGGTGAATGGTTCAATTTCTGGAGGGTTACAGAATAAGAAAGAATTCTCTTATTATCAATCGTGATCACTGGGTAGGCAGTATAGATGAGTCCGAGGGACAACTGGAGTATCTATAGAAAGAAATCATCAAAGGATATAATGAGAAGACTGAAAGATGGAGTTAAGCTATGAATAAGAAACATATTTATGGTATGTGATGGCTTATTTGTCATCCTTTAATGTAGAAGGTGATTTTTTTCAGTGTCTCATAAATTTATCAATGCAAAATGCATCAAGGTTGTCAGCGGGATTCTCCGCCGGTGGGATTTTCCATTGCGCCGGATGCGCACCCATCCCTGTGGGTTTACCAACAGCGTGGGGTGGCCACAATGGCAAATCCCATTTACAGGTGGCGGGAATGGAGAATCGTGCTGCTGGCGAACGTGCATAACTGAGGAACACACAGCCACCAGACTGTCGAATCCCGCCCTGAGTTTCTGGGCTGCATTCTCGGATTTGGAGACTATGTCCTGACGCCGGCGTGAGAACGGTAGTGTTTTACCACCAAACAATCGGAGCAAAACGGCCACCGATCCTCTGTCTAGCAGGCACTCAGCGTAGAGCACCCGGCTCTACCTGCCGATACAGCCGGAGAATTGCCGGGTCCATGGCCGTGCATGCGCAGGGCGGGGGCCTACAGCGGCCGCACCGTGCAACATGGCGCTGGCCGTGCCCGGACCCGGCCTGCCAAATAGTGCCCCACCTTTGGCCAGGCTCGCCATCCCTGGACCACCCCCCACTATTGCCCCCAGCCCCTGCCAAAGCCCCCTCGATCCGCGGATCGGCTCTCCCCAACAGTGGCGGCGCTGGACTCAGTCCGCAGCCGCCTCGCCGAGTTCCCGATAAAAAATAGCATGAGTGACCCATGCTGTTGGGAACTCGGCCAGTCGGGGGCACAGCATCGGGGGGGGGGGGGGATCAGGTAACGTCCTGAGGCCATCTATACGGCATGCGGCGTACTCTAGGAGTATGCTGTTTTGAAGGGGGCGGAGCATCGAGAAAGCGGCGCTGCCCCCGATTTCAGCACCAACGTGGATTCTCCAGCCAATTGCCGAATGCGATTTTTACGTTGGAAACTGGAGAATCCCGCCCTCTGTTTTGAATATACAAGTGAATGGTCAGACCTTAAAATGTTGAATACTGAACAGTCAAAATCTTTCATGAAACATAAAATTGTCATCCAACTGGTTAGCCATTCTGCCGAAAGTGGTATCCTGATGAGTTCAAACAATTTCTTCGGAAGTTGCTGTAACTATAAATTCGTCAGGAATCCAGTTATCCATTTTGAATTCTTTCCAAAAAGTGAATTTAAATGGATAGTCACACTTGATTTTTGGTGACTGCTTAAATTAGCCACGCTCTAGTTGGCTTTATGCTAGAATTAAAAAGTAATTTCAATAATTGTTATATGTTGTTTTATGGTTACTGCTTCTACTTAAAGGATATCAAGTGAAATAATCGGTGACATGGAAATAGTTCACTGACTGTATGAATGAGCTGGACTTGTGCCAGTTTCTTTTTGGGAAATTGAATGTCTTGGATGAGGCTTGATTTTGAAAATGTTCTTTACGTGCGGGCAATGGTGCTCAGCCTACATTAATTGTAGGTCCATATTTAACATGAGAAGGTTATGATAGATCTTTTTAAACCAACTGTCTCCCTTCTGGTTATGATGTGCCAATAATTTAAATAATTTCAGAATTTGGGCCTAGCAACAATGAGGGAAGGGCAAAGCAGGGCTACCTGTGACTTGAATGCCAAACTGCAGGAGCCAATGTCTTTTATTGTCGCTGACATGTTATGTTGTCACAATCCATTAGTTGTGTTGCTGGACAAATCTCATTAGCTGCGCCTTGTAGTTTTTTCTCAATTTACTTTGAATGTTTCAGACACAAAGAAGAAAATGGAGGCAAAACAAATCTAAAATGAGTTTGGCTATTTTGAATCCTTTGAAATGTTATTTCATTTTCTATTTGAGTGTGGAAGACGATATTGTTCAGTATTAGGTGTGCTGGTTTAGCTCAGTAGGCTAGCCAGCTGGTTTGTGATGCAGAATATGGCCACCAACGCGCTGGTTCTATTCCCATAAGAATTCTGAATTCTCCCTCTGTGTTCCCAAACAGGTGCTGGAATGTGGCCTTTCACAGTAACTTCATTGCAGTGTAAATGTAAGCCTACTTGTGACAATAAAGATTATTCTTCTTCTGTATGAGACACTCTACATGTCAGTTAGACAGTAAATAAATCATAAACTGTGTAAATCAAACTTTATTTTCGCCCCTTATTTATAAAAGGACTTTGCTGCTACAGGTCTAATGACTCACCAAATTGACCGCAATTTCTGGAAATTTCCAACAGCAGTTACAAGGACAAAAGAGTTCCACCCTCAACCTTATGGAATCTCACACATTGTAAGAACCCATTATAACCTCAAAACCGGAAGACTACAACAAAGAGAAGAGAGAGACATTAAAACTTGTCATGCCTGCAGAGGCATTAAGAGCCACCATCTCATACCTAGGACTGTCAAGATTCATTTCAACTGCTGAAGGGAAATGAATACCATTTAGATATTTATACATTTACCCATCCAATGGAATCTAAGGATCTACCAAGACAACAGCTACCCTGAAGAGGGTTATTAATATGGACAATGACTCTTTCAGGGATATTATAAACCATAAAACAAAAGCCAGGTCCAGATGCCAGATAAACCTCTCTTTATGAAATCACTGTGGAAGAATGAGGTCACAAGGCTTGAGTGACAATTTTGAAATTGCGTTTTTTCAGTTGAGATCTCAGGAACAAGCAGTTTGCCATTTTATCTCCAAACTGTAAGACTCCAGGTTGACCAAGGAACTTGCAACATGTCTCAACCCCTTGAATCCTGTTTATCTGGAAGCCAAGTGACAAGTCTCTGACTATCAACGTCATCTCATGGTGCCATCATCTGAAAGGAATTGTGCACTTCACCTTCAGTCAGGATCCTGCCTGAACTAGAATTTCTCCTTGAATGAACCCTCCTCACACTTTGACTTTTGAAATTCTGGAAAACACGTGAACTAACAGCCACTTCTGTGGCTCTTTAACTGTTAAGTTATTCATAGTTGTAAAACTCTTCTTTTCTGGCCGTCTTACTGCATATTTGGGGTGTTTGTGATGTTGCAACCATCTCCCCGAGTTTGAATGTGTGAATAAACTAACCTTCTGATCTAACCATAAAGAGATTTTGCTGCAAGTCACTCTATGAACTGGACTTCACAAACTGAGCGTTGAGGAAACATGCCATAGCCTATTTTTAACCATTTAAAAACACCTCTGCTTATGGAGAGAATGTAGGAGTTCAGCTTTGTCTCTCTCTTCTGTCCATGACACTCTGGAACATGCTATTCACTTTTTATAAATGATGCCCACTGATGTCTGAAGGCAGAGGTCCCTGGTTTTCTATGTGTGCTCCGAATCTCCAGTCCTTCCCCCGCCACCACAAAAAAATGTTATTGGTATCCTTCACAGCATTATATATATTCATGCTTCTATAGCACCTGTCATCTGTATCATTTACATTGCCTCTGTGGACACTGCACTGGGTAGATTTTGCTCCAGGCCAGGTTACCAGGTTACAGTGCAGACAATTCTTGATTCCCATCAGCTGTGTGTGGGATGGCAGTACATACCGATCCACAGGGATCATCTTCCAACATTGTTAGTATAATTCCTAGTGACTCATCAACAGCACACACATGGTATGCTACATTCTGATGAAAAGCTGGGTGCATGATTTTTATCTACAGCTGAGGAAATGCACTCTGCAGATTGTATATCCATGCAGGATCTGATGCATCCCATCACTGTGGTTTTGTTCCTTAATCTGGTGATTACAAAGAACAAAGGACAGTACAACCCAGGATCAGGCCCTTCGGTCCTCGGAGCCTGCGCCGATCATGATGCCTGTCTAAACTAAAACCACCTGCACTTCCGGGGTCCATATCTCTCTATTCCCATTCTATTCATGTATTCGTCAAGGTGCCTCTTAAACGCCGCATCTATTGTATCTGCTTCCACCACCTCCCCCGTCAACGCATTCCAGGCACTCACACCCTCTGTGTAAAAAACTTCCCTCACATCCCTTTACATTGTAAACCTATGCACCTAGTAATTGACTTTTCCACCCTGGGAAAAAGCGTCTGACTATCCACTCTGTCCATGCCACTCCTAATTTTGTAGACTTCTATCAGGTCGCCCCTCAACTTCCGTTGTCCCAGTGCAAACAATCCAAATTTATCCAACCTCTTCGCATAGCTAATACCATCCAGACTAGGCAGCATGCTGGTAAACCTCTTCTGTACTCTCTCCAATACCTCCACATCTTTTTGGTTGTGTGGCAACCAGAATTGTACACAACATTCCAAAAGTTTTGTTCAGCTGCAGCATGACTTGCCAATTTTTATGCTCAATGCCACGACCGATGAAGGCAAGCATGCCGTATGCTTTCTTGACTGCTTTATCCACCTGCATTGCCATTTTCAGTGATCTGTGGACCTGTACGCCCAGATCTCTCTGCCTGTCAATACTCCTGAGGGTTCTGCCACTTATTGTATAATTCCCACCTGTATTAGACATTACAAAATACATTACCTCACATTTGTCCGGATTAAACTCCAACTGATTTTTCTCCGCCCAAGTCTCCAACCGATCGATATCCTGCTGTACCCTCTGACAATCCTCTTCACTATCCGCAACTCCACCAATCTTTGCATCATCCGCCAGCCTATTAATCAGACCAGCTACATTTCCTCCACATCATTTGCATATCACTACAAACAACAAAGGTCTCAGCACTGATCCCTGCGGAACACCACTAGTCACCGCCCTCCATTCAGAAAAGCACCCTTCCACCGCTATCCGCCGTCTCTGTGACCGAGCCATTTCGGTATCCATCTTGCCAGCTCACCAGTGATCCCATGCGACTTCACCTTTTGCACCATTCTGCCATGAGGGACCTTGTCAAAGGTTTTATTGAAGCCCATGTGGACAACATCCACTGCCTTCCCTTCATCAATCATCTTCGTCACTTCCTCAACGAACTCGATCAAGTTAATGAGACATGGCCTCCCCTTCAAAAACCATGCTGCTCAGTGCTAATAAATTTGTGTTTTGTGCCCTCTGATACTAACTGAAAATTCAAGAGGACCAGTATCTGTGCTGATGCTCAGTGTCAGGGAGGCTGATGATAAGGGTTGCTATGGTGAGTTATGCTGTTTAGCTGAAATCTGGTATGTGTGGGTGTTCCTTCACCTATAAAGAGAGAACATTGATTTTTTTTTGTCAAAGTTTAATGTAAATTTCTTGTTCCATGTGAAAAAGCAAATCAGTTCAAATTTAAATTTAAAGTTGGCCCGGTAGAAAGTGAGTGGAGAACTGGAAACAAGGAGATGGCAGATGATTGAACAGGCATTTTGCATCAGCCTGCACTACAGACGACACAAGTAACATCCCAAGAGCAGCTTTAAATCGGGAAACGGAAGGGAGGGAGGATTTCAGGGAAATTAGTCACCAGAGAAGTGGTACGGCGAAAATGTTGGAGCAGTGGGCTGACAAATGCTCGGATTCTGATGAACTTCATCTTTAAAGAAGTGTCCAGTGAGTTAGTTGATGGCATTAGTTTTAATTTTCCAAATCTCCCTAGATTCAGGGAAGGTCCCATTAGATTGGAAGGTGGCAAATGTAACTCCATTATTTAAAATGGCATGGAGGCAGAAAGTGGGAAACTGCAGGTCAGTTGGCTTAAAGTTTCTCAAAGGGGAAATGTTGGAAGCTATTACTAAATAAGTTATAACAGGGCACTTGGATAAGCTCGAGGTAACCAGACAGGGAAAAGGTGGTTTTGCATCGTTAGTTAACCATGCTTAACTAACTTATTGGAGTTCTTTGGGGAATTAACACGGTGCTGTGGATAAGGGGGAAACCAGTGGATGTACTGTACTTAGATTTCCAGAAGGCATTTGATGAAGTGCCACATCAAAGGTCATTGCAGAAAATAATAGTCATAGGGGTAAAATGTTGGCATGGATGGAAAATTAGTTGGTGAACAGAAAGCAAAGAACCGGCGTAAATGGGTCTTTTTCAGGTTGGCAAGATGCAATGAGTGGTGTGCTTCAGGGATCAGTGCTGCGATCTCAACTGTTTACATTTATCATTGGATGAAGGGTTTGAAGGAATGATTGTCAAATTTGCTGGTGACACAAAAGATAGAACATAGAACATACAGTGCAGAAGGTGGCTATTCGGCACATTGAGTCTACACCAACCCACTTAAGTCCTCACTTCCACCTATCCCCGTAACCCAATAACCCCTCCTAACATTTGTGGTCACTAAGGGCAATTTATCTTGACCAATCCACCTAACCTGCACATCTTTGGATTGTGGGAGGAAACCGAAGCACCCGGAGGAAACCCACGCAGACACGGGGAGAATGTGCAGACTCCGCACAGACAGTGACCCAGCGTGAGGCCACAGTGCTATCCACTTGTGCTACCATGCTGCCCAGCAGGAAAGTATGTTGTGAAGCGGACCTAAGGAGGCTACAAAAGGATGGAAGAAAGATTAGGTGATAGGGGAAAGACTTGGCGAATGGAGTAAATTCCGGGAAAATGTGCAGTTGTACATTTTGGCAGGAAGAATAAAAAAATAAGCATATTAGCTAAAGGATGTGAGATTGCAGAGCTCTGAGGTGCAGAGGGATCTGGGTGTCCTAGTGCATGAATCGCAAAAGGCTAGTCTGCGTGACAGCAAGTAATTAGGAAAACTAACAGAATGTTATCATTACTGTGAGGGGAATTGAATACATTTTTGGGACATAATGCTTCAATTGTGCAGGGTGCTAGTGAGACCACATTGTGAGTGCTGTGAACAATATTGGTCACCTTACTTAAGGAAGGATGTGAATGTGTTGGAAACAAATTAGAGAATATTTACCAGGCTAATAGCTGGAATGGGTGGGTTGTCTTATGAGAAAAGGTTGGACGTGTTAGGTTCATATTCACTTGAGTAAGAGGTGCCCAGATCAAAACGTTTAAGACATGGGCAGCGTGGCAGCACAGTGGTTAGCACAGTTGCTTCACAGCTCCAGAGTTCCAGGTTCAATTCCCACCTGGGGTGTCACTGTCTTTGTGGAGTCTGCACGTTCTCCCCGTGTCTGAGTGGGTTTCCTCCGGGTGCTCCAGTTTCCTCCCACAGTCCAAACGTGTGCAGGTTAGGTGGATTGGTCATGCTAAATTGCCCTTAGTTTCCAAAAAAGGTTGGGTGGGGTTACTGGGATAGGGTGGAGGTGTGGGCTTGGGTAGGGTGCTCTTTCCAAGGACCGCTGCAGACTCGATGGGCCGAGTGGCCTCCTTCTGCACTGTACATTCTATGATTGTATGATCTAAGACGCTGAGGTGTCTTGACGGTGGATGTGGAGAGGATGTTTCCTCTTGTGGGGAATATAGAATTAGGGGTGACGATTTAAAAATAAAGGGGTCTTTCAGAGGGTCGTGAGTCTTTGGAATTCTCTGACAAGGTGGTGGTAGCAGAGTCTTTGAATATTGTTAATGCAGAGGTGGAAAGATTCTTGGTAAGCAAGGAGGTGATAGGTCATCGGGGGCAGGCAGATGCAGATCTGAGGTTGCTATTAGATCAGCCATGGTCTTATTAAATGGTGAAGTAGGCTCGAGGGGCTGAATGGCCTACTCCTCTTTGTTTGTACATTTGTATGTAAATTTTGTTCCATTGATATGATCTTATTCATTTCAAAGTCTTTTTCCACACAAGGATGTTTGGAAACTCTGATGAGTTGTAATACCATTTTGTCCACAATAATTTATGCAAATTGCTTACTATAGTCCAGAGAACTTGCAAAAATGCATATTTGAATTTCTTCATCAAGTGTTTAAGGGGGGAGGGGGGGCTTACTTGTTTACAGGGGAGATTAGCCTGGTGGAGTGGGGGGAGGGGGTGCTGGATGTGAGAGTCTTTGTAAGAAGTGTTTATTGATGCAATATTGCTCAAGAATGTAGATACGGTTCATGCCATCTGTATTCTTTTGTATGAAAGGTATAATTTGTAAGAAAATATTTTCCCCAAAAAATGGCTTTTGAAAATATTTAACAAAGGTTCTGTAACATACATTTACAAAGCATTTATCTGTCCTGGCTCTTTGATGGAACTATCCAATTAATCGCAGGAGACTGTTCGAGGACACGGAGAACATGCCTTTCTTGCATCACCTAATGGCATTCGGGAAACTCAACAATTCTCTACATAAAACCTTATCCCCTCATATCACTTCTCATTCTTGCACCAACCCTCTTAATTCTTTGTCCTTGGGGCAGCACGGTAGCATTGTGGATCGCACAATTGCTTCACAGCTCCAGGGTCCCAGGTTCGATTCCGGCTTGGGTCACTGTCTGTGTGGAGTCTGCACACCCTCCCCGTGTGTGCGTGGGTTTCCTCCGGGTGCTCCGGTTTCCTCCCACAGTCCAAAGATGTGCAGGTTAGGTGGATTAGCCATGATAAATTGCCCTCAGTGTCCAAAATTGCCCTTAGTGTTGGGTAGGGTTACTGGGTTATGGGGATAGGGTGGAGGTGTTGACCTTGGGTAAGGTGCTCTTTCCAAGAGCCGATGCAGACTCGATGGGCCGAATGGCCTCCTTCTGCACTGTAAATTCTATGATAATCTATGTTGCAGAACAATTTTACCACAGGGAACTGGTTCTGTTTAATTACTCTATCAAAACTGTTAATGATTTTGAAAATATCCATCAAATCTCTTCTTAACCTACTCTGCTCAAAGGGAAAGAACTATAGATTCTCTCAGTCTCTCTATAGAACCAAGTCCATCATGCATGCTACCATTTTACCCCTCTATGTATTCTCTACAGCTTCAGCATCCTTTGCAAAGTGCAGTTCCCTGAATTGAAGGCAATGCTGCAGCTGAGGCTGTCTAATAATGTTTCAGCATCACTTTCTTTGTTCCCTATGCCTCTATTGAAAGCCAAGATTCCTATGTTTTTTCACAACCTTCTCAACTTGTCTTGACACCTTCAAAGATATCTGCACACACATTCCCCAGTGTTCTCCATTCCTGAACCTCTTTTCAAATTGTACATTTGTTTACCTTGTCACTCCTTATCCTTTTTTTATTCATTCATGGGATTGGAGCATCACTGACAAGGCCAGCATTTAATCCATCCCTAATTGCCCTGGAGAGATGGTGGTAAGGCTGCGAAGAAATGCAGCTCCAAATTACAGAGTTATAAACTTCAAAATGGTGATTCCCCGATGAAGTGCGGATTAAAAATGAAAAGCAAAGCTCATTTATTTTACAAACAGTCGAGAATTTTATAAATATGCTTGGGCATCTTCTACTTTGGCGATCACTCGCTAATGAGTATGATTGTCCACCTAAGAACTTTCCATTACTGGTCATGGGAGCCCAGTCCGAAAGCCGCATCTTCGAATGCACACTTGGCAGGTGTTTCCAGGAGGTGGGGTTGGCCCTGAGTCTCAAAATTGCAGGTATTACTGTTTCAGGTTCCTTCTTCAGGCCTCCTCTTGCTGTTGGCTGTCCTTAAAGAATTGTGTCGCTTCGATCAGGAGGTGACTCCAAGTAGATTTCATCTGAGCAAGGGTCTCCCAGGCATTGACATTAATGCTGCATTTCTTGAGGGAAGCCTTAAGACTGTCTTTGAAGAGCTTTCTTTGTCCTCCTCTAGTTCAGAAGCCTTTCTTGAGCTAGGCAAAGAAGATTTGCTTTGGCAGGAGTTGGTTTTGGATGATCATAGCCTCGATGCTGGTGCCTTTGACTCCTTCAAGGATGCTGATGTTAGTTTACCTGTCCTCCCAGCTGGTGTGGAGAATCCATCTCAGACAGCATTGATGCAACTTCTCCAGGGTCTTGAGGTGGCGTCTGAACGTAGTCCAAGTTTCTGATCGCATAGATCAGTTGGGAGGATGACCACCTTGTTTATGAGGGCCTTGGTATCAGTACAGGTATCAGTCATCAAACACTTGTGTCCTTAGTTGTCCGAAAGAGGTGCTCATGAATTGGATACAATGTTGGATCTCTGCATTGATGTCAGCCTTAGAGAAGAGGTAGCTCCCAGGTATGGGAAATGTTCCATGTTTGGTAAGGTTTCTCCATTGATCTTGATGGAAGGGGAGACCAGATCATGCCCTGGGGAGAGTTGGTAAAGGGCTTGAGTCTTCTTGGGGTTGAGGTTGGGACTGATTCTTCGGTATGCTTCCACAAAGGTGTCGAACGTAGCTTGGAAATTCTCTCCTGAGAGTGGAGATGGCAATGTCATCTTCATACTGAAGTTCCTCGAGCAATGTCAGTGTTTTCTCCTTCTTGGATTTCAACCAGTTAAGGTTGAAAGGTTTTCTGTCCACCCTGTAGACGATGTCCAGTCCATTGGGCAGCTTGTTGTTGGCAAGGTGAAGGATTGTGATGATGAAGATGGAGAAAAGAATGGCGGCGATGACACATCCCTGATTGACTCCAGTCTTGAAATCAAAGGTTTCTGTCTTATTTCCGTTGGTGAGGACTATCGCCGAAATTTTGTCATGGAGGAGTCGGAGGATGTTGATGAATTTCTTTGGACAGTTGGCCTTTGACAGCTTCTTCCACAGCACTTCCCGATTGACTGAGTGAAAAGCCTTGGTCAGATTGATGAAGGCCATGTAGAGTGGTTGATATTGCTCCTGGCATTTCTTTTGAAGTTGCTGAAGAGTGAAAATCATGTTTGCTGGTCCAAAGCCATACTGGCTTTCCGGATGAAATTTTTCAGAGAATGTGATTGGCGAGGATTTGGCGATGATCTTCCTGCTGATGAAGCGAAGGAAGATTCTTTGGTAATATCCACAGTCCGCTTTGTCTCCTTTCTCGAAGATGGTGGCGATAACGGCATCCCTGAAGTCGGCAGGAATTTCTTCGTTGTCCTAGATTTTCAGCAACAGCTGATGGATGATCTTTTCTCTTCCAAGTTTGGAAATCTCTGCTGGGATCCCATCCACTCCTGAGACTTTTCCAATCTCCGAAATCCCGACCAGGTTTTGACGCCGGCGTAAACACCGGAGTGGTGTATGCCGGAGTCAACGGGCCTCCTGGCCAGCAATTCATCGGTCTTCAGGGGGCTAGCACGGTGCCGGGAAGGCAGCCCTGCATGGCCGGCGTGGGTCCGCGCATGCACTCGACGGCCGTCTCCATGCCAGCACTTGCACGTGGTTGCCACCTCCGCGCCAATGCATGCATGTGGTTGCCGTCTCCGCGCTGGCGCATGTGCGTGGTTGCCGTCTCCGCTACGGCGCGGAGCAACATGTCAGGGACCTTACAGCGGGCCATGCGGAAGGAGGTAGGCCCCCTCAGATCACGGCTGCCCCCCCGGAGTCAGATCCCCCACAGGGACGTCCACCGCGGCCGCGGGTCTGAGCTACCGCGGGGTGGTGCCAGGTTGGAACCACGCCGGCGGCACTCGATGGAACTCGGCGGGAGTTTGGCCCGCGGAGAATCGGCCCCCAACAGGCGCCGGGGCGACCGCGCGGGCACGATTGGCGCCGATTCTCCGGTCGCTGGAGAATCGCGTCCCTGCGTCGAAGCTGTGCGGTAGGAATTTCTCCTGCCCCTGGCAATTCTCCGACCCGGCATGGGCACGAGTATCCCCCCCCGTGTGTTTAATGGCTACAACTTCGTCCACACTAGGTGGAAGCTGAAGATCATCTTTGATGGGGAGCTGGGGATTTCTTCAAACACGTCATTATCTGTGATCGTATCGCTGCTTAGAAGTTCTTTGAAATGTTCTCTCCATCGAAGGCCAATGTTTTCTCTGTCTCTCAAGAGGGTTTGCCGTTACTCTGCAGGATGGAGGCCTAAAGTATTGGATCCAGTGCCTTGGTAGCACTGAAGAAGCCCTGGGTGTCATGCTTGTCGATGAGGAGTTGCAGCTCCTTAGCTTTCTCAGTCCACCATTGAAATGAAATTAAATGAAAATCACTTATTGTCACAAGTAGGCTTCAAATGAAGTTACTGTGAAAAGCCCCTAGTTGCCACAGTGTTTCACGTCGGCATCAACGGGCCTCTTGGCCCAGCGATCCTGTGGACCACAGGGGGCCAGCACGGTGCCGGAGTGCTCCGTGCTGCTCCAACTGCTGTACGTGGCCCTGCACTGCTGGCCGTGTGTCCGCACATGTGCATGGCGGCCGCTTCCGCGCCAGTGCCGCACAACATGGCGGAGCCACACAGTGGGCCGTAACGGAAGAAGTTAGGCCCCCCCAGATCATGTGCGCCCACCGATCGGTGGCCCCCGATCGCGGGCCTGGCCGTCGTGGAGGCCCCCCTGGAGTCTGATCCCCCCGTCCTCACCAGAACGGCCACCGCAGCCATGACCCTGAGCTCCCGCCGGGTGGAACCATACATGACCCACGCTGCCGGGAACTCGGCTGTTCGATTGCGGAGAATCGGTGTGTGGGGGCCTCTTTCAACGGCCCCCGACCGGCCCACGTTGACTGCGTGCACGCGACTGGCACCAATTCTCCGGTCGCAAGTCTGAGGCCCCATTCTCCGCCCCTGAGCTGTGCACCATTTTGGCGCGTAGGTTCGGAGAATCCCGGCCATTGTCTCATATAGTCTTCTGTATCAATACGCAAGAACCCATCTCGGTACACTTTTCAATGGAAAGGTATACTACCGAGGAGAGATATCTGAATCGAACCTCCCTGTACCCCAACTCACACGGCCAGGGCATCCCTGGACCCAATCCTGGAATGGGCAAAATGTCAGCCTGGCAATCTGGCAGTACCCCTGCCAGCCTGGAAATGCCATCCTGGCAGTGCCAAGGTGCCAACCTGCCCGGTGACCGACCACCTGGGGCCTCCAATCGCCTGGGAAACATGCCCTCCCCCCAGGTACTGCTTCGCCTTGTCCCCACTTGCTGAGTCCAAAGCTGAACAGCGCCCAGCTGGGGTCTCCCCAGCAAGACCGATAGATCCCGGGAGAACCCAGTTCCGGCAGGACGCGGCCGATAGATCGGGTTCATAGTCTCATAAATGGGGACTCCTTCTTTTGGTTTGCAGTGCTATCTCCAGCAAACATTTTCCTAAAATGATGGGAAAGACAGTGTAGTTGATGAGGTACCATTTTAAAAATATGTTGCTGCCTCATTTTACAAACAGTAAGGTGAGTAACATCTTGTATCAAAAAGCTGTACACGCTGCACATTTTTTTGGGGAAAATAAACTTTGTTGCTAAACCTGCTAATCCTTCCGTGTACTCAAACTCTCCCGGTGTGTATTTGCTGCACTAAGAAGCTTTGTGTGATAATGGTTTTCTGAGTGAATTGCATACATAATGTATAAATCCCATCTGACATTCTGAATAATCCTTCAATGCTATCTGATCTTCAAGTAGGCTAAGTCTTAATTGCCTCTGTTTGTGAACTGTTCTACTTGTGTGGAATATGTGTTTATTTAATAAGACATAAATAATGGGAAACTGTAAGCGTTCAAAAATGCGGCTTTGCAGTGCCGGAGTTTCCACGCTTTGAGTGATGCTTTGCCTCGATAATAACATCTGTGGCACACACACACACTTCCATGGCTAATGCCATTTTGAGAGGAAGCTCACACACATCCAGTGAGTGTCTGCCAGAACCAGATATGTTCCCAGCCAATGGAGATTTTGTTGCTCTCAGCTGGTTCTGCAGATAGTGTTATGATGTAAATCAGTCCTGGAGCAGAGAAAATGCAAGAAGGGGTCCTTCTTCTGATCACTGTCCAATGATTTGCCCCGCTGGTTGTCTCATGCATGGAGTTTAGACAAGAGCAGTATTCGAAGTTGCTGTGATGTCCTCTGTAAATTCATTGTGAACGTCCATTCCTCGTGAACGGTTGCTGTAACGTGTGTGATCTATGGATCCACTGCAGTAACTCCTTGAGATTACTTCATCAGCACCTTCCAGGAATGCGCCCTCTTCTATTGAGAAAGACAAGAGTAGCAATGATCTGGGAACACCATCTCTTCCAAGTTCATCTCCCAATCACACACCACCTTTGCTTGGACATCTATTGCCAATCCTTGGCTATTTTGGGACAAGACCTCAGTATTTCATACCTAGGGCAGCACGGTGGCGGAGTGGGTTAGCCTTGCTGCCTCATGGCGCGAGGTCCCAGGTTCGATCCCGGCTCTGGGTCACTGTCCGTGTGGAGCTTGCACATTCTCCCAGTGTTTGCGTGGGTTTCACCCCCACAATCCAAATATGTGCAGGTTGGGTGGATTGGCCACTCTAAATTGTCCCTTAATTAGAAAAAATGAATTAAGTACTCTAAATTTCTAAATAATTTTTTTTTAAAAAAGTATTTCATACCTAAAGGCACTGTGGGAGTGCCATTACTATGGTGATTGTAGCGTCTAAGGAGAGGCCCAACGTCTTCATACCAAGTTAACAAGGGACAATGTTCCATGTAACATATCAGAATTCATGATGATAAATCGCAGACCTAAAAAGTTAATTTTGTTTCTTTCGCCAAAGATAATACCAGACCTGTTGGGTGTTTCCAGCATTTTCTGTTTTTATGTCAATGATCACTTTAATTGCTTGTAGGCATGTAACCACTCAGCAACCTGGTTTTGCAGATTGTACAGAACCTATCTATGAAGATACTTCCCATTCAGTGAAATGAACAGGTCATGCACAACAAGAAGAATTTAAGAGGAGACATTGCGAGCAAATACCAAAAATGAGGCCCAGCCAGAATCGGTCATATCCTGAGGACATTTAGTTTTAAATGTATAATCTATATGATCGTGCTCTCATGAAACAAAAGCACCTTCAGGAATGGGGAAATCTGAAAAAAGTCTGAGAAGAGGTAAACCTATTTCACAAACCTGAGCAACTCTATGAATCAGTAAATCAGAGTGAATGTCGATTGATTAGATAAATGGTCCGATAGTAAAGCAGAACAGGAGAAGTGAGAGAGGAATATGTTCCATTTTGTATTTTAACTCTTGTCTGCGTGGGTTTCCCCTGGACGCTCCGGTTTCCTCCCACAGCCCTAAGATGTCAGGTTAGGTGGGGTTATAGGGATAGGGTGGGAGAGTGGGCTCCATTGGGGGTGGACATTGCTGTTGGGGTAATACCACATGGGACATGGAGCCCCCAGGAAAGAAGGCCCTGCCGGCAAGTCACTGGGGGCTCTCTTGATGTACCTGATGATCACCTTGCATTGCGGAGGCATGTTCCAACACCAGTTAAATGTTGGTGGAGGCATAAAATAGCTATTAATTGGCCAGTCACTTGGATTAATTGATCGAGCCACTGCCATTCCTGCCTTTGATAATATCCCATGATGACAGGGAGAGATTGGATTTCCCTCATGATGCCTTTTGCTTAAATTGTACCAGATGTTCTGCCTCCCAGTCCATCTCCAGAGGTTAGCTTAAATCCAAGCCATGGTCTCTGCTTGAATCATTCATCTAATCATGAGGGGAAAAGAATCTTTACCAAACAAAGAATGATTTATGAAAGTGTGATACTCATACACAGGTATTTGTAGTTACCATAGGGCCTTACAATATTTATCCTATGTTTAGATACTCCTCATGGCAGGGTGATCCTCTGCCACTGCAATAGGGTATTGCTTGTGAGAAATAGGTGGCTAACGTTGAACAGTGTAGATGTGAGCCTGGGGGAATATTCTGGAGTTATCTTTGGTGATCACGGAATTGTTAACAACAAAAGTTTTATTCTGTGAGATTAAACAAGAGGAGGAGGACAGGAAGATGTGGAAGGAACGGACTTGACAGTTTGCATCTAAGGTTTGATTTCTCAGTTGAGGGGGTAGTTAGATACAACAATTGGCCACCACACAGTACACCGCCAGATACCACCAGGGCACTTGTTCCTGATTGCTACATGAGCCCTGCTGGAGAATGTTCACATGTGGACATCAGGTGAGCAGAAGACCATGATGCCCTTCACAAGCTGTTGACAGTCCATACGACCAAGTGTCTCACAAATAGAAATTCCGCTTGGGTTAAACTTTGAGTTGAATTGGTATCTGTGGGACTGTATCGCAGAATGAGCTCTTTCAGAACCAGAGGAGATGAAGAATGTAAGCTTGGCAGTACTTGGGAGATGACAGAAGATCACTATTACTTAAAAGTTGGCATGTCTTGTTTTTAACTGAAATTTGCATTTATATAGCATTTTTAACATCGCAACAATGCCAATGTGCTTTACAGAGGAAGGGAAGAAAAATATTAAAGGACCAGCCACCTACTGTTACATGCACATGGTCACATTTCAGCTCCCAGAATAAGCATTGATCTTCTCTTTCATCAACTGGATCATTTGTTTTTGGTCTTTGCCATTTGACCCGGACAGTCACTGAGTTGAATATCCAGCAACGTTTAGAACAACTCAGTCTTAGTTATTCTGGACCACCAAACCACAAAGTGGTTTAAGACTAGGAACTTAATCAACAGTTTTCTGAGTTGGCATGAATTAAAAATAAGATTGGGAGTGAATATGACAGTGCACAATGTACATTGACAATTGAATTAAGGTATGTTCAATTCACTACACAGTCATCTTTCCTTTCTTCTTAATAAATGGAACGTGTAATTTAAATCAATAAACTAGAGCGATCATACTGGGTGAGTGTTGGAAGCACAGTGGATTAAAAATAATAATAATCGCTTATTGTCACAAGTAGGCTTCAATGAAGTTACTGTGAAAAGCCCCTAGTCACCACATTCCAGCACCTATTTGGGGAGACCGGTACGGGAATTGAACCCGTGCTGCTGGCCTGGTTCTGCATTACAAGTGAGGATTTTCATTGCTGCTTATAATTTAGAGATTGCGTGTTCCAGTCCTAAACCAAAACTTAAGCACATAAGCTACACTGGCCTTAGGGTGTTCTTCAATGTAGAGCTGCAATTCTTTGGACAAAACATTGAACCAAATTGTTATGCTTCTTCTCAGGTGAATATAAAATAACCAAAGGCTCTGGTTTGAAGAGAAGCAGAGGGAGTTGGTGCTGAGCAGCAGACGCCTCTGATCAAGCACCATCAAATCAGAAAAACTGGCCACTCATCGCACTGCTGCTGTTTGGGCATGGTGTGTAAGAATTGGCTATGGTGTTTACCATAGTCAACATACTTGCAAAACAAGTCTTCCATTAATGTGACACTTGGGATGTCAAGAGGATGTGAAAAGCAGTTTATAAATGGAAGTTCTATTGCAACATTGCTACTGGATCTGTGGGATGCTACTGCATTATGTTACCTGTGTCCCTAATTTAATTATTTGGCACAATATCCCTCAGCATCTACAAAAGGACCACTGGTTCCATTCTCCTCGAATATTTAATTTCAATTTTCTTTTCTCAAAAATCATCACACTTATTTAAGTCATTGACGGGGCAGATAGGTGGCATGCACAATTTAATACAGAGTAACAAAACATTTGCATGACTGTGGCAAGAGAGTGAAGGAGTGGGGGCTAAATGGATATTTCTGTTGAAGGGCCAGCACAGACAAAGTGGACAGAATGGCCTCCGTCTGCACTGTAAGATTCTATGAAAAGCCCATTGTCAAAAAGACGCGAGGTGGATGGGGATGATGTCAAGAGGCACACAATCAACTGACAGGGATCGGAAACAAAAATGATCCCCTACTTCAGGGAACATGACCCCTGTGTTAACACAGGCAGCAATGTTATTGCAGGCACACTGATATTCTGTCATCATTGGTACCACTTGCCTTGATTATAAATGTTTGATTTAAAACCCTTGAGCCTTCACTGGGCCATTGGAAATGCTCATAGTTGGAACCAAAATGTGACTGCTTTGAAGCGGCATTTGAAGCTTGCTGCAATCGAGGTCCGCTTTGAACTTTTTTGTGAATATTCCGCTGATCAAGCAGAATGCGTTATATTTCAGAAAAAATGTCAGCAATATGCAGTCTCAGGTCAAGAATACAAGGTTAAGAGGAGAAGAAACTGTGTCCCAACTCTGCCCAGGAATGTGCGAACACTTCAGTTTCAGACGTACATCTCCAGTGAAGCAGTACTTGCTGAACTAACCTTGTTCAAATTTGTAACTTAATCTCAGATAGTAGCCGATGAAAATTGAGGGTTCCAAAAGATAGATAATTATAGCCAGTAAGGCTTTTATTCTTAGTACAGATTGAATTTGAATGCAAATCGTCAAGGTGATCTTAAAGAGAAACAGCCACATGGATTGTGAGATGGGTAATGCAATAGAAAACAAAATGTCGGACTTTTAAAATGATTATCAGCAGTGTAACGTTGCAGGGATCTATGCTGCCACCTTTGCTGTTGTCCATTTGTATGAATATTTGGACATTGGATCAAGGAGAATGATATGGAAGTTTGCTGATAACTCCAAAATTGGGACCATGTCAGACTTTAAATAATGAGGCAAATGATTGAGAGGCATTGATGTGCTTCATTATAGGAATGGATTAGCATCTGATCCAATTGTCATGACAGGCTAGAGGGCATTCACATAGAGAATAATGTGATGTGCATTAAACAACAGCTGCACTTTAATAGAAGGAAATCTATTAGAGTGCCTTTTAAGTCTTAGTATGCTGCACAAATTCCATCAACTGCTCCTTCCATCTGTGGAAGACCTATCCCCGATTTGTCACACTGCTTGTCCAGCATCTAACAACGGATAAGCAGATACTTCCTCCAACTAAATATTGGGAAAAACAAAGCCATTGGCTGGGATTCTCCGAAATCCTGGCCAAGTGTTGACGCCAGCGTCAAAACCGGCGCGAGCGATGCCGGCGTCAACAGGCCTCCAGGCCCAGTAATTCTCCTCTTCCTCGGGGGCTAGATCGGCACTGGAGTGCTGTGCTCTGCTCCAGCGCCAGTAGCCAGCCCTACAAGGCCGGTGTGGGTCTGTGCATGCATGCACGGCCGTCGCCACGCCAGTGCATGCGGGAGGGTTGCTGTCTCCACGCCTGCACCTGGGCAACATGGCAGAGCCGTACAGGGATCCGGCGCGGAGGAACATATGCCCACCCGGAATGAGGGCGCCCACAGTTCGGTAGCCCCCGATCGCGAGCCTGGGCACCGTGGAGGCCCCCCCGGAGTCGGTACCCCCCTCCCCCACCAGGACGGCCCCCGCAGCCAGAACGCCGAGGTGATGCCGGGTGGGATCATATGTAAACCACATCGGCGGGACTCGGTGGGCACTTGGCCCGTGGAGCTTGGAGAATTGCCTGCGTGGGGCCCCCCGGCGATTCTCCGACCCGGCGCGGGCTCGGAGATTCCAGGCCATCGTCTTCAGTCCCCACCAAAATCTCTGTTCCTGAACCACCTGCCATCCTTCTCCCTGGCACCTATCTGAGGCTGAACCAAACACCTCACTAACTCAGTTGAATTTAACCCTGAGATAAACTTCCAAACCTATATCTGCTCCTTCAGAGAGTCTGCCTATTTTCACCTCCCTGACAACACTCGGCTCTGCTCCAGTCTCTGCCAATTCGATACTCAAACCCTCATGCATTCCTTTGTTTCCTCTCGACTTTATTATTCCTGTGATCTCCTGGACAACTCCCACCTTTCACTCTCCTTAAACTTGATGCACTCTGCTGTCCCTATCTTATCTTGCACCAAGTCCCATTTACCCATCACTCCAATGCTCACTAACATTGTCCAACAAGGCCTCAATTTTAATACCAGTTTTTAAATTCCTCTGTTTCCTCACATCTCCATATCTCTGGAACATTTTACAGATTTATGGTCCTCCAAGATCTCTGTGCTCCTCCGGTTCTGGCTTCTTGCACAACCCTATCTTTAATCACTCCATGATTGATATCTGTGCATTCAGCTGTTTAAACTCTGAATTCTTTAATTCCCTCTTCAAATTTCTCCACCTCACCGTGTTTCAGCCCTCTTTTAAGACCCATCTACATCCTTGAGCAAGATTTTTTGCCACCTGGTTTAATGTCTTTGCAATCATATCGCTTTATGTGGTTCATATATTCTCTGTCCGTTCACGGTAGTGGGATTCACCAGTCCCATTGCAGTGAATGGGATATTCGGCTGAGCGCCAAATTAACCTTCCTCACTAGCAGCGGTAGCGGGCGGAGTCACAAAGGAGAATCCCTATCTTTAAATAAATTCAAATTGTTGCTGCAGTTTGCAAGTTTGAATAGCTTGGTTTTTCTTCTATCTGGTTCATTGTAAAGGAAGTAAAGGGTGTGGTCTACCTAAAGGGAGCATCAGTAGCCTGATTCATATAACCGTAAACTGTTGCCAAACGAATCATAGAATCTTTACAGTACTGGAGGAGGCCATTCGGGCCATCGGGTTTGCCCCGACACTCCAAAAGAGCAGCCCACCTAGGCTCAATCCCCAGCCCCCTCCCCGTAACCCCAACTGGCCTTTGGCCACTATGGGGCAATCCACCTAACCTGCACATCTTGGGACTGTGGGAGGAAACCGGAGTACCTGGAGGAAATCCATGTGGACATGGGGAGAAGGAACAAACTCCACACTGTCATGATATTCAAACACACACATCATGATAGACAGACCAACAGACAAATTAGCACACATAACACAACAGCCAATCACAGACAAAGACAGAGACAGTATAAGACAAGGAACACGACACCTGGTGGTCAGTCCATCTAGAGACCAGGACAAGGACAGGACCTGATTAACAACACACGCAGGGAGTCACCACGTGCAGAGTATCAAGACAAATCTGTAAATAGCAAGTTGGAATAAAACAGCGTTGTACCAATTGCAACCGTGTTGGTTCATCTGTACCTCAGAGCATCCAACACCACATGGTACCAAGTGAGTGGATCGATACCTGCCGGCAAATCTGCCATCCTGAGCCATGGACATCAACAACAAACCGCAGCAGTTGCAAGTCGCTGGGATCCTGGGCACCAACTGGAAGCTCTTCAAGCAGCGATTTGAACTGTACATGCAAGCCTACGAAAAACAGGGTGCCTCGGACAAAACAAAGATTGCCATGCTCCTCACTACCACAGGTCAGCACGCCATCGATGTATATAACTCCTTGGTGTTCGCGGAAGGCGAGAACCAATCCAAATATGACACGGTCCTCCTCAAGCTCGACCAGCACTTCAACGTTGAGGTAAATGAAAGCTTTGAGAGGTATATCTTTCAGCAGCGCCTGCAAGGTAAGGATGAGCTCTTTCAACCCTTTCTGACGCACCTCCGCATACTCGCGCAGTCCTGCGGTTACGGCAACACCTCAGAGTCCATGATCCGGGACCAGATCGTTTTTGGCGTTGCCTCCAGTGGCCTACGCCAGCAGCTTCTTAAAATTAAAGGCCTGACCTTAACATCTGCGGTGGAAGCCTGTGTCCTCCATGAAAATGCGACCAGCCGCTATGCCCAATTTCAGGCGACCGAATCGGCACGGAGGGGGTCCATAGCGACCGAATCGGCAAGCCAGGCCGCCCACGAGGCCGAATGCATCCAGGCAATCAAGTACCTCCTGGCCCGTGGCCCGGACGAGGGCGGCCGTTTCACGCGCTTTTCGAGGTCTCCCGCGCTTGTGCGCGCCAAAACCAACGGCAACATCGAGGGACGCACTGCGCAGGCGTGCCCGATGCAAGACCGAACTGTGCATGCGCAGTGGCGTAACGAACGCCGTGACGTCATGACGTTTGGCAACTGTGGAGCTGCACATTTAAAAGGGCAATGTCCTGCAAAAAACCGACAATGCCTACGCTGTGGCAAGATGGGCCACTACGCTGCCTACTAACCTCGCAGACACGTGAGGACCGTCCAGCCCACACATCAGGACAGCCAACCCAACGACACAGATGACCAAGATGCCTTCCGGGTTGCGGTCATTGATGTGAACCGCGTCAACACCATTAATCCGGCCGATGAATGGAGTGCCACCCTGACGGTCAACCGATCGCAGATCACTTTCCGCCTGGACACTGGCGCATCCGCCAACCTCATAGCATATTCAGCATTCCATGCCATGAAGGTCAAACCACCTATCCAGCCATCCCGGTGCAAGATGGTCGACTACAATGGGAACGTTATCCCGGCCATGGGATCCTGCCAGCTCCAGGTGACACACAAAACGCACACGGACACACTCTTGTTTGAAATAGTTGGCTCATCGAGGGATTCCTTGCTGGGCACACAGGCATGTAAGGCTCTCCACCTTGTACAGCGAATTCTGTCTCTCTCTCCAGACGACACATCTGACTTCCCCGATGCTGAGTTCAACGCAAATCTACAATCGCTCCTCGCTCACAACCAGGAGGCATTTGAAGGCATGGGAACACTGCCATACACAACAAAATTCGCCTCAAACCGGACTCCATCCCGGTCGTTCACGCACCTCGCAGGGTTCCTGCGCCACTTAAAGACCGCCTCAAGCTGCAGCTGCAGGATCTCCAGGACCAAGGGGTCCTATCCAGGGTCATGGAGCCCACGCCATGGGTCAGCTCCATCGCCACCCGTGGCCAGGCTCGCACCTCAGCCGGTGGTTCTCGACCCACCCTTGAGGCGGTCAACCCAAATTCGTCGCACACCTACTAGACTGGACTTATGAGACTGTTCACACGTCAAAGTTTAGCAACTATTGTATTGTAACATGTTACTGTTTTATCATTCCAGATCTCGTTTGACCGGACCACACTTCAAAGTTTTTTTTCTTGTTTTGTTATGGTACAACCTCGTTAGCATGACACACCCGACATCGCCCATGTATATAGTTACGACACATGTACATGCTGTAAATATCACGCACACACACTTTTAGCTGCACTCAGGACACATTCATATTTATAACCACGTAGGCACATAATCTTGTAAAAAAGGAGGGATGTCATGATATTCAAACACACACATCATGTTAGACAGACCAACAGACAAATTAGCACACATAACACGACAGCCAATCACAGACAAGGACAGAGACAGTATAAGACAAGGAACACGACACCTGGTGGTCAGTCCATCTAGAGACCAGGACAAGGACAGGACCTGATTAACAACACACTCAGGGAGTCACCATGTGCAGAGTATCAAGGCAAATCTGTAAATAGCAAGTTGGAATAAAACAGCGTTGTACCAATTGCAACCGTGTTGGTTCATCTGTACCTCAGAGCACCCAACACCACACACACAGGCAGTCACCCAAGTCCGGAATTGAACCCTGGCACTGCGAGGCAGCAGTGCTAACCACTGTGCCACCGTGCTGCTCTTGACGTGCTACGTTTTTGAGTAAGAATTGCCAAATGGGTTAAACACAATTGCAGTGATTTAATGAATTGGTATCCAAACTGATGAAGCAGATTGTTTTGTTCTTTAAATAAACCTTTTCAGCATTAATTTGAATTCAGTGGTGTGTTTATCCACTGGTGTGTTAATATATGAGTGTGGAGATTTAGTTCAAACTGACCCTGTAATTTGCAAAGTAGCAATTTACCAACCATCATTTAATTCCTGCTAAAACGAGAGTAAAGGCCAATGCTAATCGAATTAAGCTGAAATATTTTCTGATGCAATTTCACATCAATTTCTGATGATGCTGCCTTCAGAAACTGTCTCCAATATTGTCCTTAACCGATGCTGATAAACCCCAGCTCCCCAGCCAACAGCACTCATTGTTAGACTCTTAATTCAGTAGATATCTGTGTTGGTAACACATCACCACTCTTTTAATGCCTTCTATGTAAATCTCCAGTAACCAATTTTTTAATGTCTCTATTTGCCAGGGCATGAAATACCATGAGCCTTCAAAGGCTTTTTTTAAAATATAAATTTAGAGTACCCAATTATTTTTTTTCCAATTAAGGGGACATTTAGCGTGGCCAATCCACCTAACCTGCACATCTTTGGGTTGTGGGGGTGAAACCCACGCAGATATGGGGAGAATGTGCAAATTCCACACGGACAGTGACCCAGTGCCGGGATTCGAACCCGAGTCCTCAGCGCCATAGTCCCAGTGCTAACCACTGCACCACATGCCGCCCTCTTAGAAGGTTTTTTAAGGTGAAAGTTAGAAAGCACAAATCTTGCCTGCACTCCTGTCGAAATTGCTTTCATTGTGCATGGTGAGTAAACCTTTGGACATGATTCAGCAGAAAAATGTATTTTGCGGGTTTGGTGGGGTGTTTCGTTTTGGCTGCATTGGCGAGATTGCGGCCTGTATTCAACCACACTTAGTCCCAGAAATGAGCCCCCATGTAAATCTAAACATGCCTGGCTCTCTCGTCACCTGATTTGCGCAGCTCATGCTTCAGCTGGTCACGCTAATGATTGGATTGGATTTGTTTATTGTCACGTGCATCGAGGTACAGTGAAAAATATTTTTCTGCGAGCAGCTCAACAGATCATTAAGTACATGACAAGAAAAGGAAATAAAAGAAAATACATAATAAGGCAACACAAGGTACACAATGTAACTACACAAGCACCGGCATCGGATAAAGCATACAGGGGTGTAATGTTAATGAGGTCAGTCCATAAGAGGGTCATTTAGCAGTCTGGTAACAGCGGGGAAGAAGCTGTTCTTGAGTCTCTTCATGCGTGTTCTCAGACTTCTGTACCTCTTGTCCGATGGAAGAAGTTGGAAGAATGAGTAAGCCGGGTAGGAGGGGGCTTTGATTATGCTGCCCGCTTTCCCCAGGCAGCGGGAGGTGTAGCTGGAGTCAATGGATGGGAGGCAGGTTCGTGGGGTGGACAGGGCTGTCTTCACGACGCTCTGAAGTTTCTTGCAGTCCTAGGCCGAGCAGTTGCCATACCAGGCTGTGATGCAGCCCGATAGGATGCTTTCTGTGGTGCATCTGTAAAAGTTGGTAAGGGTTAATGTGGACATGCCAAATTTCCTTAGTTTCCTGAGGAAGTATAGGCGCTGTTGTGCTTTCTTGGTGGTAGCGTCGACGTGGGTGAACCAGGACAGACTTTTGGAGATGTGTACCCTCGGAATTTGAAACTGCTAACCATCTCCACCTCGGCCCCGTTGATGCTGACAGGGGTGTGTACAGTACTTTGCTTCCTGAAGTCAACGGCCAGCTCTTTAGTTTTGCTGGCATTGAGGGCGAGATTGTTGTCACTGCACCACTCCACCAGGTTCTCTAACTCCCTCCTGTATTCTGACTCGCGTTATTCAAGATCCGGTCCACTATGGTCGTTTCGTCAGCAAACTTGTAAATGGAGTTGGAACTAAATGTTGCCACGCAGTCATGTGTGTACAGGGAGTAGAGTAGGGGGCTAAATACGCAGCCTTGCGGGGCCCCGGTATTGAGGACTATTGTGGAGGAGGTGTTGTTGGTTATTCTTACTGATTGTGGTCTGTGGGTCAGAAAGTAGAGGATCCAGTTCCAGAGTGAGGAGCCAAGTCCTAGGTTTTGGAGCTTGGATGAGATTATGGTGTTGAAACAAGTGGGAGCTGCCTCTTTAAGCACTCTCTTGCCATTCACTCCCTCAGTCAAAACATAAGGTTGGCAGAGCACAGACCTGCTCCTCACTTGGGAGATGCCAACCTGGCCAGGAATCTTGGCGCTGAGGATGAGATGTGGGGCACCCTGTTCCCCCGAAGGGGTTGTGGAAACAGCAGCAAGGTCGGCAGTGCCGCTTGGGAGACAGTGACAGTAGTTGTCAGTACAGGCAGCATGACCAGGAGGACCACCAACCAATGTTGGAAGAAAACAAACGATATCCAACGAGCTACAAGGGTACGTTGGCACCACTCTCCTGTCATCAGGTCAGCCCGGCACCCCTCAATTGCCAAAAACCCCTCCCGTCCCACCAAATCATTGGCTGATGCCTCGCACTCTACCAACATCCAATCTGCAAGATGATTCATCAGAACCCCCTGGATCTCACCAGCACAACCCCTTCATGTCTCGATGTGGTGCCCTGACTTGCCACCTGCTATAGACCCCCCCCACCCCCCGGTCCACCAAGTGTGCAGCTCACAATGTCCTCTCTTTATCCCAACAGAAGAACATTGCCCTTAAAAAGAGGGAAAGGGCAAAGAAGACGGAGTCCAAGGGGAGTCCAAGAGATCTGAGTCTTAATCCCCTGTGAGAAACAGGCACAGATCCCAATGTTGCCAGAGGAGAGAGTAGTCACCGACAGCGAGGTTGGCCTATGCCAGTGAGGTGAGGACCCACCGTCCTTTCCTCCAGATGACCTGTCTCAGTGAGTTGTTGATGTCTCACAAAATTATCCTCTTCTTTCACTGACCACATGTCCATTGTCCCGCAGGATCACCATGTGATGAGGCCAGGCCCCCAGAGACGTGCCCCTGCCCGACACCCAGAAGAAGCCCTCGGGAAATATGCTTCAAGGAGAGCACCGGTGATATGTCACAGCTCGGGGGAGGACATTAGTGGACAGACTTCAGAGGCACAATCTGGTGAGCACCACACAACTGCTGGTGCACATCATGTGGAGGCAGTAACATTTTTAGAAGTGAATTTATGGGCTATGGGTGCAGCTGGTTTGGCCAGCATGTATTGCCCATCCCTTAGTTGTCCTTCAGAAGGTGGTGGTAAGTTACCTTCTTGAATCGCTGCAGTCCTTGAGGTGTAGGTACACCCCCTGTGCTGTTAGGGAGGGCTTTCCAGGATGTTGACCCACTGACAGTGAAGGATTGGCGATATATTTCCAAGTCAGGGTGGTGAGTGGCATTCAAGGGAGCCAACATTCGGTCTGCTGGATCCCTGGACACAGCTGGGTTCCAGCCAGATGTCGAGCCTCAGGACAAGGTTCCCCCACAGCTGATTCAGATGATAGGCCAGGGCAGTGAGATTCAGGAATGGGTGTCAGCGGCATTCCAGTGTCTGCAAGGCTGAATGGAGGAGTCTCAAAGCCTTCAGGCACTGGAGATGGTGCCGGCAATGCAGGGCACCTAGGCTAACAGTGCTAGGGTGGCGACAGCAGCTGAAAACCTGGAGCCCGACGTCTGCGTCTTGAGTGGTGGTGTCCTAGGCATGGCTCAGCCGGTGATAACCATGGCTGAGGGCCTCAACATCATTCCCAGTTGATGAGCAACATGTCCCAGATGCAAGTGGACATCGCCGAGGAACTCCAGAGTGTCGCCCAGTCACTGAGGAGCATCGCTGAGGGTGGCGCCATCATGGTTCAGACAATGGGGAGCCTCCAGGACTGGCAGTGCCAGGTGAGTCAGAGGCTGCTGGAGCTCCCTCCAGCTGCCCCTCTGTCCCATAGTGTCACCAGGGCCTTACCGAGGAAGTGCTGGAGCCCAACCGGGGGCTTGCCACCAAGGAGATTACGGCAGTCTCCAGTTCTTCTGATTCCCCTCCCCGCTCCTTACACCGACGCACGTCAACGGCAGCCGGCAGAAGAGGGTGGCACGGCGATGACAGTGACACTGGTGTGTCAGCCGGGGCCCTTCGGCTCTAGGTCCTCCAGGGGAAATTTAGAATGGCCAATTCACCTAACTCGCACATTGTTGGACTGTGGGAGGAAACTGGAGCACCCGGAGGAAACCCCACCCAGACAAGGGGAGAATGTGCAAACTTCACATTTTGGGGGTTGAAGGGCGGATGAAGTGAGGGTTGGGGGCCACATGGGGGGTTGGGGGGGGGGGGGGGGTGGGTGGATGTTCGCATGGGGTGGAAAGGTCTCGCGGGAGGGAGGGCCTTGGTGTAAACACACACATGTTGCCCAGTGTGGATCATTGACCTTCTTGCGGCACTGAAGCCCTAACCTCCTGGTCACGCTTCCCGAGCTGACGACCACTGCCACTTTGCCCCAGGCGCCACTGGCTGCCCTGTGGCTCATCCTCCGGCACCCTCGGGGGAATAGGATATCCCTCCTGGCCTCCACTGCGTCTAGGAGCCTTGCCAGGTCCACGTCTCCAAATCTTGTGGCCGTTCTTCACTGTGCCATGGCTATGAGCTGAGTGAGGTTGGCTGTGCAAGTGCTGTTTAAGTGCTGCTCATACGTTTTAGCGGGGAGCTGACGAGCGCAGTCCCGGCAAAGCGGCTGGCGGGCCTTCATTTGCCACGTGAAGCCCGTGGGGTCTCGTTACGTGGATCAATTAATGTTGAATAGCATTTCCGGCCTTGCTTGGCCGAGCGCTGGGAAGCTCGCAGCAGTTCCCGCTTGCGACCACACTTAGAAATCTTTCCAGCGAATCATGCCCTATATGTCACAAAAAGGGCGGCTCTCATTCTCCTCAACTCCAATGAGTACAGGCCCAACCTACTCAACTTCTCCTCCATACCTGGGATTAATCCCTCCATACCTGGGATTAATCTAGCAAAACCTCTTTGGACTGCCTCCAATATCAGTGAAGAAGACAACAGTTTTCAATGCAGGGTCAGCAGTAACATTCCTGCTGAATATTTTTAACAAACTAACTTCTTTGGTGGCAGTCTGCAGTGATCACCATCTGTCATGTGCGAAAGCAGTCAGCGTGAAAATTGAAACTCGATTGAAACTTTTAAGATCCTGAGGGGTCTTGACAGGGTGGATATGGAAAGGATGTTTCCTCTTGCTCAAGAATCTAGGAATAGCCACCAACGTTTCACAATAAGGGGATGCCCAATTAAGGCAGAGATGAGGAGAAATCTTTTTCTCTCAGAGAGTAGTGAGCCTTTGGAAGTGGAAACTAGAAGCAGAATATTTTGAATATTGCTCAGGCAGAATTGAAATATATTTGATAAACAAGGGGTGGGGTGGGAAGATTATCGTAGGTGGGCAGGTGGTTGCAATCAGATCAGCCATGTTAGGGACTCCTGTCCCTAATTTATGTGTTTGTACAGCACTATTAAATTTAAAGTGTAGAATGTAGACTAATAGTGGTGTTATACTGATGGCCGGAAGCACTGTCTTTTACATGAGATGGTAAACCCATGCTTTTGTTTTAAGAGGTGCAGAGAGTTTGGGGTTCCGAACCAACGTTGACACCTAAACCAACAGTATTAAAAACAAATACTCATGGCATTATTTTTCTCATGGCTACTTGTGAAGCCTTCTTTTGCATGAACTAAACATTGCCTAGAATATAATTGCAGCTACAATTAACTGTAATCATTGGCTAGGAAACCCATTGTGATAGTGTGAGGTCATGAACAACACTGTGTTAAAGCAAGTTCTTTCTCCTTCTCAGACCGGTGCCCATTTTAAAAAAAAGTGACAAAACCGATATGTTTGTCGAGACGCACCAGCTAGGAATTGAAGTGAATCTCCATGAGTTCTTCTAAGAGCCCCAAACGTCCATAAAAGACATTAGTGAACCAAATGTTTTTTTACGACAATGATCTCATGGTCGTCATTAGACTTCTAATTCCACATTTTGCATTGAACTCAAATTCCACCAGCTGCTCTGGTGGGATTCGAACCCATGTCCCCAGAGCATTGCCCTGGGTCTCTGAATTACTGGTCCAGTGACAATACCACAATGCCACTACCTCTCTCTGAAAGACATTAACTTCTAGTGTATGTCATAAGAGGGTCTTATCGTCCCAACCCATGGTTATGCTATCAGAAAGGTAGATTACATAGAAACATACATAGAAAATAGAAGCAGAAGGCCATTCGGCCCTTCAAGCTTGCTCCACCATTAATTATGATCATGGCTGACCATCGAGGTTCAATACTCTAATCCGGCCTTCCCCCCATATCCCTTGATCCCTTTAGCCCAAGAGCTATATCTAAGTCCTTTTTGAAATTACACATGTTTTGGCCTCGACTACTTTTTGTGGTAGTGAATTCCACAGTTTAACCACTCTCTGAGTGAAGACATTTCTCCTCACCTCAGTCCTAAAACGTCCTAGCTCTGGACTCCCCAACCATTGGGAACATTCTTTCTGAATCTATCCTGTCTAATCCTGTTACAATTTAGTAAGTTTCTATGAGATTCCCTCTCACTCTTCTAAACTCCAATGAATATAATCCTCACCAATTTAGTCTCTCCTTATATGATAGTCCCGCCATCCCAGGAATCAGCCTGGTAAACCTTTGCTGCACTCCATCCATAATAAGAACATTCTTCCTCAGATAAGGACACAAAAACTGTACACAATACTCCTGTTGCGGCCTCGCCAATGCCCTATACAATTGCAGTAAAACATCTCTATCCCTATACTCAAATCCTGTCACTATGGAGGCCAACATACGATTTGACTTCTTTCCTGCCTGTTGAACCTGCGCGCTTACTTTCAGGACCAAACGTCCATAAAAGACATTAGTGAACCAAATGTTTTTTTACGACAATGATCTCATGGTCGTCATTAGACTTCTAATTCCACATTTTGCATTGAACTCAAATTCCACCAGCTGCTCTGGTGGGATTCGAACCCATGTCCCCAGAGCATTGCCCTGGGTCTCTGAATTACTAGTCCAGTGACAATACCACTATGCCACTACCTCTCTCTCATGTTGTTAATATTGTGGGAATCAGTGCTGTTAATGCCATTGATAGGGCAGCACGGAAGCATTGTGGATAGCACAATTGCTTCACAGCTCCAGGGTCCCAGGTTCGATTCCGGCTTGAGTCACTGTCTGTGCGGAGTCTGCACGTTCTCCCCGTGTGTGCGTGGGTTTCCTCTGGGTGCTCCGGTTTCCTCCCACAGTCCGAAGATGTGCAGGTTAGGTGGATTGACCATGTTGAATTGCCCTTAGTGTCCAGAATTGCCCATCGTGTTGGGTGTGGTTGCTGGGTTATGGGGATAGGGTGGAGGTGTGGACCTTGGGTAGGGTGCTCTTTCCAAGAGCCGGTGCAGACTCGATGGGCCGAATGGCCTCCTTCTGCACTGTAAATTCTATGAATCTATAAATGTCAAGGGGAGATGGTTGAATTCTATCTTGTTGGAGATAGTCATTGCTTGGCACTTGTGTGACACAAATTGCCACTTAGTAGCCTAAGTCTGGGTATCGTCCAGGTCTTTCTGCAGATGGACAAGGACTGCTTCATACATTCTTAGGAACTACGAATGGTGCTGAACATTGTGCAAACATCAGAGAACCTCCCCATTTCTAACCTTATAGTGGAAAGAAAGTCACTGATTAAGCAAGATTATTGGGCCTAGGGCACCATGCTGAGCAATTCCTGCAGAGATGTCCTGGTACTGAGATGATTGACATCCAACAACCACAACCATTTTCCTTTGTGCTGGTTATGACTCCAACCGAAGGACTTTCCCTCCTAATACCCATTGACTCCAGTTTTGCTAGAGCTCCTTGATGCCACACAGTTAAATTCTGCGGTGATGTCAAGGGCAGTCACTCTCACCTCACCACTTCAGTCAGCTCTTTAGTCCGTGTTTGAACCAAGGCTGTTATGAGGTCTGGAACTGAGTGCCCCTGGCAGAACCCAAACTGCGAGTCAGTGAACAGGTTGTTTCTGAGAAAATGCTGCTTGATAGCACTGTCGATGACCACTTTCATCACTTTGTTGAGAGTAGACTGATGGGGTAGTAATTGGCTGGGTTGGATTTGTCCTGTTTTTGTGCACATAACGTATCTGGGCAATTTCCCACATTGGGGAGGTAAATGCTAGTCTGGTGGCTTTACTGGAACATCTTGGCTAGAAAATGAAAATGCTTCCACCTTGTCTTTTGAACTGATGTGCTGAGCTCCTCCATCATTGAGGTTGGGAATATTTGTGGAGCCTCCTCCTCCAGTGAGTTGTCCACAACTATTCATGACTGCATGTGGCAGGACTGCAGAGCTTAGATCTGACCCATTGGTTTTGAAATCACTTAGCTCTGCCTATTATTTGCTGGTTTAAAAAAAAAATTTAAGTACCCAATTCTTTTTTTTCCCCCAATTAGACAATTTAGCGTAGCCCATCCAGCTACTCTGCACATCTTTGGGTTGTGTGGGTGAGACACGGGGAGAATGTGCAAATTCCACATGGACAGTGACCTGGGGCCAGGTACTAACCACTGCGCCACCATGCTGCCCAATTACTTGCTCATTTTGCTGCATGGCACTCAAGCAGCCCTGCGATGTCGCTTCACCAGCTTGAAACCTCATTTTTCAGTATGCCTGGTCCTGGCATGCTGTCCTGCACTTTTCATTGAACCATGACTGATTCCCTGGCTTGGTGGTAAAGGTAGAGTGGGGAATATGCCAGACCATGAGGTTACAGATTGTGGTTGTCCTCAATGTGAAGGTGGGACTTTGTCTCCACAAGGACTGTGCGGTGGTCATTCCTCCCAATACCGTCATGGTTAGATACACCTGCGACAGCTAGGTTAGGAAGAATAAGGTCAAGGATATTTTCCCCTCTTGCTAGTTCACCCACCACCTCCCACAGACCCAGCCGAATAGGTATGTCCTTTTGGATTTGGCCTGCTTGGCCTGGCTACTGGGCCACTCTTGGTGATGGGCATTGAAGTGCCCCACCCAGAGTACACTCTACCCTCTTGCTACCCTCAGTGCTTCCTCCAAGTGGTACATGGTAATCAGCAGGAGGTTTCCATGCCCATGTTTGACCTGATGCCAGAGACTTTGTGCGGCCCTGACTCAATGTTGTACACTCACTCCTGCTGTATAGCACTGTTGCCCCACCTCTGCTGGATCGGCCATGCAGCGGGGCGAGGACTTACCCAGCGATAGTGATGTTGGTGTTCATGACATTATCTGTCAGGTGTGATATTTTGAGTACGGATATATCAGGCTCTTGCTTGACAGCTATCCCAAGGCTCCAGATGTTAGTATGGAGGACTTTGCAACTTCATCAGGGCCGGGTCTGCCACTTGTATTTACGCTGCATAGCTCGATGCTCAGCAGACTGTCCAATTTCATTCCCTTTTGTAGGCTTTGTAATGGTTTCATACAACTGAGCAGCTTGCTGGACCATTTCAGAGGGCAGTTGGCAGTTGTGGGTTTGGAGTCACAAGTAGGCCAGACCAGGTAAGGATGCCAGCTTTCCTTCGTTAAGGGACAAGTCAATTAGATACATTTTTACAGCAATCGATTCTTGACCAGCTTTTTAATTCCAGCTTTAATCATGGAATTCAAATTCGACCGGCTGCTCTGATGGGTTTTGAACTCATATCCACAGAGTATTAACCTGTCCTTTTCGATTATTAGCCTGCCGATATTATCATTTTTCCACCATTTTCCTCCCATTTCATGGGGCGGGATTCTCCGGTCGCCAATGCCGAAATCGCGTTCGACGATTGGCCGCAGAATTCCTGTTTGCGCCGAAATTGGAAGCAGTGCCGCTTTGGCAATGATCTGCCCCCTCGAAAAGGCATACTCTTTGAGGACGGCGCACACCATCGGGATGGCCTCAGGACGTCACCTGAGGCCCTCCCCCGATGCTCCGTCCCCGATGGCCCGAGTTCCCGATGGTGTGGAACACTTATCCTTTTTATTTTCGTGGGCCCGGCGTGGCGGCTGTGAACTGAGTCCAGCGCCGGCAGGTGGGTGGGAGCCGTTCCGCGGGCAGGTGGGTCTTTGGCAGGGGTTGGGGGCACTGGTGGGGGGGGGTATTCCGGGGGTGGCGAGGCTGATCACAGGGGTACAGTCTTTGGCAGGCCGGGTCCATGCGCGGCCAGTGCCACAGCGGCCACAGCAGGCCGCCGCTATGCAAATGCGCGACCATGGACCCGGCAATTCTCTGGCCATATCTGCAGGTAAAGCCGGGGGCTTTACACTGTATGCCTTCTAGCCCCCCACCAGGAGGGTCAGTGCAGCTTTTGCACCATTTTTTCGGGCGTAAAATGCCACTGTTCCTACGCTGGCGTCAGCACTTAGTCTGCAAATCGGAGACTCCAGCCCAAGATATTCAAAAATGTGTGTCACCTCTCACATAATGCAATGCTCAGAATGCTTATGGGAGTCACTGATACCATTAACTCCACAAAAGTACCAATGACAAACCCCAATTTGTAACCTATATTGAGGTAATTTTTCAGTTCAACATATTAAGCAGGCAGGTGAATAACTTAATAATAAGTAATTCCTGTGTCCCCGAGTTAAAGAAAAAAAGTTGACACAGCTAGGAAAATGCCACATCTAAAAATCGCTTGACATCAGAAGAACAGTGATGATTTTCTTTTGCATGCTGAATAACCAAAGTAATGATAGCTTAAAAGACGGATTAGTTTGACCACTGACATCCACAATGCACCATTAGCGCAGATGAATTTCCAGTAAGTTAATTTCTCGAGCAATTTTCTTTTGATGATGGTTGAATATTTAAAATTGGTCTGACTGCCAATCATGGTGTGGATTAAAATGCCGGTTTTTCTGAAAGGTGAAACATACTGTGAGCCTGGTGTCATTGTGAGCGACAGCACTAGTTTGCTTTGCTTAATTCTTCTAAATCGTAAAAACTTGCTGCAGCAACAATATATATAATCTACCAGCATTGATGGGCCTTTAATAGCAGACTCATTTTGCATTGGTATCACACTGACTATCTTATCTCAGGGTGCCTTGTATATCTCACATACAATCGAATAATCCTTAAATGTTGCTGTGTTCATTTCCTTGAATATTGTATGAAATAAATATATAATATAAACCTGAGTAATTCACTCATATTTAGTAACATAGGGCTCTGTATGCATTTTTGTATAGTGTCACTGCAGAGCACCATATTACGTTCTGGGTTCACTGACGTGTCTCAATGATGAGATCTTTGGACTTGCATGCTTAAATTGAACTTTTTATTGTTAATATTTAACGATTTACAAATCCCAGGTGTTGCCATACATCAGTGCTTTTCAAACCTTTTTGCCCGGGATCCATTTTTACCAACCGGCCATCTTCCAGGACTCACTCTGGCCAACCTTCGCGACCCACGTCGGCCGAACTTTGCGACCCACGCCGGCCCACCGTCGTGACCCACGCCAGCCGAACATCACGAGGCACCATGATTAGATTACCTTTAAAGTGACAGGTGAGCCTGCTTGGTCCTCATGATCTCACTTGCTTTATAATTCAATGCTACATTTCTGGTCAGGATTTCAGCTGATTATTGAAGATTTCACTGCATCCGGTGAAAAAAATCAAGAGGTTCGCCCTCAAATTCACCATTCTTAGTCTTAAAATGCCTTTGCACTTTTGAGGGTCTTAATCTATAACTTGCCAGAATTTCTCTGCATATAACAGACATGAACTTTGCATCGTGATTTGCAGTGGCACAATTAATACACCCAGACCTCAATAAATCAATTTGAGACTGCTTTGTTTCTCTTTTTAGCTTTTTCTTCATCGGTTGTTTACCAGAGGCCCCGGAGCTCACACCAGCACTGTTGGCAGCTCCAAAATGGAGGAATTTCTCTCGCACCCAAAACACGTGACGTCAGTGTACAGGACGTGTGACCTGCTTTTTGAAAGTATCCATCCATTCTTTTTTAAAAATCTGATACTGAGGGCGGTGCTATTCTCCAATCCCATGTGAACCTTTTGTGTAGCTTTACATACAATGACATGCAGGTACATGACAGAACACCCCACTTTCTTTTCAATAGAAAATTGCACACATTTACGAATTAATATAATCTTTATTTGCTATCCCTTCTTCCCCACCTCAAGTTTCTGACTATGTAAATTCAGACTGTCTTTAGCCTTCACAGTTCCTCCACATCCCGGTCTGTCACGTGTGGTGGAATGGTGGTAGCACTGTGTTACTGCACAGTTCCGCCACATCCCGGTCTGTCACGTGTGGTGGAATGGTGGTAGTACTGTGTTACTGCACAGTTCCTCCACATCCCGGTCTGTCACGTGTGCTGGAATGGTGGTAGTACTCAGTGTTAATGCACAGTTCCTCCACATCCCGGTCTGTCACGTGTGCTGGAATGGTGGTAGTACTCAGTGTTAATGCACAGTTCCTCCACATCCCGGTCTGTCACGTGTGCTGGAATGGTGGTAGTACTGTGTTACTGCACAGTTCCTCCACATCCCGGTCTGTCATGTGTGGTGGAATGGTGGTAGTACTCAGTGTTACTGGACCTCGGTTATCTCCATTTAATCACTTCCTGCTTTTCTTCGGGGAGTGTTTTTCGGTTTTTGGATCAGCTTAACTTTTTGCTTTTTTCGGACACTGTGGGTTTGACCCATTCCTTCCATTCGTGATCATTCCTAGAGTAGATTTGAATGTTCTTTTTCTGCGGTGCCTGCCATGCTCATGCTGGACATAGACAATGGCATTTTCTAACCTTCATTTTCACTTGTTTCACAATTTCAGTGAAACATTTGTTTGCTGTTTTATTTTCAAACTGTTTTTCAAACTTATGGGGCGTCATTCTCCGACCCCCCGCCGGGTTGGAGAATGGCCGTTGGCCGCCGTGAACCCCGCCCCCGCCCCCGCCGAAGTCTCCGGTACCAGAGATTGGGCGGGGGCGAGAATCAGGCCGCGCCGGTTGGTGGGACCCCCCGCTCAATTCTCCGGCCCGAATGGGCCGAAGTCCCGCCCAGAAATTGCCTGTCCCGCCGATGCAAATCAAAGCTGGTATTTACCGGTGAGACCAGGCGGCGTGGGCGGGCTCCGGGGTCCTGGGGGGGGCGCGGGGCGATCTGACCCCGGGGGGTGCCCCCACGGTGGCCTGGCCTGCGATCGGGGCCCACCGATCCGCGGGGGGGCCTGTGCCGTGGGGGCATTCTTTCCCTTCCGCCTCCGCCACGGTCTCCACCATGGCGGAGGAGGAAGTGACTCTCCCCACTGCGCATGCGCGGGAAACTGTCGGCGGCCGCTGATGCTCCCGCGCATGCACCGCATTTCCGCGCCAGCTGGCGGGGCATCAAACGCCATTTCCGCCAGCTGGCGGGGCGGAAATCCCTCCCATTCCGCACCTTTGGGCTGGCGCGATGCCCGTCTGATTGGCGCCGTTTTTGGCGCCAGTCGGCGGACATTGCGCTGTTGGGGGAGAATTTTGCCCATGATTCTTGCCATTCAGGCCAATGGTTCTCAGCATGTCTGAGTCATCCAGTGCTTTTTGTTCTTCTAGTTGCTTCGGGGCGGGATTCTCCATCCAGCGACACCGGAATCTGGAAACGCAAGTGGGCGGAGAATCGCGCGTCAGGTGAAAGGTGTGGCTAGTGCCGGGCGCCCGACAGAATGCCGTGCTCCGGTGCATTAACAGCTGTGTCAATGCATTCTATCTACACAGACAGTAAACGCCTTTGAGATATCATTAATGGGCCTGACCCGGTATTCTCCGGGGCCCAGGCGATGCTCCGCCGCTGTTGGGAGGAATTACTGATGGTGATTTTAAAAAATTAGGAAACAGCGCCGTACTGACGAGGGAGAGAGAGAGGAGGTAGGACATGTGCCCAGAGACGCAACCATGGGCTGCCAGTCCTGCTGCTGGCATGGACTGGCAAAAAATGTTAAGTGGGGGTTACTGGGTTCCGGGGATAGGATAGATACGTGGGGCGCGATTCTCCACTCCAGCGCCAGTTGGGAGAATCACCTGGGTCGCCAAATTTTCCCGCAACGCCGGTCCGACGCCCTCCCGCGATTCTCCCAAGCGGCGAGAACGGCCCCGTCGAGTTCCGCACGGCGCAGGCCGGAGAATCGCCCGAGACACCCAAAATGGCGATTCTCCGTCACACCTGCTATTCTCAGGCCCGGATGGGCCGAAGTCCCGACGGCGTGACCCCAGAACACGCCGTCGCCGTTCACACCTGCTTTTTAAAGTCGTCAGCCAGTCGTGCTGGCTGACGCTGAGCAGGGAGGAGGTGAGCGGACTGTTCCGCAGGGCCTGGAGACCGGGTCGGCTTACCCGAGAAGGCTGCGGCCAAAGGGGGGGGGGTGCAGGAGAGTGTGCAGGTGGGAGGGGGGTGTGGGAGAGTGTGCAGGTGGGGGGAGTGGCGGGGGGAGAGAACGTGCAGATGGGAGGGGGGGGGGGGTGAGGGAGACTGTGCAGATGGGAGGGGGGGTGGGAGAGTGTGCAGATGGGAGGGGGGGGGGGTGAGGGAGAGTGTGCAGGTGGGATGGGGGTGAGGGAGAGTGTGCAGATGGGAGCGGGTGAGGGAGAGTGTGCAGGTGGGAGGAGGGTGAGGGAGAGTGTGCAGGTGGGAGGGGGGTGTGGGAGAGTGTGCAGGTGGGAGGGGGGTGTGGGAGAGTGTGCAGGTGGGAGGGGGTGAGGTAGAGTGTGCAGGTGGGAGGGGGGGTGTGGGAGAGTGTGCAGATGGGAGGGGGGGGTGAGGGAGAGTGTGCAGGTGGGAGGGGGGTGAGGGAGAGTGTGCAGGTGGGAGGGGGGTGAGGGAGAGTGTGCAGGTGGGAGGGGGGGTGAGGGAGAGTGTGCAGATGGGAGGGGGGGTGAGGGAGAGTGTGCAGGTGGGAGGGGGGTGTGGGAGAGTGTGCAGATGGGAGGGGGGGTGAGGGAGAGTGTGCAGGTGGGAGGGGGGTGAGGGAGAGTGTGCAGGTGGGAGGGGGGTGAGGGAGAGTGTGCAGGTGGGAGGGGGGTGAGGGAGAGTGTGCAGGTGGGAGGGGGGGTGTGGGAGAGTGTGCAGATGGGAGGGGGGTGTAGGAGAGTGTGCAGGTGTGAGGGGGGTGTGTGAGAGTGTGCAGATGGGAGGGGGGGGTGTAGGAGAGTGTGCAGGTGGGAGGGGGGTGTGGGAGAGTGTGCAGGTGGGAGGAGAGTGAGGGAGAGTGTGCAGGTGGGAGGAGGGTGAGGGAGAGTGTGCAGGTGGGGGGGGGGGGTGGGAGAGTGTGCAGGTGGGAGGGGGGTGTAGCAGAGTGTGCAGGTGGGAGGGGGGGTGAGGGAGAGTGTGCAGATGGGAGGGGGGTGTAGGAGAGTGTGCGTGGGAGGGACGGTGAGGGAGTGTGTGCAGGTGGGAGGGGGGTATGGGAGAGTGTGCAGGTGGGAGGGGGGGAGAGTGTGCAGGGGGGAGGGGGGAGAGTGTGCAGGTGGGAGGGGAGGATGAGGGAGAGTGTGCAGGTGGGAGGGGGGTGAGGGAGAGTGTGCAGGTGGGAGGGGGGTGAGGGAGAGTGTGCAGGTGGGAGGGGGGTATGGGAGAGTGTGCAGGTGGGAGGTGGTGAGGGAGAGTGTGCAGGTGGGAAGGGGGTGTGGGAGAGTGTGCAGGTGGGAGGGGGGGGGAAGAGTGTGCAGGTGGGAGGGGGGTATGGGAGAGTGTGCAGTTGGGAGGGGGGAGAGTGTGCAGGTGGGAGGGGGTGAGGGAGAGTGTGCAGGTGGGAGGGGGGTGAGGGAGAGTGTGCAGGTGGGAGGGGGGTGAGGGGGAGTGTGCAGGTGGGAGGGGGTGAGGGAGAGTGTGCAGGTGGGAGGGGGGTATGGGAGAGTGTGCAGGTGGGAGGGGGTGAGGGAGAGTGTGCAGGTGGGAGGGGAGGATGAGAGAGACTGTGCCGGTGGGAGGGGGGATGAGGGAGAGTGTGCAGGTGGGAGGGGGATGAGGGAGAGTGTGCAGGTGGGAGGGGGATGAGGGAGAGTGTGCAGGTGGGAGGGGGGTGAGGGAGAGTGTGCAGGTGGGAGGGGGATGAGGGAGAGTGTGCAGGTGGGAGGGGGGTATGGGAGAGTGTGCAGGTGGGAGGGGGGTGAGGGAGAGTGTGCAGGTGGGAGGGGGTGAGGGAGAGTGTGCAGTTGGGAGGGGGGATGAGGGAGAGTGTGCAGGTGGGAGGGGGATGAGGGAGAGTGTGCAGGTGGGAGGGTGTGTGTGGGAGAGTGTGCAGGTGGGAGGGGGGTGTGGGAGAGTGTGCAGGTGGGAGGGGGGGTGAGGGAGAGTGTGCAGGTGGGAGGGGGGTGGGGGAGAGTGTGCAGGTGGGAGGGGGGTGGGGGAGAGTGTGCAGGTGGGAGGGGGGTGAGGGAAAGTGTGCAGGTGGGAGGGGGGTGGGAGAGTGTGCAGGTGGGAGGGGGGTGTAGCAGAGTGTGCAGGTGGGAGGGGGGTGAGGGAGAGTGTGCAGATGGGAGGGGGGTGTAGGAGAGTGTGCAGGTGGGAGGGGGGGTGTGGGAGAGTGTGCTGGTGGGAGGGGAGTGAGGGAGAGTGTGCAGGTGGGAGGAGGGTGAGGGAGAGTGTGCAGGTGGGGGGGGTGGGAGAGTGTGCAGGTGGGAGGGGGGTGTAGCAGAGTGTGCAGGTGGGAGGGGGGGTGAGGGAGAGTGTGCAGATGGGAGGGGGGTGTAGGAGAGTGTGCGTGGGAGGGACGGTGAGGGAGTGTGTGCAGGTGGGAGGGGGGTATGGGAGAGTGTGCAGGTGGGAGGGGGGGAGAGTGTGCAGGGGGGAGGGGGGAGAGTGTGCAGGTGGGAGGGGAGGATGAGGGAGAGTGTGCAGGTGGGAGGGGGGTGAGGGAGAGTGTGCAGGTGGGAGGGGGGTGAGGGAGAGTGTGCAGGTGGGAGGGGGGTATGGGAGAGTGTGCAGGTGGGAGGTGGTGAGGGAGAGTGTGCAGGTGGGAAGGGGGTGTGGGAGAGTGTGCAGGTGGGAGGGGGGGGAAGAGTGTGCAGGTGGGAGGGGGGTATGGGAGAGTGTGCAGTTGGGAGGGGGGAGAGTGTGCAGGTGGGAGGGGGTGAGGGAGAGTGTGCAGGTGGGAGGGGGGTGAGGGAGAGTGTGCAGGTGGGAGGGGAGTGAGGGGGAGTGTGCAGGTGGGAGGGGGTGAGGGAGAGTGTGCAGGTGGGAGGGGGGTATGGGAGAGTGTGCAGGTGGGAGGGGGTGAGGGAGAGTGTGCAGGTGGGAGGGGAGGATGAGAGAGACTGTGCCGGTGGGAGGGGGGATGAGGGAGAGTGTGCAGGTGGGAGGGGGATGAGGGAGAGTGTGCAGGTGGGAGGGGGATGAGGGAGAGTGTGCAGGTGGGAGGGGGGTGAGGGAGAGTGTGCAGGTGGGAGGGGGATGAGGGAGAGTGTGCAGGTGGGAGGGGGGTATGGGAGAGTGTGCAGGTGGGAGGGGGGTGAGGGAGAGTGTGCAGGTGGGAGGGGGTGAGGGAGAGTGTGCAGTTGGGAGGGGGGATGAGGGAGAGTGTGCAGGTGGGAGGGGGATGAGGGAGAGTGTGCAGGTGGGAGGGGGGGTGTGGGAGAGTGTGCAGGTGGGAGGGGGGTGTGGGAGAGTGTGCAGGTGGGAGGGGGGGTGAGGGAGAGTGTGCAGGTGGGAGGGGGGTGGGGGAGAGTGTGCAGGTGGGAGGGGGGTGGGGGAGAGTGTGCAGGTGGGAGGGGGGTGAGGGAGAGTGTGCAGGTGGGAGGGGGGTGGGGGAGAGTGTGCAGGTGGGAGGGGGGTGTGGGAGAGTGTGCAGGTGGGAGGGGGGGTGAGGGAGAGTGTGCAGGTGGGAGGGGGGTGGGGGAGAGTGTGCAGGTGGGAGGGGGGGTGGGGGAGAGTGTGCAGGTGGGAGGGGGGTGAGGGAGAGTGTGCAGGTGGGAGGGGGGTGGGGGAGAGTGTGCAGGTGGGAGGGGGGTGGGGGAAAGTGTGCAGGTGGGAGGGGGGTGAGGGAGGAGTGTGCAGGTGGGAGGGGGGTGTGGGAGAGTGTGCAGGTGGGAGGGGGGGTGAGGGAGAGTGTGCAGGTGGGAGGGGGGTGAGGGAGAGTGTGGATGTTATCGTCCATCCGCGGATGCCACATGTCAGCCGCCCTGATATGGCAGGACGGTGACGAGGACACGGCCGCAGGTTGCGTGTGGCTGATGGGCACAGGCGAGTGGCACATTGGTGAGCAGTCCATTGGGCGCAGACAGTGACCAGGGGCGAAATTCTCCGTTATCGGCGCAAAGTCCGCCGATCGGCGCCAAAAACGGCGCAAATCCGACTTTCATCACGCCGCCCAAAACGTCGCAAAGTCTCCAGCCCAGAATGGGCTAGCAGCGACGTGACGGGATCCGCGCTTGCTCACGTGCTTCAAGCCGTGCGGCGTCATACACACCGCACGGCGTGACGGCTCATCAGGACGCGCTGCTCCCCCCACCCGACCGGAACACCCGACCGGATGGCCGCCCGCCGCTCAGCCCCGAGGTTCCAGTCGCGGGATGTGGAGGCGCTCCTGGACGCAGTGGAGCAGAGGAGGGAGGCCCTGTATCCCGGACACGGCCACAGAGTTGCCCCACGCCACAGCCGGCGTCTGTGGAGGGTGGTGGCAGAGGCTGTCACTGCTGTGGCCCTGACACCACGGACAGGCACCCAGTGCCACAAGAAGGTGAACAACCTCGTCAGAGCAGCCAGGGTGAGCCTCTCCACCCTGCCCGATATCCATATCCCCCATATTCCCTCTCCCCCATATCCCCCATATCCTCCCTCCCCCATATCCCCCCTCCCCATATCCCCCCTCCCCCCATATCCCCCATATCCGCCTTCCCCCACTTCCCCAAGTGAATCCAGCCCTAACCTTAACCTCTGCAATACACGCGCAACCGATGGCGTGAATTCATATACCTGTCTAACACTGTTGCCTTTTACCCCTGCCACCGCCGCCCACCCCCCCCCCCCCCCCAACCCCCCCCCCCCCCCTCCCCCCACAGGAGAAACACGCACACAACACCAGGGAGCATGTGAGGACTGGAGGAGGCACCGCTGATAAGAGGCCACTGACCGAACACAAGGAAAGGGCCCTGGAACTGGCTGGCGGACCTGAGGACCGGGAGGTTGCTGATGCAGAGGTCGGGGGCGTACTAGCAAGTGAGCCACCGACAGCCCGCCCCCATATCCCCCCTCCCCCATATCCCCCCTCCCCCATATCACCTGATCACTGCCTGCCTGTTTAACCATGCATGCTTCATTGTGTATCGCAGGAGCAAACGTCGAGGCACCCATCCCCGCAGATGCAGACCGCCCGCATGATGCCCCTCGGAGACCACGGGAGACGGAGAGACCCGGACCCTCCGGCATGCGACGCCCGCATGATGCCAATCGGAGGCCACGGGAGACGGAGAGACCCAGACCCTCCGGCATGCGACGCCCGCAGGATGCCCGTCGCACACCACGGGAGACGGAGAGACCCGGACCCTCCGGCATGCGACGCCCGCAGGATGTCCCTTGGAGACCACTGGAGACGGAGAGACCTGGAGCAACAGGGAGACGACGCCCCCGTCTCTTGCGGGTGCGACGACGCAGGCGTGTGCCACCCAGCGACGAGAGGGGCAGGCACAGGCCCCCGTCACAGCCGAGCCAGGACACCACTCCCCAGGACACCACTACCCAGGACACCACTACCCAGGACACCACTACCCAGGACACCCCTACCCGGGACAGCACTACCCAGGAAAACGAAATACCGGACAGTGACATAGAGTGGATGAGTGGAGATGAACCCCCACCCCAAAGTGTCATGGACTCAGAGTGGGACGAAGAGCACGACACAACGCCACTACTGTCACCAACACCCTCCACCATCGCAGAAACACTCACCTCAGTTGGACACTTTAGTGATGAGGCGTCTGGTACACTCACTGGTGCGCACAACACAGCTGTCCCGGTACAGCAGGTGGAGGTAGGAGCAGCAGAGGGGCCGGGCGGTCGGAAGGCAGCCCAGCCCAAGCGAACATCTGCCGCCCAGATGGGTCCCAGGTTCCTGGAGTTACCACACCCACACATAGATCCGATGCAACCACCGACCCGGAGACGAGCGAAGAGGGTGACGGCCGGCTTGCGGCAGCTGCAGTCGCAGGTGGAGGAGTCCACCCGCGTCCAGGAGCTGGGAGTGGTCCCGGTCATGCGTGCCACCCAGGCCGACACCCCACGAGTGGCGTCCGCGGTGGAGGCAATGGGTGCGACGGTGTCAGACATGGGGAACGGTTTGCGAGGCCTGGGGCTTTCCGTGCAGGCGGCACCTGTGGCTCAGGACATGGCTGCCCTCTCACAGGAGGCCATGAGCCAGTGCCAGCGCCAGATGGCAGAGGCGCTCAACGCCATGGCCCAGTCTCAGCAGTGCATAGCCCAGTCTCTGCAGGCCATGGCCCAGTCTCAGCAGGCCATAGCCCAGTCTCAGCAGTGCATAGCCCAGTCTCTGCAGGCCATGGCCCAGTCTCAGCAGGCCATAGCCCAGTCTCTGCAGGCCATGGCCCAGTCTCAGCAGGCCATGGCCCAGTCTCAGCAGGCCATGGCCCAGCCTCAGCAGGCCATCGCTGAGGGCATCGGCGCCAGTGGCCATGTGCGAGCCGGCGTCGCACAGTCACAGACAGGGTTTGCCAATCCCCTGAGCTCCATGGTTGCAAACCTGCAGACCCCTGTGGATACCAGCATGGGCCTCCAGGACTGGCAGCGCCAGATCTCGGGGGGGCGTTGGATGGCCAGTCCGTTCGCATCCCCCACCCATGTAGAGGCCTGGGGGCCATCGGGCACCCCGAGGGAGGAGGAGGTGCTCTGGTCCATCCCGGGTCCCCCTGTACGGGAGGTCCCGGAACACCGCGACACCTTGGACTCCCCCCTTCCGTCCCAGGTGCATCGGGTGGGCAACGGGCAGGACAGGCTGGCAGCTCGCCATCTCAGTCGCCCGGGCCGCAGCCTGGCCCATCTAGGCCAGGACGCCCCAGGAAACGGCAGGTGGATCGGCAATGGGAGGGTGGGGTGCATGCGGGTGGGGTGGGTGGGGTTGGGGAGGGAAGTGAGGGTGCTGGGTGGGTGGATGGGTGGGGGGTGTGGGTGGTTGGCTGTTGCCATGGTGTGCGGTCTGTGGCCATACTACCCGATTCCCACGCCCATCTAGTCAGTGAAGCGGGCGTCTATCAGCCTCTGCGGCAGCCTGCGCCACCTCTCTGGTACGCTCCTCCTCCTCATCCAGGGCAACATAGACATTAGCGGCTGCCGCCACGGCGGCCAACATCGCTGGCTGATTGGGAAACATGACGGCCTGGTGGTGGGGGGGGGGGGGGGGTGGGGGCGGGGGGGGGGGGGGGGGGGGGGGACGACATGTCATCATTGCCCATACCCCCTCCTCCCCCCAGGCAGGTGGCATGGACTGCATGGGTCGAACAGTTGGAGGCTGGCACCTGGCCAGGTGGACCAACTCACTTGCCCTCGCACCCCCCCCTCCCCAGCACGGACCCCCCCATCCCCCCTCCCCGGCACGGAATCTCGCCCCAGGTGTTAGGCTGGCTGTGTGTCTGCAGTGCGACCAGGCCACCGGGGCACACAGGGATCCCATGCAACCCGGCTGGTGAGGTGTGGAAGAACCTTGGTGTAACATGTCATTTCGCTGGCCGCCACCACCCTCCTGCAGGTCACCATGTATGCCAACCAGACAGCGATGTCCACTGCCGTGGTTGGAGCCGCAGCCCTGGAGTTTGCCATCCGGCAGCGTAGAGTCGGTCGGCCCACAGTGGCTGCAGATGCAGCGGTCGCTGGTGCAGCAGAGTGGATGGCTGCGGAGTGGCCCGTCGTCGCCGCGCAGGCCGCATGTGCTCAGGACCCGAATGTACAGGGGGATGCCGAGGGGAACATTGACCGCCAGACGGCGAGGAATGCAGAGGAAGTGCTTGGGGGGGAGCAGGAGGAGCAGGTGGAGCAGGAGGATCCACTGATGGTGGTGCCAGGGCGCCACAGGCGTCCAGCAAGGCCGAGGGTGTACCGTGACAGAATGTCGTTCGAGGCCCTAACGGACATCACATGCAGGAGGAAACTACGGTTCAGCAGGGAGACGGTCGCACATATATGCCAGCTCGTGGCGCACCTCGCACCACGTGGAATGGGAGGAGGACACACGATACCCGTCTCTGTCAAGGTGGCAGTGGCCCTAAACTTTAATGTGACCGGTTCCTTCCAGGCGCCGAGCGGGGACCTGTCCGGGATATCACAGGCATCGGTCCACAGGTGCATCAGGGCCGTCACCGACGCCTGTACGCCATCGTGGACAGGTACATTCAATTCGCTGAGGACCGAGCACAGCAGGAAGCACGGGCACGTGGAATCGCCAAGGTGGCCGGGATACCAATGGTCCAGGGTGTCATCGATGGTGTTCACGTCCCCATGCGCCCACCTGCAGACAACAGGGAAGTGTTCATGAACAGGAAGGGCGCATACTCCATGAACATTCAGGTGGTGTGCGACCTCCACATGAAGATCATGCACGTGTGTGCAAGGTACCCCGGGAGTGTGCATGACGCCTACATTCTGGCACAGTCGTTCATCCCCGCAATGTTCGATGGATGCCCCCCCCCGGCTGAGGGGCTGGTCGCTGGGCGACAAGGGCTATCCATTGAGGTGATGGCTGCTGACGCCAATACGGAGGCCTCACACCAACGCGGAGAGCCTATACAACGAGGCACATGCAGCAACCAGGGGTGTGGTGGAGCGGTGCTTCGGGCTGCTGAAGATGCGATTCAGATGCCTGGACCGATCAGGAGGGGCCCTGCAGTACCAACCCGACAGGGTCGGTCGCATGGTTGTGGTCTGCTGTGCGCTGCACAACATTGCCATGCAGAGGGGAGATGACCTGGTGGAGGAGCCGGAGGGAGGACCCGAAGGCACCGGAGCCAACGCAAACGAGGGGGATGGGGAAGAGGAGGATGCGGAGGATGAGGATGATGGCGCGCATCAGGGTGGGGGGAGGGGCACAGGATGCAGACACTGCCTGGCTGCTCGTTACGTCCAGGAGGCTGCGCGACGGCACCGCTGCGGACAGCGGGCACGCGACGCGTTGGTGGCCGCACGGTTCATGCACTGTGGGGGTGGGATTCGCTGAACACTGCCACTTGCACCATCACTCCTGCACACGGGCACCACACAGCATCCCCCCGCCCCCCCCCCCCCCCCCCCGCACCCCCGCACCGCGTTCACGGGCAACAATTCCACATCACCTTACCACTGCGGCTCTGCTGGATTGCACAACATTGATGATTGGGTCAGCGGGTGTGATCAGTGCCATGTTGAATGATGACAGCCCGCTCAGCGATGAGCTGTGGTGCTCAGATTTGCCAGCCGAGGTCTGACTCATGGCTATAGCTGAACCATGCACTCCGGTGCTCACAGCCTTCGTGACGGATATTTCACCACATGCCCGTGGGGTTGTTAGGCGTCAGTGTACCAAGGACAACGGTGTCCGATTATGGGAGGCGGGTGGGGTGGGGGGGGGGGGGGGGGGGGGGGGGGGGGAAAGGGTCGGCACATTCGGAAC